>NC_034178.2:58724179-59043346 GCF_002021735.2 Oncorhynchus kisutch | reverse complement strand
TGGATAAGAGTGTCTGCTAAATGTAAAAATGCCTGTGTGTTTGTTAACATGCTGTAATGAATGGTCATTACTCTATAATAAAACTTTAGTATACCAATACACTGTTTTCTGTTCCTCTCTGTCTGCAGGAAACGGTAGAACATGTCTTCCTCGTTATTTTCACTATAGAGACCTTCCTGAAGATTATCGCCTACGGTTTAGTGGCGCACCAGAACGCATATGTGAGAAACGGATGGAACATGCTGGATTTTGTCATCGTCGTTGTTGGGTAAGTATCTCCAAGATTCCATACTCTCCAGCCGCTCATTCAATGCCAACTGGAATTCATCTGATGAGCAGAACGTGGATAGTTTTTACCATAACACGTTTTTCCCGCTTGTGATGTGTCCTGGCCTTTTTTGTGTTTCAGTTTGGGGTTCGAATTTAAACTGCAGTTCCTCGTTTGAACTCAATGGTTTGCTGTGTACAGTATCTTTCAGCCTGACTTTGTGCTTGTTTGTGACAGTAGTTGAGTTGGACTTCTTTAAGCCTCCTTCCTTTCCAGTCACTGTGCGTCCCAAATAGCACCTTATTCTCTATATAGTTCACTACTTTTGACCAGCGCCCTTGTCAAAAGTAGTGCACTTATTATATAGGGAATAGGGTGCCATTAGAAACATATCCACAGTCAGTGGCCCAGTCCTAAGAGAGACTCTTATCCAGCTACAATATACAGTATGACCTAGAAAAGACATGGAGGATAAATCACAGCTTTACCACCACTGGAGTGACTCACCATCTCACCCCATATTCTATCTCATCTCTCCCTCCTTCTCTCGCCCACCCTCTCTTCCTCTCTCTTTCCCTCCTCTCTAACTCCATATTCTCTCCTCTCTCATTCCCTATTTATCTCTCTCTCCCTCTCTCTCTTCTATTCCTCTACATTTTTCTCTTCCTCTCTGTCCCTACCTCCCTCCCTCCCTCCAATACAAACACAGTCCAGTAGGTAGCTAGGTCAAATCTATTACTGTAAGCGGCATGCAGGGTTGATCTATCATCCAGTCAGATGCAGAGCGATGCATCCTGCTAGAATGACTGACTGACTGACTGGCTGGCTGGCTGGCTGGCTGGCTGGCTGACAGACAGACAGACAGACAGACAGACAGACAGACAGACAGACAGACAGGCAGGCAGGCAGGCAGGCAGGCAGGCAGGCAGGCAGGCAGGCAGGCAGGCAGGCAGGCAGGCAGGCAGGCTAGCTGGCTGGCCACAGAATACATGCACCAAAAAAGGTCAAAAGTACTCTACAAGAATGTAAATATACAGTATATAATAAAAGTGGTATTCTAGTTTGATATTGTATTATATTCTGATGGTATTCTATTTTGGTATTCTATTATATTCTAATGGTATTCTATTTTGGTATTTTGTTCTATTATATTCTAATGGTATTCTATTTTGGTATTTTGTTCTATTATATTCTAATGGTATTCTATTTTGGTATTCTATTATATTCTAATGGTATTCTATTTTGGTATTTTGTTCTATTTTATTCTAATGGTATTCTATTTTGGTATTGTATTCTGATGGTATTATTTTTTGGTATTCTATTCTGATGGTATTCTTTTTTGGCATTCTATTCTATTCTGATGGTATTCTTTTTTGGTATTCTATTCTATTCTGATGGTATTTTATTTTGGTATTCTATTTTATTATGATGGTATTCTATTTTGGCATTCTATTCTACTCTGATGGTATTCTATTTTGGTATTCTATTCTATTCTGATGTTATTCTATTTTGGTATTCTATTCTATTATGATGGTATTCTATTTTGGTATTCTATTCTATTCTGATGGTATTCTATTCTATTCTGATGGTATTCTATTTTGGTATTCTATTCTATTCTGATGGTATTCTATTTTGGTATTCTATTCTATTCTGATGGTATTCTATTTTGATATTCTATTCTATTCTGAATGTATTCTATTTTGGTATTCTATTCTTTTCAAATGGTATTCTATTTAAGTAATAATGCCAGAGAAGCTGTGCCAATATATCCTCCAAATACCGTCTTCTCGGGCATTATCACTTTTATACAACTGGTTACCAACATATTCAAATAATGATTGACATATTTTAATTCTAAACGTTATTTTGATTCATATTATTTCATCCTTCCACAAGATATAGTCCCAAAACAAATCTAGGGTTGCTACCCAAGCTTGCTGGTTGTTCGTTCTATTGGTTTGGTTGCCAGAGACGCGACCCAGTCATTCAGTCTTTTTGTTCTGTATCTATGGACGCGACCCAGTCTTTCGTTCTAAATGTTCCATTACCATACTGGCTGGCAACGTTCTTATCCCTTGCTTGCTGGCTAGCCAACTATGGCTAACTTAGTCACGCCAAACAGTGCAGCCAGAATAACAACAGTAGCTGCATTTGTTTAAGCTGTTTTCTAGTTACATTTATTTGTATACATCCATAACAATGTGTTAATGATGAGCGATATTGCCTGGTTTAGAAAATGTGCTCTCTCGTCAGGACACTGTTGTTCAGAGGAGCTAGCCAACAACACAGCTCACACATTCACTTCAAACTGAAGCTGGAAATACTGCAAACTATCTGCACTTTGTTTTGTTTCACCTTTTTTCAATTGACATTTCTTTGTATATATCTATACAAAGAATTATATCTAAAAAATTATGCCAACCCAGACACGTTCATTAGTATGGGACAGCTGGAGATCGAATTTTAATATTGAAACAATGTTGCGAATGTCGGTAAGACAGACAGCAAGGTTTATATCAAATCAAATCAAATCAAATCAAATTTATTTATATAGCCCTTCGTACATCAGCTGATATCTCAAAGTGCTGTACAGAAACCCAGCCTAAAACCCCAAACAGCAAGCAATGCAGGTGGAGAAGCACAGTGGCTAGGAAAAACTCCCTAGAAAGGCCAATACCTAGGAAGAAACCTAGAGAGGAACCAGGCTATGTGGGGTGGCCAGTCCTCTTCTGGCTGTGCCGGGTGGAGATTATAACAGAACATGGTCAAGATGTTCAATGTTCATAAATGACCAGCATGGTCGAATAATAATAAGGCAGAACAGTTGAAACTAGAGCAGCAGCACAGTCAGGTGGAAGTTGAAACTGGAGCAGCAGCATGGCCAGGTAGACTGGGGACAGCAAGGAGTCATCATGTCAGGTAGTCCTGGGGCATGGTCCTAGGACTACCTAGGTAGATTTATACAAATCTCCGCTGTTGAAAACGAAATGTTAGTCTAAAAGAAATATGAGATAATGTCTAGATGCTTTTATAGTGGAGATCAAGTTCAATAGCTTGGCTTGGTTGATGAGACAGTGGATTGCTCAGTCAGATGGAACGGAGTAAATAGGCATTTTAACGTAATTGATTTAGCCTTGTGGAGTGCGCTTTTAACCAATCAGCATTCAGGACCCACCTGTTGTATAATTTGGTATTCTATTCTATTCTGATGGTATTCTATTTTGGTATTTTATTCTGATGGTATTCTATTTTGGTATTCTATTCTATTCTGATGGTATTCTATTTTGGTATTCTATTCTGATTATATTTTATTTTGGTATTTTATTCTATTCTGATGGTATTCTACTCATGTGAACAGATGAGTGACACATCAAACACCTCAGTTAATTTTCCCACTCTGATTCAGTCCAACATCAGTTAGCTACAGCTGCTGCAGCAGTCTGTGATTGTAGCCCTGAAGTATGACCCTCTATGGCCCTCCAGGCCTGTATTGGCAGCTCCATTCAGCCCATTTAGTGCCTACTGCTGCCCAGCTTTGACGTGATGTGCTGGGATGATTTCTCCTATTGGCTAGGTGAGGACAGGCTAACTGACTGTAATTAAGCGGACTCTTTTTTTACTATAGGATGTTCACTATTCACTCAGCCCATACACTACAGTATTGCATTGTATTTTCAACTGGTATTGCTGTGTGTGTGTGTGTGTGTGTGTGTGTGTGTGTGTGTGTGTGTGTGTGTGTGTGTGTGTGTGTGTGTGTGTGTGTGTGTGTGTGTGTGTGTGTGTGTGTGTGTGTGTGTGTGTGTGTGTGTGTGTGTGTGTGTGTGTGTGTGTTTATTCATGTTGTCTATGTAGTTTGTACATGGGTTCAATACATTTGTGCTATATTTTTCAGCTTGTGTTCTTCTTATTCATTTGTTACTGCAATCTTACAAACATATATTATATTCAGTGTGAAGCTTAAAAGTCATATGGTGATTTGCTGTATCAGTAGATAACTATTAGAGGTCGACCGATTAATCGGAATGGCCGATTAATTAGGGCCGATTTCAAGTTTTCATAACAATCAGAAATTGGTATTTTTGGACACGGATTTGACCGATTTTTATTTTTAAAGCACCTTTATTTAATCTTTATTTAACTAGGCAAGTCAGTTAAGAACACATTCTTATTTTCAATGACGGCCTAGGAACGGTGGGATTAACTGCCTCGTTCAGGGGCAGAACGACAGATTCTTACCTTGTCAGCTCGGGGCTGATCTAGCATCCTTTCGGTTACTGGTCCAACACTCTAACCACTAGGCTACCTGCCGCCAAGTCTAGGATGAGTTTAAGGAATAAGATTGCATAAACCGGGGGAACCTGATCCTAGATCCTACTCTGAGACTCTTTATGGATTCGGGCCCTTAATTGAAAGCTCCAATCCTGTAACGTATTCTCATTCTTTCTGCTGTAATTCTATAAAGACTGTTCAGTGTTGTCCTAGAGCTTTTTACCTGTAACATTCTCTTTCTGATGTGTTTTCTGTAAGACGGTTCCTCTGGTGTTTCTCTGCAGACTGTTCAGTGTTGTCCTGGAACTTTTGACCAAAGACTCTGTAGAGACGAAGGAGGAGGCAGAGGCGGGTGCGGCTGCAGCAGCGGCAGCGGCAGCGCTCCACCCCTCCGCACAAGGCCACGGGGGAAAGTCGGGCGGCTTCGACGTCAAAGCCCTCCGAGCCTTCCGTGTACTGCGACCCCTACGCCTGGTCTCAGGAGTGCCCAGTGAGTTACTGCTATCTGACCCTTCACCTTTGACCCCACAACAACACCGACCAGACCTGGGTTCAAATACTATTTGAGATCATTTCAAATACTTTATCTGGGCTTGATTGGGCTTGACTAACACAATGGAATAGAATAGTTACAAGGAGTACAAACCCCGTCCATCTGGCACTCCAGGCAGGCAAAAGCAAATTGGAAAGATTTGAAATAGTATTTCAAATACAGTGTTGTGTTTATTGTTGTGAGTGCTGACGGACCCCTCACTTTTGACCCCCATGAGGAAACAGACACAGCAGCCTCTATTTCAGAGGCTGGCTAACCTCTGAAAGTCACTGCATAACACACACCAATAAATAACACTGCGGAAAACTGTGACCTGATATAACTGGCATTACCTCTATAAGGTTCAATTCAGTCTTCCTCAATCTTGTCCCCCCCCCCCCCCCCCCCCCCCCCCTGGGTCATGTATGGTTCAGTGGCTAGGAAATTTGCCCTACGTTAAGGTGATAGGTTTGATTCCTGTAGCTTCGATTCCCACATCCGCATAATGAAAAAGTTTACTCTACACTCCTTTACTGTATGTTGTTCTGGAGAAAAATGTCCCAAAGTTACATATGTATTAGAAGTCTACTTCTGTCCTGACAGTCCCTCCCCAGCCCAAAACAGCCCAGCCGTTCCTCTCCATGACAGAAAGTGTTTCTCTCTCAGCTCAGACTATGTGTCTGTGGGGTGAAGACACTAACAGTAATATGTGACCATATGGTCTGTGTGCAGCCCCTCTGGAATGTTCTCTTAAAACAAGCTGTCCAAATCAATGCCCCAGAGACATAAGTTCTCCTGCAAGTGTGTGTGCGTGTGTGTGTCTCCCTCACACCCATGAAAAAAGACTCTTCGACATTCTGTCCAGATGCACATGCATGCACATGTTTACATACTGTACGACAAGGTTATTATAGTTTTGTGATTAAAAAAAAATGTGTTTTGAGGTTTTTATTTGAAATTCTGATTTACTTGATTTACTTGTTTTTATTCAGTTTTAGTTTGATAAAAACATTTCTATTTTGTTTTGATATGATTTATTTTCAGGGACAGAAAGTAGGCCAGTGCATGGGAGGCTTGAAGCCATATACCCATATACCCATGCATGGGAGGCTTGAAGCAGTACTCCAGTGCTATTTCAGAAGGTCCAGTCACACAAATGTCCTAAGTGGCAAACGTCCGGATGGATATTGTTTTTATCAGCATAGTAACAAACCTCAGCCTTGCAACCCATGCGACCCCGGACTGTTAAAACTATTCACACCCTTCTTGTTGGCAAAAATCAAATCTAGCAGTTTCAACACAATTTTTTTTATTGTTGTTGTTCTTGTTGCAGGACACTAGTTTTAAAAATGCTAATATGCCAGAAGCCAGAAGTCAACCCCCCCCCCCCCCCCCCAAAGTGGCAGTCTCACTTTGTCTTTGTCATGAAATTCTTTGTGGGTGCTGTTCAGATGATTGGGTTTTTCCATTTTATATGTGTTCCACACACGCTGCCATCTCCTGACACTACAATACACTTGTTTTTGCCCTTTCCAGCAATGTACTCAAAACAATCCCATTGTCGTGTCTCTGAATGATTAAATGAGATGACAGGCTATTTTATCAAATCGATTACCGAACGTTTAATTCATTACGTGATTTAATTAAACCATGCAACAATTAACTCATTAATAACCTGGTGCACCACAGAAGAGTGTTTATAGAGCTGCTGTCTTCTGAATAAACTCTTAAAGATCTGAAGATCTTTTTTATCAATAGCAGTCAATTGTTAATCGTCGCCTTATTCAGTCTCATTCTCAATGTCGTAAAGTACTTGGTTATCTGCACGAACCCTGGCTAACAAGTTGAATCAGCAATACACAAATTGGCTTAATTATTTATTTACTAAATACCTAAATAATCACCCAGAATTACATATAAATATACACAGGATAGATCATACATCGATTACTAATCATGTCATGAAAAGTCCCTAGTGGACTAACCCGATGTGACGGTTGGTTACACAAAGGAAGGGGGTTGGGTTTGAATGAAAGAGCGGGAAGACTGAGGAACAAAGGAATTGGGTCTCCATCGGACCTTGAGAAGCTATGCTACCGTAAATACAGAATCTTATGCATTCGGAAAAGGAAAATGCAAGATATATGTTTACTCTGAGCTGCGCTTCGATAGATGGGTCGAAGATGGAAGGCTGGTTTGCCTAGCAGAGATCGCCATTGTCCTTTGAAGAATCTTTCTGATCGTAGTGTTGTAGAGCAGATACGTTGAAGTACACTGTCGTTCTTAGGAGATTTTCTGTCCTTTCTTAGGCCACGTACGTTTACAACTGCAGCTGATAACTCAACGTCTAGGATGTATCACGTCTTCTTTAGTGAATAATAGTTCAAAGTTCATAAGTTCGCATAATCAGCTCGTGCTGTATTCTGGCTGGTCTAGTCGAAATTCACCATTCCAACTTGATGATCGTCACCTCCACGTTGAAATTTGCCCACCTAAACGTTAGGACAGCAGTCCTCACATTTCTGTAACTAAATGTTAATCATCGTTATGGGGGCTTTTGTACTGGGGAGGAGAAGGGGCGTTTCATCCTTCTAACCAATGTCTGTGCTCCCGAGGGTGGGGTTACTGATTGAGCATAAGTTTACTTATGAAACAATTCTCTCATTTAGAAGCTAAAATCACATTTAATCTTTTCACAAATAGTTTCATGTTTAATCACATATGTTTTGCAAGATTTTGAAAGCTAGAATGTGTAGACTTTCAAAGATACAATTACGTGGTCCTATCATCAGTAACAATCTACCAAAACAATGCCTGATCTGACATCATATTCCAACGGACCCTTTCATTACAGAAGTATTGTCTCATTGTTCAACTTTCTGATGTTACCATCCTGTAGAGTCTTTCTCTGTGGTAGCAAAGGGCTTTCCAAAAGTCCATTCTGTAGAGTGGAGAGAAAGAGGTTCTGTATTTATGGGTGGGTCATAAACCAGTGGGGGGAGAGAGAAAATGGGTTTCATGACCCTCACCAAACAGGGCAATGTCATGACAGTCCCCCTCTGTTGGGTTCAATCTTGTGATTATCCTGCAAGTTGCAAACCAACATAAAAATGACTTTGAGTTGTCCTGGTTGTGGGTCATTGTTGCGGTCCCCCTCTGGTGGTTTACCTTTGGTAGGTTTTCTGGAAACTGCAAAGCACCACAGGAATGGCCAGGGGATGTCCAGTTTGGGGATCGCCGTTCTGGACCTGTCGTCTGGTCATCCAGACTAGAAGATCTGGGCAGTAACATAGACAGATGTTAACAACGCACATGAAACCATACAGGGCTGTGCCTTTTGCGACAGACCACTGCTGGTGTTGGGTTTGCTGCCTCCATTGTTCACACCTAGGGTTCAGGCTCACACTCCGCGCTCGCCCTCGGATTTCTTCCCTGTTAGCTACTGATAGCTAGTGATAGTGATGAACAAGCTAGGCCTATTTGAATCATTGCCATCTACTGGCAGCATTTACCCACCAGATTCAGAGGCTTCAAAAGCCCCATCAGAAGAAAAAAAAACTTACATTTTTGCCCAAAGTAAAAAAAAAATATATAATAATAATAATAAACATAATTTACTATGTTTTTTGTTGTTGTTGTTTTTGTTATTTTTGCAGTCAAAGATAATAGTTTCAGTATAGTTTTAGTTTTTCAAATGTTTTTCTTAATATTTTTCCATTTGAGTTTTTATTTTAGTTTCAGTTTTACTATAATAACCATTTACTATAATAACCTTATTATATGCACAGGCACACAAGTGCATTTACAAACAAACCACATACCCACACACATACTTCATACAAACCCTGATAACATGAGTGGATTGGTGATCCAATGAGCCCGTCCTCCCCATTTCTCCTCCCCACCATCCTCAACTGACCAATACCAATTCAACCACATACAATATTACTGTTGCACGCACACACACACACACACACACACACACACACACACACACACACACACACACACACACACACACACACACACACACACACACACACACACACACACACACACACACACACACACACCACACACACACACACACACACGTCTAGCTATGTCTTCCCTACCTAACCTGTATGTTTGACTCTTTCTAGGTTTACAGGTTGTGTTGAACTCCATTATTAAAGCCATGGTCCCTCTCCTCCACATCGCCCTGCTGGTCCTGTTTGTCATTATCATCTACGCCATCATCGGCCTTGAGCTCTTCATTGGCAAAATGCACGCTACCTGCTTCTTCCCCAGCACAGGTAAGAGCGTGCGTGCGTGTGTGTGTGTGTGTGAGTGTGTGCATCTTACCATCTGTGTGTGTGTACATGACTATTCCATTTGTATTTCAGTCTCCCTCTCGGTTTCTCTTTCTCTCTCCCCGCCCCCCCTCTCTGTAGGCATGATAGCGGAGGATGATCCGGCTCCATGTGCGATCTCAGGGCACGGGCGCCAATGTCCCATCAATGGCACCGAGTGCAGGGAGGGCTGGCACGGCCCCAACAACGGCATCACCAACTTTGACAACTTCCTGTTCGCCATGCTGACTGTGTTCCAGTGTATCACCATGGAGGGCTGGACAGACGTGCTCTACTGGGTGAGGCCCTCCGTCATAGAGATCCTATCATTCATATCATATTTCAGTCTGTACCTTCTGCTCTCCCTGTGCGGTCTCTGTATGAACTTTGACCCGCTCATTCCCTCTGAGAATTTGACTAAGCTGGTGTGTCAGTAGATTAGTCATTAGGCCTAGATGTGACTGACATTTAAATGTTAAAGATTCAGTCAAGCATTTCTCTATATATCTGAGTCCCAGAACCTTCCCTCACCTTTTTTATCACTCTGAACTGTAAAACTATATATAAATGCCTTGAGGTTTTTCCTTTCATCTTGCATTCTTAGCAAACAGGTATTCTCACCTTTCTCTACCTCGGACTATCCATTTTATTCTCTTTCTCTTCCTCCCTTCTTTCTTCTTCTTCTTTCCCCATCTCTCTTTGGTGACGGGTGCTCCTCCAGATGAATGATGCTATGGGTCTAGAGCTACCATGGGTCTACTTTGTTTCTCTTGTCATCTTCGGCTCCTTCTTTGTTCTAAACCTGGTTCTGGGAGTGTTGAGCGGGTAAGACACCTCTGTCTGTCTGTCTACCTCTCCGTCCGTCCGTCTGTCTGTCTGTCTGTCTACCTGTCCGTCCGTCCGTCTGTCTGTCGACCTGGTTCTCTCTCTATGTCTGTCTGCCTGTCTGTCTCTCTCTGCCTGCCTGTCTGTCTTACCTGTCTGTCTGCCTACCTGTCTATCTGTCTGTCTGTATCTATAGGTCTGTCTGTTAACCTGCTACTCTGGGCTCCAACAGGTGAACGACGCCATCGGCTTTGGAACGCCCGCCATCTACTTTGTTAGTCTGATCATTCTGGGCTCCTTTTTCGTGCTTAACCTTGTGCTGGGTGTTCTGAGTGGGTAAGAGGTGGAGGGGGCTGTGTCCTGGGTGTTCTGAGTGGGTCAGAGGTGGTGGGGGCTGTGTGCTGGGTGTTCTGAGTGGGTCAGAGGTGGAGGGGGCTGTGTGCTGGGTGTTCTGAGTGGGTCAGAGGTGGTGGGGGCTGTGTGCTGGGTGTTCTGAGTGGGTCAGAGGTGGTGGGGGCTGGGTGCTGGGTGTTCTGAGTGGGTAAGAGGTGGTGGGGGTTGTGTGCTGGGTGTTTTGAGTGGTTAAGTGGTGGCGGGGGCTATGTGCTGGGTGTTCTGAGTGGGTAAGAGGTGGTGGGGGCTGTGTGCTGGGTGTTCTGAGTGGGTAAGAGGTGGTAGGGGCTGTGTGCTGGGTGTTCTGAGTGGGTCAGAGGTGGAGGGGGCTGTGTGCTGGGTGTTCTGAGTGGGTCAGAGGTGGTAGGGGCTGTGTGCTGGGTGTTCTGAGTGGGTCAGAGGTGGTGGGGGCTGTATGCTGGGTATTCTGGGTGGGTAAGAGGTGGTGGGGGCTGTGTGCTGGGTGCCGAATGCTCTGCAGTGGGGTGTGGGCTGTGTGTGTGGGCTGTGCGCATTGTGTTTTCTGTGCGCGGTCAGGTAAGGACAGACAATGGTGTGGCTTGCAGTGTGTGGTGTTGGGGAATGGTGAGAAAGTCTCAGGGAAACAGAGATGGAAATACTCAGTCACTGGTAATACAGTATTCCATTTTGATATATAATTCTGACTGACGCCGTTTACTGCCCTGGCCACCACCAGTATAACCTTTGTCGATCTCTCACTCATTTTGCGTTGTGTTTCCTCGTCTCAACAACCCATAGCAAAGGGAGCCGTTTCCCCCCACCTCTGTCATCACCACCACCACCCAACTTCCTGAGAGATAAATTAATCTCATTCCTTGCCCTTCACTCCCTCCTCAGCCTCACTCTCTCTCTCTCTCTCTCTCTCTCTCTCTCTCTCTCTCTTTCTCTCTTTCTCTCTCTCTCTCTCTCTTTCTCTCTCTCTCTCTCTCTCTCTCTCTCCTAATGCATCAACCCAGTGTACTGCTGCTTCCATTCCCCTGCATTGGGGAGGAAGTGTTAGTGGAGGTGGGGTGTTAGTTCATAATTAAGCAATAACGTGTGGTATATGACCAATATACCACAGCTAAGGGCTGTTATATGCACGACGCAACACAGAGTGCCTGGATACAGCCCTTAGCCGTGGTACATTAGCCATATACCACAAGCCCCCAAGGTATCTTACTGCTGTTACATGATACATGTCACCAGCGTAATTAGAACAGTAAACAAGTAGTTTGCATCATATGCGTGGTATATTCAAGCATTAAGTCCCGACCGGGTGTGGTATATGACTAATATACCATGGCTAAGGACTGTTCTTAGGAACAACGTAACGCAGACATAGCCGTGGTATATTGGCGGTATACTACAAACCCCTAAGGTGCCTTATTACTGTTATAATCTGGTTACCAATGTAGTTAGAAGATATATACGGTCTGATATACCACAGCTATCAGCCAATCAGCATTCAGGGCTCGAACCACCCAGTTTATAATGTCTGATAGACCACGTATTTCAGGCAATCAGCATCTACGAGACAAAATACCTGTTTTTAATTCTCACAACACCAGGGCTCTCCAGCCCCGTTCCTGGAGAGCTACCGTCCTGTAGGTTTTTGACTCAAGCTCTAATATAGCACACCTGATTCTAATGATTAGCTGGTTGATAAGCTGAACCAGTTTAGTTACAACTAGGTTGGAGTGAAAACCTAGAGGAGGGTAGCTCTCCAGGAACAGGGCTAGAGACCCCTGCACTACTCTATGGCCAGCAGCACTCTGAGGATGTGTGTTCTTTCTTAGAGGGGTCTGTTGGCAGTTGGCAATGTTCCCTAAAGGTTCTGCTAATGTTCCCTGAAGGTTCTGTTAATGTTCCCTGAAGGTTCTGTCAATGTTCCCTAAAGGTTCTGTCAATGTTCCCTAAAGGTTCTGCTAATGTTCCCTGAAGGTTCTGCTAATGTTCCCTGAAGGTTCTTCTCCCTCTCTCTATGATTTTTCTTTCTTTCTTCAGATTTATTCGCGGGAAGGTCATTTAAGAGAAAATTATATTACGGTTCCAGTTAAGTTTGACATTCAGTAATGGTAGATGATTATAGTAATTAATATGTCATACTGTAATATGCTAGAAGTGGGACTGATTATTCAAGTAGCAATTTACGTAGCAACAAGACCCACTGGGCAAAACAAAACAGCTAAAGGAATGTTTGTTTTTACAAATTGACAAATTCATTTAAAATATGTCTACATGTTATATTTTCACATTCATAGCATATTATAGGCACTCCTGGGTACACCTTTTGGTTTCCAAAATGTTCTAGGAATATCATTGAGATGTTCTATTGTAGTGTATTTAGTAGGCCTTTGTGAACACAATCCTCTGGGAATATTTTGACAACCATAATTGTTTGATGCTTAATTCCAAAGTGATGGCATCACTGTGTTAACCGCTCATTTGAATGACTGAATGTTTCCCTGAAGCTATTCCACCCACAATATTGGCCAGTGGTCATCAGCTTGCATGTTGTTTTGTGTGTGTTTCTGATTCCTGTGTGAAAATAGTATAACATTCTGACTACATACCAGTAACCACTCCCCCCATTGGTCTATCTCTGCATCATATTGATGTTCTGTTGTTTTTGAAAGGTGTCCGTCCCCATCCAGTGGCTAGGCTAGGGTTAGGAGGACTACACAGGCAATCAGAGGTCAAAAGTAGTGCACTATATAGGGAATGGGGTGCCATTTGTGACAGTGATATAATAGAAGGAGCAGTTCTCCAGTGTATTGATGTGTTATACTGTTAGGAACTGGATACACAACCATGCATTGGTATCATATTGACTGTCTGAAGGACACAGTTGTACTGTGGATTAGATTGACTGTCTGAATGTCTGAAGGACACAATTGGATTGAGCACTCAATGCCCATTCAATATGAACTGTATTACATTTTGTATACAAATTGTGTGGTGAGGCGTTACTGAGTCTGAGCATGTGTTTTGTGTGTGATTTTGCATGTGGCGCATTTGTGTGTTTGTATGTTGTGTATGCATTCACTAACGTGGGTGCATTCTGTGTGCCTGTCTGTGTGCATGTGTGTGGTTGCATGTGTGTGCTTGCTTCTGTGTGTGTCTGTGCCCACAGAGAGTTCTCCAAGGAGAGAGAGAAGGCCAAGGCCAGAGGAGACTTCCAGAAGCTGAGAGAGAAGCAGCAGCTAGAGGAGGACCTGAAGGGCTACCTGGACTGGATCACTCAGGCCGAGGACATCGACCCTGACAACGAGGACGAGGAGGGCAACGAGGAGGGCAAACGCAACCGTAAGCACCCTACAACATACACACACATACTACCCTAAAACACACAAACATGTGCACACACAAACCGTACACAACACACCACCCTAAATCACACACTACCCCAAAACACACACTACCCCAAAACACACACCCTATCTTAAAACACACACTACCCCAAAACATACACGCCATCCTAAAATACACACTACCCCAAAACATACACACTATCCTAAAACACACACTACCCCAAAACATACACACTATCCTAAAACACACACTCCCCAAAACATACACACTATCCTAAAACACACACTACCCCAAAACATACACACTACCCCAAAACATACACACTATCCTAAAATACACACTACCCCAAAACAGACACTACCCCAAAACATACACACTATCCTAAAACACACACTCCCCAAAACATACACACTATCCTAAAACACACACTCCCCAAAACATACACACTATCCTAAAACACACACTACCCCAAAACATACACACTATCCTAAAACACACACTACCCCAAAACATACACACTATCCTAAAACACACACACAGCGCAAGAGCAGCCAGTGAGTGTACCTGTGCACCACAGAAAAACTGCAGTATGGGTGGCATGTTGTTTAGGGAAATATAGCTACTGAAGGTTTCCAGTGTGACCTGCTCTTTTGCAGTCTCGCAGCTCTCATTGGCCACATACTGGAATTCTGTGTTCAGGGTTACTGTGTTAAATCCACATACACACTAAAATACTACACACTCGCACACAAACACACACACACACACACACACTAAAGTACTACACACACCACACACACACGGCTAAGCAGATAATATAGATTTGGTGAGCCAGAGTCCCCTGTAATGTAGGTCAGTGTAGGGAGACGAAGCCAAAAGATCAAGGTTGTTTTAAAAAAAAAAAGATTACACACATAATCTGTGTCACGGCTGCGCTGCGAGTCAGGTGATTACACTCTCTCACTCTCTGTCTAGACACACACACACAAAGACACACACACTCCTACATGTACAACTATATTAACCACTATATCTTGTAATCAGCAATGTTTCCAATATTGTTGTCAACTATTGTTATGACTCTAAAGAGTATCTATGTCAGGTTTGTGAGGTGCACTATACAGCCTTCCTCAGTTCACACCATAGTCATGTTAGTGGAGCTCCAGTTGAGTTAGTCTGAGAAGGGAAAAAAGGGATAAATCATATTACTTGAGCAGAAGAAAGACTGTAATCCAAATCCTCTTTATGTAAGCAGCACATGATGCAGAACATGCAAACTGTTACTGCCCCTCCATACAGCTTTAGTACTGTACCCTCCCTACCTATCAACCATATACTGTTACTGCCCCTCCATACAGCTTTAGGACTGTACCCTCCCTACCTATCAACCATATACTGTTACTGCCCCTCCATACAGCTTTAGTACTGTACCCTCCCTACCTATCAACCATATACTGTTACTGCCCTTCCATACAGCTTTAGTACTGTACCCTCCCTACCTATCAACCATATACTGTTACTGCCCTTCCATACAGCTTTAGTACTGTACCCTCCCTACCTATCAACCAGATACTGTTACTGCCCCTCCATACAGCTTTAGTACTGTACCCTCCCTACCTATCAACCATATACTGTCACTGCCCCTCCATACAGCTTTAGTACTGTACCCTCCCTACCTATCAACCATATACTGTTACTGCCCCTCCATACAGCTTTAGTACTGTACCCTCCCTACCTTTCAACCATATACTGTTACTGCCCTTCCATACAGCTTTAGTACTGTACCCTCCCTACCTATCAACCATATACTGTTACTGCCCCTCCATACAGCTTTAGTACTGTACCCTTCCTACCTGTCAACCAGATACTGTTACTGCCCTTCCATACAGCTTTAGTACTGTACCCTCCCTACCTATCAACCAGATACTGTTACTGCCCCTCCATACAGCTTTAGTACTGTACCCTCCCTACCTATCAACCATATACTGTCACTGCCCCTCCATACAGCTTTAGTACTGTACCCTCCCTACCTATCAACCATATACTGTTACTGCCCCTCCATACAGCTTTAGTACTGTACCCTCCCTACCTTTCAACCATATACTGTTACTGCCCTTCCATACAGCTTTAGTACTGTACCCTCCCTACCTATCAACCATATACTGTTACTGCCCCTCCATACAGCTTTAGTACTGTACCCTTCCTACCTGTCAACCAGATACTGTTACTGCCCTTCCATACAGCTTTAGTACTGTACCCTCCCTACCTATCAACCAGATACTGTTACTGCCCCTCCATACAGCTTTAGTACTGTACCCTCCCTACCTATCAACCATATACTGTTACTGCCCCTCCATACAGCTTTAGTACTGTACCCTCCCTACCTATCAACCATATACTGTTACTGCCCTTCCATACAGCTTTAGTACTGTACCCTCCCTACCTATCAACCATATACTGTTACTGCCCTTCCATACAGCTTTAGTACTGTACCCTCCCTACCTATCAACCAGATACTGTTACTGCCCCTCCATACAGCTTTAGTACTGTACCCTCCCTACCTATCAACCATATACTGTCACTGCCCCTCCATACAGCTTTAGTACTGTACCCTCCCTACCTATCAACCATATACTGTTACTGCCCCTCCATACAGCTTTAGTACTGTACCCTCCCTACCTTTCAACCATATACTGTTACTGCCCTTCCATACAGCTTTAGTACTGTACCCTCCCTACCTATCAACCATATACTGTTACTGCCCCTCCATACAGCTTTAGTACTGTACCCTTCCTACCTGTCAACCAGATACTGTTACTGCCCCTCCATACAGCTTTAGTACTGTACCCTCCCTACCTATCAACCATATACTGTTACTGCCCCTCCATACAGCTTTAGTACTGTACCCTTCCTACCTGTCAACCAGATACTGTTACTGCCCTTCCATACAGCTTTAGTACTGTACCCTTCCTACCTGTCAACCAGATACTGTTACTGCCCTTCCATACAGCTTTAGTACAGTATATTTCTCGTCACCATCCCTTCCTATGAACCAGAGAGCAGCACTATACCACTACACTATCTCTCAGTCTCCAGTCTCCTTCCCCTAGAAAGTACTGAGCTCTAGATTAGAATCACAACCTCTTTCACTGATTTACTTTAAAGCCACATCTCTCCTGTATTCTCTCCAAACTCCAGAGTTTCAGTACGGTCCCTGTCCCTCTCGTGTTTACCAAGTATGTAGATTTAGTCAAGCATCTCTGCCATGCTTCCAAATATACTGTTTTACTTAGACATTTATTGTTCTTTTGTCAATAACTGTATTTCAGTCCCTCCAGCATTCTGCTATGCTGTTATCACAATTGTTTTTGCAGAATCAACAGTTCCCTGCATATTATGGGAGGGCTTGCAAATTTGACCAATCACTGCGGTATTGCCGCATAAACAATAAAATCATCGCAATATTATCGCATATAACTGACCCATCTCCCCAGAACAAAAAGAGGGCTCACAAGTTCAACCAATCACCACACATTTACCGCAGAATATGGTTCAATCAAGCCATGCGTCATCAAAGTTTTTGCCTCGTCATTGCATTTTCGTTACAAATTGGACAAAATCATTACATTTTCCCAAACAAAATGTCAAAATTGCTGCAGCAAAATCAAGTATTTTTACCCGCAAATATCACAAAAAATCTCTGTGAAATCCTGGAGGGATGGGGATTTAGTAATTGAACCTTCAAACCAAGTAAGGTAATGTATATTAAATTATAGTAAAGTATAGTCAAATATAGTCAAGTATAGTCAAGTATAGAATACTAAAGCAAGTAAAGGATTGCCACAGGATTATCACCACTGCCTCCATTTATACACCGTTAACATACCTAGTAACTGGATAGTAACATGATAGGAGATATGTATCGTAGGAGTAGCATCTTCAGTATGTAGGGGTCTCAGAAGAGATCTTTCTAGTGCTCAGAATGCTTGGCACTAGGCTGAAGGTTGGGGTTAAAGGTCAGTGGTTATAATAACATGGATCCCTCGGCGATGCCAACTTGTGAAATGCATCACCCTGGCTTTTCTGTGTCTATCACCGTACCCGGGTATGACATGAGAGACTGTATAGTAACATATGCACTGAGTGTACAAAACATTAAGAACACCTGCTCTTTCCATGCAATTGACTGACCAGGTGAATAAGTTTTAATGTCACATGCACAAGTACAGTGAAATGCCTTTTTTTTCAACTAAAAAGTATTACAAAATTATAATTCCAGGTAAAAATCCATGTCAAAGCTATGATCCCTTATTGATGTCACTTGTTAAATCCACTTAAATCAGTGTAGATGAAGGGAAGGAGACAGGTTAAAGAAGGATTCTTAAGTCTTGGGACAATTGAGACATGGATTGTGTGTGTGCCATTCAGAAGGTGAATGGGCAAGACAATATTTAAGTGCCATTGAACGGGGTATGGTAGTAGGTGCCAGGCGCACCGGTTTGTGTCAAGAGCTGCAATGCTGCTGGGTTTTTCATGCTCAACAGTTTGTGTGTATATCAAGAATAGTCCACCACCTAAAGGACATCCTGCCAACTTGACAAAACTGTGGGAAGCATTGGAGTCAACATGGGCCAGCATCCCTTTGGAACGCTTTTAGGAAGGTGTTCTTAATGTTTTGTACACTCAGTGTGCATGTGAATGCTGTTAATTTGCATTGCAGCATGTAGGTATAGGCTCTAGAGCTGTACTGTTCTGTATGACCCCCCCCCCCTCCCCTCCGGCCTGCAGGTGCTAGCTTCCTGTCATGTGACTAACAGTTGTCCATCTTCCTCTTCTGCTCCTCTTCAGTGTCTACCACAGTCCATGCTACTGGTGTCAGTGGTGCTGGTGTTGTCAGTCAGTGTCGCTGTTGCCAGCTGTACTGGGTCGTTCCACGAAAAGAGTGCCTTTAAGTAGAAATTGTGCACAAATATTGAGTTTTAAAAACCTGTTATATTAAATGATGTGCCCTTTAATATAGACCCCATTGAGAATTTAAAAAGCAGATTTTATATTTCAATAAAGGCTTGCTAAATGCTTGTAAAATTAAACATTTTGATATGTCCCTTCATCAATCCTGTGCCACTTCTAGAAAGATTTTAACCCACTTAATCCCAAAAGTTACACTATCATTGTAAAGCTCTTGTTATTTTGTTGCTTTGACAATGTCATTTCTGAAGATTATTATTTATGTCATGTAATTTGTGTTTAATTTACATATGTCCCTCATTTTAAGGTCAACTCTGTTACGTGAACTGAAATCTCGTTTTTAATAGGGTGAAACTATTAGTAAAAAAAATATTTTAAAAAAATCCTAAATTCATTGAACATCTAATAGTAAAATCATACGGAAAAGCAAGTGAGCTGGTTCTGCTCTTTTTGTGGTGTGAAAATAAGCAGGTCAAACATAAAAAGTCAACCCTAGTCACCCATAGACAGGCTAGAAATGTTTTAACAATGTATTTCCTTGCATTCTATTGACCCTCCCAGTTGCACACAACAAGCTTCCATTCCCCCAGTCACAACGGGAGTTATGGCTGGACAGATTTAAACCTGTTACTTTATTTGGCCCTTAATAGCCACTTACTATCTCATTGAGATGTGTTTTTATGAAGTTGAACATATGCTCTGTATGACAGTATGTTAAAAGTAGGTGGAAATCAAACGTTTTTTTTGACCAAGTTACACTTCTCGAAAGGCACCAAATTGGTGGAACGACCCTACTATTATTGTTGCTGTTACGGTTGTTGTTGTGGTGCATTGTTACTGTGCTGCTCTAACCTATCTTGATAGAGGCCCATTCTCCTCCCCATGTTTCTCTGCTGTGCCGTCTGCTGTCTGAATGCATGGGCTTGCATGCATTAAACATGAAGGGGTGACTCTGGCTGACCTCACAGAGAAGAAGAAAGGAAGCAGGTTTGGGTGGTTCAGCCAGTCCTCCGACACTCATGGTAAATCCCCTGGTTTTCCCTTCCACATTGAAAAAGTCTGCGTGTGCGTGTGTGCGTGAGCAAGCTTGTGTGTGGGTGGGTGATTGCGCGTGCTTGCGTGAGCTTGTGTGTTTGTGTATGTATTTGTTTGTTTGGGTATGTCTGTGTGTACACCGCTGTGTGTCTGCAGCCTAATGTCGGCAGCCTAATGTCTGCAGCCTAATGTTGGCAGCATAATGTCTGCAGCCTAATGTCTGTAGCATAATGTGTGCAGCCTAATCACCCTACTTGTGCTTTGCTATTGTGATTGACCATTCTGTTTGAGCATCACTATCCTTTCGGTCTTGCTTTTCCTTTTGTGTTCTTTCTGTGTTTGATAAAGCCTCTCCCTGCAGGCCAACTCCTGCTGTTTCTGACTCAATGAGCCCAGACTCTCTCATCCCCTGTGAGTGGAGTCACATGAGGAGCACCAGGCAGCATAATAGGGATACATACTGCTCTGGTTGATACCAGGCACTCAACTTCTCTCCCTCTCTCTCTCTCTCCATGCGCAGCCCGGTTAAATCAGCTAGGCTAGGGGCTCAGTGTGAATAGAAAAACGGGGCTAAACCAAGATCACTACATCCAGCAGTCAGCAGTATTGAGAAAGAGAGAGAGAGCTGTCGAAGGACTCAAGAGTCAAAGAGAACGCTTTCACACAAACCTCGTAACCTCGCACAAACAGGCATAATTATGCTCTGAGAGTCTCACATAAAAGTTGTAGCTTTGTTTCTTTTCACACAGTCATAGCAGCAGTCTTCTCATATTACAGAATTTCTCCCAAAGTATTTAGAGAATATTTTAAGAGTCTAATATTTTAGAGTAGTACAGTACCTTCGGAAAGTATTCAGACCGCTTGACTTTTTCCACATTTTGTGATGTTACAGCCTTATTCTAAAATGGATTAAATAAACAAAATTCCTGAGAAATCTACACACAATACCCCATAATGATAAGGTGAAAACAGGATTTAGAAAATTCCCCAAGAACACAGTGCCTCCATCATTCTTAAATGGAAGAAGTTTGGAACCACCAAGACTCTTCCTAGAGCTGGCTGCCCGGCCAAACTGAGCAATCAGGGGAGAAGGGCCTTGGTCAGGGAGGTGACCAAGAACCTGATAGTCACTCTCTTCTATGGAGATAGGAGAACCTTTAAGAAGGACAACCATCTCTGCAGCACTCCACCAATCAGGCATTTATGGTAGAATGGCCATTTTTCAGCGACAGGGACTGGGAGACTCGTCAGGATCGAGGCAAAGATTAACAGAGCAAAGTACAGAGAGATCCTTGATGAAAACCTGCGAAGGTTCACCATCCAACATGACATAGACCCTAAGCGCACACAGCCAAGACAACGTAGGAGTGGCTTCGGGACAAGTCTCTGAATATCCTTGAGTGGCCCAGCCAGAGCCCTGACTTGAACCTGATCTAACAGCTCAGGAAAGTCCTGAAAATAGCTGTGTAGCAATGCTCCCCATCCAACCTGAGGGACCATGAGAGGATCTGCAGAGAAGAATGGAAGAAACTCTCCAAATACAAGTTTATAGTGTCATACCCACAAATACTTGATGCTGTAATTGCTGCCATAGGTGCTTCAACAAAGTACTGAGTCAAGGGTCTGAATACTTATTTTTTATAAATGAGCAAAAATCAAAAAAACTGTTTTTGGTTTGTTATTATGGGGTATTATGTGTAGATTGATGAGTAGAAAGAAGAAAAAAAATCATCAATTTTAGAATACGGCTGTAAAGTAAAACAATGTGTAAAATGTCAGTGCCGAAAGGTGTTAGTGTTTTAAGTCTAATATTTTAAAGTAATACCTTATTTTTTGCCTAATATGGCTGCTTAAAGGAGCATCCTCTTTCTTCATCCTGTACTCCTCCACTGCATCAGAGAGCCCTCAGACATAGCAGCTGTCCTCTAACTCCCCTCTGTTCCTACATCTCTAACTCATTATGTTAAGTCATAGTGATGATTACAATGACCATACTAGTAACACTTATGATGGCAGTTAGTTTATTCATTCATAGTAAGTTAATAAGGTACTAGAAGCCAGTAGTTATTATGATGAAGAGACATCCTATCACATTGTCATACTTTCCAGGGGATATAAAATAAACACAAACCCTATAGTGGTTTCTTTCTTTCTTGTTTTTCTATCTGCCCACTTTACAGACTTTCTTCTGTCTATTCTGTTGCACATGGATTTGGTTTTGGGAGGTATCGTCCTTTGGAACCGAATTTGTGTTGTGTTTTTGTTGTTGTTGAGAAAAGGGATTTCTTAGAAATTCCTGCAGTGATGCTGACCGTTCTTTCTTTCTTTGATGAATGAGGTTTATTTTCTCTGGGATGTGTTTGACTCAGCTGTGGTACCGTGGGTCTGAATGTGTACTGTACGGTTGAGGTGTGTGTGTGACATGTACGGTGTGTTGTACATGGGGTTCTGTGTGTGTGTATGATGAGTACTCTGTTTGCCACTGCAGCGAGTATGCCAGCCAGTGAGACGGAGTCAGTGAACACAGAGAACGTGGCCGAGGATGAGGTGAAGACACCGTGCTGTGGACCTTTTTGGTGAGAACTCCCCCAGACTAGAACCACATCTGCAGTTCCATACCATAGAACACAACCTGCGATATCATAGAAACTACCACATTCTTTACAGAAACACAACCCCTGAGTGAACTATTGTGTGCTTTATCTATCTTTATCTATCCTCTATCTATCCTGTCTGGACAACTGCTGGTGTAAAACAAGCTTTAATAAATACATTTGTTGTACACTCATGTTGCACATAGGATATGTGGCTTTGTACAACATTTATGAATATCCTGCAGTCAGCAAGCTAAACTGACATCTATTATAAACATTTTGATTTTTCCAGTCAAAAAATTACAAAGTCAAAGTTCAGGTCAGTGAAATCACCTTACCTCACATGTGTCCTTGCTTGACGCATGCAGCAGCAGTCTGTACAGTAAAAGTTTTATTTTTCTGCATGAAGTAGTGACGTCTGTTATTTCTGTAGATAAATGCTTGTTTTAGGTTTCTCTACTGTATGTGCTGTTCTGTTCTCTGGAGTCAGCTTTAATGAGTCTGCAGGTAATAAATCAACTCTAACTCCCCTTTAAACATGTCAGCATATAATCTGGGGCATCGGAAGGAACTGGAGGTGCTGGAGCCTTGTGCAGTGTTTTTATACTTTTTGATTTATACTGCATGCTATGCTGCTCTCTCCCTGTCCCAAAGTTCTTTCAAAGTTCATTGACTTCTCTTTCCCAAGTTTTCTTCTAATATTCTTTGAACTCAGTGCCTGCCTACACCACCTCTTTATATACTTCCTAACCCCCCTCTAACCATCGATCCTCCCCTCTTCAATGAAAACCTCCCCTACTGGTCTCCTTTTTACTTCCTGTCTCACAGTCGGCGCTGGCGTCGCTGGAACAGGTTCTGCCGCAGGAAGTGCCGGTTGGCAGTTAAATCGGTGCCTTTCTATTGGCTGGTGATCATCCTGGTGTTTCTCAACACACTCACCATCTCCTCAGAGCACTACATGCAGCCTGACTGGCTCACTCAAGTACAGGGTTAGTACACTACAATCAGCCTGACTGGCTCACTCCAGTACAGGGTTAGTACACTTCAATCAGCCTGACTGGCTCACTCCAGTACAGGGTTAGTACACTTCAATCAGCCTGACTGGCTCACTCCAGTACAGGGTTAGTACACTACAATCAGCCTGACTGGCTCACTCCAGTACAGGGTTAGTACACTTCAATCAGCCTGACTGGCTCACTCCAGTACAGGGTTAGTACACTACAATCAGCCTGACTGGCTCACTCCAGTACAGGGTTAGTACACTACAATCAGCCTGACTGGCTCACTCCAGTACAGGGAGTGGGTCTACTACACCACATACTGGCTACCATTGTCTTAGATCATATGCCATAGGGCCAGGAGTTTTTCCTGACCATGTGACTTGACCAGAAAAACTTCAGGCCCATACAGTATTTATACTCTATAACTAAGGCCCAGAGTAGTCTTATTTGCAAGACTCATGGCGCTCCATGGCAGCTGTGAAAAGAGACTCGGCCAGAATTACTTTCAAGTCAGGTCAGGTGGTAAGGAAAAACTCCTATCAATGATATTTTTAATGTGACTTGCTTCAGCAGTCACACTTTAAATCTTGTACTTATTTCTGACATTTTATTAAAGTTATTATTTGTATCACTACTCCTTTTACACTGTTTAAGCTAGAAAAACAATTCAAACTTTAAAACATGCAGACTGGTGTGGAATAGTTTTGATACCGTTTATACCTTTTAAACTATTAACCTTTTTGTAAAATCCTAATCCACTTTAATGTAAACAATGTGACTTTTGACACAAATCAGCTACTTTGACCACTTTCCCAACAACTTAGACAAAAACATTGTGCGTATGAAATCTTAAGCCCGGTTCAGACACAACAGCCGACATAAGGAGAGATGAGACAAGACAAAATTAGCTTGTTTTGGAATTGTCTGTTGTAGGACAGCTGACTAAAAACATTCAGATCAATGTTTGAGAACGATTCCACTATAATGTGACTATTTTTACAATGATGTGGTGAAGCTGTGAAACAAATTGCTAGCTGCTTGTCTAAACACAGACAAAATGTCAGCGCACTGTTCTCTGATTGGCTAAATGGATCCGTCTCATCGCAAGTCTTTAGCTAAGATTTGACATGTTCAATTTGGGAAAATCAAGCAGCCAACATGAGACGTTCTAAAAATAGTGTTCAAAGCAAATGTTATAAAACTGAGTAAAACCATGTTGTCTGTTGTATCTGAATCAGGCTTTAGTCTACTTCTCTGCTGTTCAAATCTGAAATCAGAACTGAAATATCTATCTATAATCTATATTTTTATTTTTATTTATTTGCACCAAAGAAAACTAGTGATAGACAACATTACTGATATAAAATAAAGAAAACTAGTGATAGACAACATTACTGATATAAAATAAAGAAAACTAGTGATAGACAACATTACTGATATAAAATAAAGAAAACTAGTGATAGACAACATTACTGATATAAAATAAAGAAAACTAGTGATAGACAACATTACTGATATAAAATAAAGAAAACTAGTGATAGACAACATTACTGATATAAAATAAAGAAAACTAGTGATAGACAACATTACTGATATAAAATAAAGAAAACTAGTGATAGACAACATTACTGATATAAAATAAAGAAAACTAGTGATAGACAACATTACTGATATAAAATAAAGAAAACTAGTGATAGACAACATTACTGATATAAAATAAAGAAAACTAGTGATAGACAACATTACTGATATAAAATAAAGAAAACGGTGTGCAGGTGTTGTTGAAAGCCCAAGGGCTAATATGAAAACCACACCACAAAAACTATATACAATACATAAGTACAAAAATAACAGATAAAACCTACTAATAATAATTGTTTAAATGAATTGATCAGTAATCACCTGAAAAAAAAACGATTCAGCTGTTTTAGTAACCAAGTCAACAATTTTTTTCTCTCAACTTTAACCTTTTTTAACCACCTTCCCAACATCTTAGACAAAAAAGAGCGTATGAATTCTTGTTCTCATTCTATTTTGTTCAAATCTGAAATCAGATCAGAAAAACTTCTACAAATCAACTACTTTCATTAAGCTAACTTCCCACTGTTGAATAAACTGCCATGGAACTTTCAGAAATGTCTAATTATAAACCAGGTAGTTTGGGTCCTGGATGCTGATTGGCTGTGTGTATATCAGACAATATATCACGAGTATGATGCAAAACTACTTGTTTACTGTTATATTCATGTTGGAAACTGATTTAAAATAGCAATAAGACAACTCTGGGGTTTGTCGTATATGGCCAATATGCCACTGCTAAGGGCTATATCCAGGCACTCCACTTTGCATTGTGTGTAAGAATAGCCCTTAGGCGTGGTATACTGGCCAATATATCACACCTCGTCAGGCCTTATTGCTTAATTATAGAACTTGGGGAGCACATTCGAAGAATTAGACAACTAGTAAACAATGTGACTTTTGACACAAATCAGCTATTTTTACCACTTTCCCAACTGTTGGAAAGGGTATGAAGGTCTACTTCTCTGCTATTAAAATGTTAAATCAGAACAGAAATATATTCTACCTATCAAACGATACAGCAGTTTTTGTAACCTCAGAGGTTTAGGCCACTTTCCAAACAACTTACATAAAAACTTACTGTGTATGACATCTTGTTGTGTTTATCTGCTATTCAAATTTGAAATAAGAACAGAAATATCTTCTACCAATCAAACGATACAACTGTTATAAAAACCACATCAACTACTTTCATCAAGCTAACTTCCCACTGTTGAATTAACTGCCATGTAATGGAGCATTCTTACATTTCTAATTATAGCACATTCTATGAATGAGAACCACTAATTCATGTGACTTGCTTCAGCAAGACCACTAGAAATTCTACTTAAGGCCTACTTAAGTAGAAGTAAGGCCTACTACTACCACACTCACTACTACTACTACTACTACTACTACCACACTCACTACTACTATTGCTACTACTGCTACTGCTACTAATAATAATAATAATATTACTACTACTTCACAGAGTTGTGGCTGAACGATGACATTATCAACATACAGTTGGCTGGTTATATGCTGTATAGGCAGGATTAAAGAGGGGGGCCTGGTAAGACAAGGGGCAGTGGACTATGTATTTTTGTAAATAATAGCTGGTGCACGATATCTAACGAAGTCTTGATGTTTTGCTCGCCTGAGGTAGAGTATCTCATGATAAACTGTAAACCACACTATCTACATAGAGAGTTTTCACCTGTATTTTTCATAGCTGTCTACATACCACCACAGACTGAGGCTGGCAATAAGACCGCACTCAATGAGCTGCATTCCACCATAAGCAAACAGGAAAACGCTCACCCAGAGATTGCGCTCCTAGTGGCCGGGGACTTTAATGCAGGGAAACTTAAATTGGTCCTACCAAATTTCTATCAGCATGTTAAATGTGCAACCAGAGGGAAAAAAACTATTGACCACCTTTACTCCACACACAGAGACACATACAAAGCTCTCCCTTGCCCTACATTTGGCAAATCTGACCATAATTATATCCTCCTGATTCCTGCTTACAAGCTAAAATTAAAGCAGGAAGCACCAGTGACTCGATCAATAAAAAAGTGGTGAGATGAAGCAGATGCTAAGCTACAGGACTGGTTTGCCAGTAAAGACTGGAATTACGTTCCGGGATTCCTCCGATGGCATTGAGGAGTACACCACATCAGTCATTGGCTTCATCAATAAGTGCATCGATGACGTCACCCCCACAGTACGTACATACCCCAACCAGAAGCTATGGATTACTGGCAACATCTGCAATGAGCTAAAGGCTAGAGCTGCCGCTTTCAAGGAGCGGGACTCTAACCTGGAAGCTTATAAGAAATCCCGCTATGTCAGACAAACCATCAAACAGGCAAAGCATCAAGTCTAAGATCGAATCGTACTACACCGGCTCTGACGCTCGTCGGCTGTGGCAGGGCTTGCAAACCATTACAGGCTACAAAGGGAAGCACAGCCGAGAGCTGCCCAGTGACACGAGCCTACCAGACAAGCTAAACTACTTCTATGCTCGCTTTGAGGCAAATAACACGGAAACATGCATGAGAGCACCAGCTGTTCCGGACGACTGTGTGATCACGCTCTCCGCGATGTGAGTAAGACCTTTAAACAGGTCAACATTCACAAGGCCGCAGGGCCAGGCGGATTACAAGGACGTGTACTCCGAGCATGCGCTGACCCACTGGCAAGTGTCAACACTGACATTTTCAACCTTTCCCTGTCCGAGTTTGTAATATCAACATGTTTTAAGAAGACCACCATAGTCCCAGTGCCCAAGAACACTAAGGTAACCTGCCTAAATGACTACCGACCCATAGCACTCACATCTGTAGCCATGAAGTGCTTTGAAAGGCTGGTCATGGCTCACATCAACACCATTATCCCAGAAACCCTAGACCCAATCCAATTTGCATACCGCCCTAACAGATCCACATATGATGCAATCTCTATTGCACTCCACACTTCCCTTTCCCACCTGGACATAAGGAACATCTACGTGAGAATGCTATTCATTGACTACAGCTCAGCGTTCAACACCATAGTGCCCTCAGAGCTCATCAATAAGCTAAGGACCCTGGGACTTAACACCTCCCTCTGCAACTGGATCCTGGACTTCCTGACGGGCCCGCCCCCAGGTGGTAAGTTTAGGTAACAACACATCCGCCACACTGATCCTCAACACAGGGGCCCCTCAGGGGTGCAACCTCAATCTCCTCCTGTACTCCCTGTTTACTCATGATTGCACGGCCAGGCACAACAGCAACACCATCATTAAGTTTGCCGATGATACAACAGTGGTAGGCCTGATCACCGACAACGACGAGAGGTCAGAGACTTGGCCGTCTGGTGCCAGGACAACAACCTCTCCCTCAAGGTGATCAAAACAAAGGAGATGATTGTGGACTACAGGAAAAAGAAGACAGAGCATGCCCCCATTCTCATCAACAGGGCTGCAGTGGAGCAAGTTGAGAGATTCAAGTTCCTTGGTGTACACATCACCAACAAACTAGCATGGTCCAAGCACACCAATACAGTCATGAAGAGGGCACGACAAAACCTATTCCCCCTCAGGAGACTGAAAAGATTTGGCATGGGTCCTCAGATCCTCAAAATGTTCTACAGCTGCACCATCGAGAGCATCACTCCCTGGTATGGCAACTTTTCGGCCTCTGACAGCAAGGCACTACAGAGTGTAGTGCGTACGGCCCAGTACCTCACTGGGGCCAAGCTTCCTGCCATCCAGGACCTCTATAACAGGCGGTGTCAGAGGAAGGCCCTAAAAATTGTCAAAGACTCCAGCCACCCTAGTCATAGACTGTTCTGTCTGCTACTGAACGGCAAGCGGTACCGGAGCGCCAAGTCTAGGTCCAAGAGGCCTAGACTTCTAAACAGCTTCTACCCCCAAACCATAAGACTCCTGAACATCTAATCAAAATTGCTACCCAGACTATTTGCACCCCCCCCCCCCCACACCGCTCCTCTCTGTTGTTATCATTTATGTGTAGTCACTTTAATAACTGTACCTACAGGTACATATTACCTCAATAACCTCGACTAACGGTGCCCACGCACGTTCACTCTGTACCAGTACCCCCCTGTATATAGTCTCGCAATTGCTATTTTACTGCTGCTCTTTAATTACTTGTTACTTTTCTTATTGATATTTTAATTTTAATTTTATTTAAACAGCGTTGTTAGTTAGGGGCTCATAAGTAAGCATTTCACTGTAAGGTCTACACCTGTATTCGGCCCGTGTGACTAATGCAGTTTGATTTGATTATTATTACTACAAGTACTACTACTACCAATAATAATAATAGTACTACTATTACTGCTACTACTACTGCTACTAATAATAATAATAGTACTACTATTACTGCTACTACTAATAATAATAATAATAGTACTACTATTACTGCTACTACTACTACTACTAATAATAATAATAGTACTACTATTACTGCTACTACTAATAATAATAATAATTATTGTTATAATAATAGTACTACTATTACTGCTACTACTAATAATAATAATTATTATTATTATAATAATAGTACTACTATTACTGCTACTACTACTACTAATAATAATAATAATAGTACTACTATTACTGCTACTACTACTAATAATAATAATAGTACTACTATTACTGCTACTACTACTAATAATAATAGTACTACTATTACTGCTACTACTACTAATAGTAATAAGAATAATAATTGTACTACTATTACTGCTACTACTACTACTACTACTAATAATAATAATAATAATTGTACTACTATTACTGCTACTACTACTAATAATAATAATAATAATTGTACTACTATTACTGCTACTACTACTACTAATAATAATAATAGTACTACTATTACTGCTACTACTAATAATAATAATAATAATGATAATGATACTAATAATAATAATATACTATTACTGCTACTGCTACTACTACTGCTACTACTGCTACTACTACTGCTACTACAGTCAATAGGTCCACCACTACTGCAGTCACTACTTCTACTATTAGCCTTAATTTGTCAACGCTAGCAATTTAAACATCAACATTTCTTTGAATACAATAAAAATATTTTTTGCCAGCTGAAGCAATTCACAATTTATCTTCATGGAAAATGACCTTTCTACTTTATTCTGTGTTATTGTGTTATATTGACTGACACCACCCTCTGTCCTTTGTGATTCCAGACGTGGCAAACAAGGTTCTACTGGGATGTTTTACGTGTGAGATGATGACCAAGATGTACAGTCTGGGCCTGCAGGCCTACTTTGTGTCCCTGTTCAACCGCTTTGACTGCTTTGTAGTGTGTGGAGGCATCACAGAGACCATCCTGGTGGAGCTGGCCATCATGTCTCCTCTGGGCATCTCTGTGTTCCGCTGTGTCCGCCTTCTCAGGATCTTCAAGGTCACACGGTGAGACCACCGCCATGTGGAGTAGGGTGAAGTCGCCCCTAGACACTGTTCTCTTTGTGTGTGTGTGTGTGTATATGTGTGTGTCCATGCATACTGTATGCATGAGAGTGTGTGTGTGATTTGGCCATCTCTCTCTGTTCTCCAGTCACTGGCAGTCTCTCAGTAACTTGGTGGCATCGCTGCTCAACTCCATGAAGTCCATCGCCTCCCTGCTGCTCCTGCTCTTCCTCTTCATCATCATCTTCTCCCTGCTGGGCATGCAGGTGTTCGGAGGCAAGTTCAACTTCGACGAGACACAGACCAAGAGGAGCACCTTCGATAACTTCCCCCAGGCACTGCTCACTGTGTTTCAGGTGGGTGAACAGTACAGTGTGTGGGTGTTCTCTCTCTCACTCTCACACACACACACACACACACACACACACACACACACACACACACACACACACACACACACACACACACACACACACACACACACACACACACACACACACACACACACACACACACACACACACACACACACACACACACACTTATATCTAGAACCTCATAGTCTACCGGTATTTAGTGAATGTAGTATATAAAGAGAGCCTCCTGGTGATGACATAGGGGCTAGCCCAGGGATGTAGTGGTAAAATACAGCTGGGTCAACACTGATCGCCACTGGCGGGGAATAAAGTCATGCTCCCTATATTTTAAATGCATTTTTCCACAATAGGTGGGTTTGTGTTTGTTTATGCCTCAGACAAGTCCTCTGTTTTTGCTGTTGTGTGTTACATAACTAGAGTAAAATGTCCCATGGTCTACAGTATATACATACTGTAAAATACAGTATGTTATGTTGTACTACCAGCGTATGCTCTATGTGTATCCATAAAATTACATATGAATTATAGGACCTCTATGTGTGTAGCATCCAATATATTTGGGTGTGTTGTTGCCAGATCCTGACGGGTGAAGACTGGAACGCTGTGATGTATGACGGCATCATGGCGTATGGTGGCCCTTCCTCATCAGGGATGATCGTCTCCTTCTACTTCATCATCCTCTTCATCTGCGGAAACTGTATCCTTTCTTTACCCCACTCATCCTATCAACAGCCCAGATCACAATCTGCGCTTACCTAGGTTCCAGAGGAGGCTGGTGGGAGGACATATAGGAGCTGATTGTAATGGCTGGAATGGTATGAATGGGATGGTATCAAACATATACAACATGCCCAACAACTTCCTCTGATCCAGACACTCCAGGGCTGGGAGGTTTGTATTAGCCCAAACACAATAACCTTCTTATCTTTGGCCGTTTCCTCCCATCCAGCATTGAACATTTCTGACTTCGACACAAGCACTGTATGCTTTTCTCTCTGTTCCTATTCTGAATGTTCTGTATCAGTGTCTTCCTTTTGTCCTTGACTGAACACTTTGCTCAGACATCCTGCTGAACGTCTTTTTGGCTATCGCTGTGGACAACCTGGGAGACGCGGAGTCTCTCAATGCTCCACGAGAGAAAAAGGAAGAGAAAAAGGAAGACTTGGTAAACCTCCATCCCAGACATATTGTGGTTCAGGTTTATTCAGCCGCATTGTATACTTGTGAAACATACATAATATGTGATGCTATAAAATAGTTTAAAATACACTTTAAAAACTAAATTATGACACTTATGACACTTATGACACTCTTAATCACATTTGCTTCTTTGGATACAGGTGCCAGTGGAGGAAGAAGAGGAGAATGCAGCAGGTACATGGAGAGAACAGGCCTGTGTGTGTGTGTGTGTGTGTGTGTGTGTGTGTGTGTGTGTGTGTGTGTGTGTGTGTGTGTGTGTGTGTGTGTGTGTGTGTGTGTGTGTGTGTGTGTGTGTGTGTGTGTGTGTATGTGTGTGTGTGTGTGTGTGTGTGTGTGATCCGACTCACTGTGTGTGTGCCTGTATTTGCAGCAGTGGAGGAGGAGGAGCCGGAGGTTCCAGCAGGGCCACGCCCACCCATCTCTGAACTGGTCAAGAAGGAGAAGATCACCCCCATCCCTGATGGCAGCGCCTTCTTTATCTTCAGCAAGACCAACCCGTAGGACACACACACACACACGCACACAACAAGTGGCTGTTCTTGAGCCTGTTCTCAGAGCTCTGTCTATTGTCTGTTGTTTTCCTCAGGATCCGGGTGGGATGTCATAAACTCATCAATCACCACATCTTCACCAACCTCATCCTGGTCTTCATCATGCTCAGCTCTGTCTCCCTCGCTGCAGAGGACCCCATACGCAACTTCTCTGCACGCAACATCGTAAGTACAGGAACCTTATGTCTAGGTTAGAGGAACACACCGTATACAGCAATTGATTTTCAACAGATAGGCTTCGTAGTAGTACATAGTATGTACAGTAAAGACAGATTCTGTAAGGTTAATTATTGGTTAATTATTTACCTTGATTTAGTGATTTAGTTTGTTGCGATTGATGTACACTAACAGAGTACTGCGGTAAAGATAACTCTTTCCTGAACTTTTCCCCATGATGCTCTGAGGCAGCAGGTTCATTGACTTGAGTTGCTTTATTTCAACTCATCATACTAACTTAACCTCAAGCTGCGGGAATTTAAAGATGATGTCATTGTGGTAGTGGGATAATGGCATCATGCAGGTGCACTCAATGAAACTATATGATGAATAGATAGTGTATTATAAAATATATTGTATTCTACTGTACATGGATTTGATACATTTATATGACTACTGTTGATGTTCTGTTTATGCATATTAAGTAATTTCCTATGCCCTTTCCTGCACACATGGATTATCCCACTCTAACTAGTTGTTCTAATGTCTTTGATGAATATACATGCTGCATAACCTGTATAATCGTTGTTAAACATATACGTTGCTTTTTGCAGATACTTGGTTACTTTGACTATGCTTTCACGGCTATCTTTACTGTTGAGATCCTATTGAAGGTAAATGGCCTGTGTCCGCCTCTTTGTGCTGTCTACTAACTGCCCCCCACAGTAACACTCCCAACGTCTGGTTGCCTTCCAGGTCCTAGGCTATGCAGATTATGTCTTCACTAGTATGTTTACATTTGAGATCATGTTGAAGGTAACCCCCGTTAATGACGACAGAGAGCCTTGTTGCATTCTCTCCTTGTGTGTCACCTGCTGCCACCACAGTACTACCTGCCTTGTTTTGTTTTCAGTTTCTATTCTTTGTCTTTTGACTCCATGGCACCTCTTTTAACTTTTAGATTGTCATCATCAGCTAACTCCCAACTACTACTACACACACACTGACTAACAAAAGAGTTGTTCAATTTCCACTAATCATCAAACTAATAATCCAGGAAGGAATCAGACACAAACTAGCCTAGATTGGTGTCATCATGATTGTCACGTTTGAGTTGAAAAGGTTTTGGAATTTCGACCGACGACACAATTTTGTGTAACTTTCAAAAAATTATGCAACTCTTTGTGCAAGGAAACAGCTATCAATGCACTATTTAAGACATGTAGCTTTGACTGAAGTTGAACCAGAAGTCATTGGCGGAGTTTTGGAGGGTTTAAAAACAAACATCTAAGGCCATCTCCAGTCAAAGCCAACTCCATCTCATACTGACTGACTGCTATTCAGATACTAAAGCCATAAAAGAGGGGGCAAACCAACCATGTTCATGTGGAGCATGGACTTTCCCCTGACTGACTGAGTGCATAGAAATGTAGTGTTTCCTCCAGAACCGTTAAGAGGGTAGACCTAACCTGCACAGTCCTGTCCAGGGTCGTATTCATTAGGGCAAACTGTAGCAAAATGTTTCGCAACGGAAAGCGAAAACTAGATTTTCTTATTGGACCAGTTCAGTTAGTCCTCCCTTTTTCGGTCAGTTTTTTTTCCGTTTGGTGCCTAATGAACACGTCCCGGCTCAGCTTGGTCCCGCTGCGTTAGCAGCACCCTGCGTTCTCTGTTACCATTCTCAGTTAGCTCTTTACTCTCTCCCTCACTGTATGTTCTACTGGTCTCTACATTTACATGCACTCAGGATGATGAACTTTACTATTATGATTTGAACAAGACTTCCTTCTGCTGGGTTGTTTACTTCTCTGCCTGCTGAAGTCTGACATGTTTTAGTGGGAGCTGCTTTATTATCCCTTTATATTTGAGCTATTAAAGAACATGAAGGAATGTGCTTTAAGGGAAACGGCCCTACATGAATGTGTCAGTAAGGGGATTTGGTTTTCCAATCGCTGGAGCGTTCGATCCTATAGTTCATCTCAGTAGTAGACATAATATCTGTTCTCGCAGAGTGGCAATAAACTGCATGTTTTACTGCTGCGAGTGACACTGTTATTAGCGGATTGGGAAATGAATGACTTGCTACTACATTCATGTACCAGTGTGCCGTGGGGTGTCGATGGTAGCTGCTAGCCTTCTGTGTTACTGCTCTGCCTGAGTCTGAGCCTGAGTCTGAGCCTGAGTCTGAGCCTGAGTCTGAGCCTAATTCTGAGCCTGATTCTGAGCCTGAGTCTGAGCCTGAGTCTGAGTCTGAGCTCGCCACCCTGAAATAGAGTGATCTACAAGAGCGTGGAATTATGTGGGTGTACGTGGGTGTGAGGGAGAGTGAGTGCTGTATTATTGGTGTTTCTACTCCTTTGTCTATTTCGATGTGGCTGTCTTGTGGTGTACAACTGTGATATTGTGTACTTCTCACTGGGGACACCATGTCAATTCAACATGGAGAACTGGGTAATATTTGGTTGAGACGATGAACAGTGAGATTACAACCTATATTTACCCACTCAAAAACACAGCCAAAAATGTGTTGAATTTCCAATGTGTTATCGCTATGCTTTCAACCATCTAAAAGCACAACCAAATTTCAAGATTTCCACAGACCTGCGACGACCTGTTATCTTTGACATGCACACTTTAAATTATTACATAAGAACTTTATAGTTGCAGTAACCACAAAATGTGGCCATGGATGTGTTACCCATTTTAAGGTTGTATGTTACATTAGTTTGTAAGGTAGCCCTTTCCTGTATTACACAAGTAATATTGAATTGTGTTTGGTTGACAACGTAACCAAATATCAACATTTAAAGGAGATGTATCTGCCTGGATTGTTCCATTTGAGCCACTGGCTTAAATCCCATTCTTTAACTTCTACTTTTGGTTGAGTTGGAGACGTGAATCCAACATATCATTTGTTAGCATGTCGACAAGTTAATAGGCTATTTATTTTATTTCATAAGTGATATTCAATTGTGTTTGTTAGTCAACAGTGCCAAATAACAACATTTGAAGGAGATGTATCTTCTGTTTGGATACAGTGCCTTGCGAAAGTATTCGGCCCCCTGGAACTTTGCGACCTTTTGCCACATTTCAGGCTTCACACATAAAGATATAAAACTGTATTTTTTTGTGAAGAATCAACAACAAGTGGGACACAATCATGAAGTGGAACGACATTTATTGGATATTTCTAACTTTTATAACAAATCAAAAACAGAAAAATTGGGCGTGCAAAATTATTCAGCCCCCTTAAGTTAATACTTTGTAGCGCCACCTTTTGCTGCGATTACAGCTGTAAGTCGCTTGGGGTATGTCTCTATCAGTTTTGCACATCGAGAGACTGACATTTTTTTCCCATTCCTCCTTGCAAAACAGCTCGAGCTCAGTGAGGTTGGATGGGGAGCATTTGTGAACAGCAGTTTTCAGTTCTTTCCACAGATTCTCGATTGGATTCAGGTCTGGACTTTGACTTGGCCATTCTAACACCTGGATATGTTTATTTTTGAACCTTTCCATTGTAGATTTTGCTTTATGTTTTGTATCATTGTCTTGTTGGAAGACAAATCTCCGTCCCAGTCTCAGGTCTTTTGCATACTCCATCAGGTTTTCTTCCAGAATGGTCCTGTATTTGGCTCCATCCATCTTCCCATCAATTTTAACCATCTTCCCTGTCCCTGCTGAAGAAAAGCAGGCCCAAACCATGATGCTGCCACCACCATGTTTGACAGTGGGGATGGTGTGTTCAGGGTGATGAGCTGTGTTGCTTTTACGCCAAACATAACGTTTTGCATTGTTGCCAAAAAGTTCAATTTTGGTTTCATCTGAGCAGAGCACCTTCTTCCACATGTTTGGTGTGTCTCCCAGGTGGCTTGTGGCAAACTTTAAACAACACTTTTTATGGATATCTTTAAGAAATGGCTTTCTTCTTGCCACTCTTCCATAAAGGCCAGATTTGTGCAATATACGACTGATTGTTGTCCTATGGACAGAGTCTCCCACCTCAGCTGTAGATCTCTGCAGTTCATCCAGAGTGATCATGGGCCTCTTGGCTGCATCTCTGATCAGTCTTCTCCTTGTATGAGCTGGAAGTTTAGAGGGACGGCCAGTCTTGGTAGATTTGCAGTGGTCTGATACTCCTTCCATTTCAATATTATCGCTTGCACAGTGCTCCTTGGGATGTTTAAAGCTTGGGAAATCTTTTTGTATCCAAATCCGGCTTTAAACTTCTTCACAACAGTATCTCGGACCTGCCTGGTGTGTTCCTTGTTCTTCATGATGCTCTCTGCGCTTTTAACGGACCTCTGAGACTATCACAGTGCAGGTGCATTTATACGGAGACTTGATTACACACAGGTGGATTGTATTTATCATCATTAGTCATTTAGGTCAACATTGGATCATTCAGAGATCCTCACTGAACTTCTGGAGAGAGTTTGCTGCACTGAAAGTAAAGGGGCTGAATAATTTTGCATGCCCAATTTTTCAGTTTTTGATTTGTTAAAAAAGTTTGAAATATCCAATAAATGTCGTTCCACTTCATGATTGTGTCCCACTTGTTGTTGATTCTTCACAAAAAAATACAGTTTTATATCTTTATGTTTGAAGCCTGAAATGAGGCAAAAGGTCGCAAAGTTCAAGGGGGCCGAATACTTTCGCAAGGCACTGTAGTTCCACTTAGTCTGGCTTGTTTGATTACTTTCTTCAAATCCAAGGTATTTTCCACGTAGATTCCACATCACAATATGTTGATAAATTACATTGAAACAACGTTGATTCAACCAGTTTGTGCCCAGTGGGTTGTGTGTATGTCTCTGTGTTTGTGTTAATGTGTGTATTTCTTAGTGTCTGATACCCCTCTAACTAACTGTGCCCTTCCCATCAGATGACCACATACGGTGCGTTCCTCCATAAAGGAGCGTTCTGTAGGAACACCTTCAACCTGCTGGATCTGCTGGTGGTGGGGGTCTCCCTGGTCTCCTTCTGCATCCAGTCAGTACCTGCTGCTACCCTCCGCCCACACTATTTCCTTTCTTTCTTTCCCTCTCTCTCTCTCACTCTGCTATCTGTCTCTTCATCATATTCCTCACCCAATCTCCCTCTCTCTCTGTTTCTTCTCTCTTGCACACTGTCCTAACACATCATTTTTAATTGATATGGTCCAGTTAGATATGGCAGTGACTGGTTGTATTTAGAGAGTGTGAGTTTGTTTCTGACAGTGAGTTCCTGTGATGACATTTAGGTCATCTGCCATCTCAGTGGTGAAGATTCTGAGGGTCCTGCGTGTGCTTCGGCCCCTGAGGGCTATCAACAGAGCCAAAGGTCTCAAGGTAGACTGTTAACCTCCTACTCTTTCTCTTTATGTATCAATTTACTTGCCACAGTATTGGTAGAACAATTACAGTAAACATGTGATAGTTTGTTACAAAAACCTGTGCTGTGCGACAGGTAAAAAAGGTAATAGTTCCCGTAACTGTATCGTTACTATAGCTCCTTGTCTTCTTCTTATTAACCTTTCATCAATGTAATGTCATCTTACCGTTCAATGACTGCTAACATTTGAACTTTGACCCTTGCAGCATGTAGTCCAGTGTGTGTTTGTGGCCATCAGGACCATAGGTAACATCATGATCGTCACCACGCTGTTGCAGTTCATGTTTGCCTGCATAGGAGTACAGCTCTTTAAGGTCAGCACCGTAATACTGGTTCTAAGATCAGTACTATAACACTACTGTAACAGCACTGTCAGCGCTGTAACACTGGTTCTAAGATCAGTACTATAACACTACCATAACAGCACTGTCAGCGCTGTAACGCTGGTTCTAAGATCAGTACTATAACACTACCGTAACAGCACTGTCAGCGCTGTAACACTGGTTCTAAGATCAGTACTATAACACTACTGTCAGTGCTGTAACACTGGTTCTAAGATCAGTACTATAACACTACCGTAACAGCACTGTCAGCGCTGTAACACTGGTTCTAAGATCAGTACTATAACACTACTGTCAGTGCTGTAACACTGGTTCTAAGATCAGTACTATAACACTACTGTCAGTGCTGTAACACTGGTTCTAAGATCAGTACTATAACACTACCGTAACAGCACTGTCAGCGCTGTAACACTGGTTCTAAGATCAGTACTATAACACTACTGTCAGTGCTGTAACACTGGTTCTAAGATCAGTACTATAACACTACTGTCAGTGCTGTAACACTGGTTCTAAGATCAGTACTATAACACTACCGTAACAGCACTGTCAGCGCTGTAACACTGGTTCTAAGATCAGTACTATAACACTACTGTCAGTGCTGTAACACTGGTTCTAAGATCAGTACTATAACACTACCGTAACAGCACTGTCAGCGCTGTAACACTGGTTCTAAGATCAGTACTATAACACTACTGTCAGTGCTGTAACACTGGTTCTAAGATCAGTACTATAACACTACTGTCAGTGCTGTACCACTGGTTCTAAGATCAGTACTATAACACTACTGTCAGTGCTGTAACACTGGTTCTAAGATCAGTACTATAACACTACCGTAACAGCACTGTCAGCGCTGTAACACTGGTTCTAAGATCAGTACTATAACACTACTGTCAGTGCTGTAACACTGGTTCTAAGATCAGTACTATAACACTACTGTCAGTGCTGTAACACTGGTTCTAAGATCAGTACTATAACACTACCGTAACAGCCCTGTCAGTGCTGTAACACTGGTTCTAAGATCAGTACTATAACACTACTGTAACTGTAACGGTTTTCTTGCGGTGAAGGAGAGGAGGACCAAAATGCAGCGTGGTAATTTTAATACATGTTTAATAGCCGAATAAACACGAACAATACAAAACAAGAAACGTAACGCGAAAACAGCCTATTCTGGTGCAAACAAACACAGAAACAGGAACAATCACCCACGAAACACTCAAAGAATATGGCTGCCTAAATATGGTTCCCAATTAGAGACAACGATAAACACCTGCCTCTGATTGAGAACCACTCCAGACAGCCATAGACTATTCTAGATAGCCCCACTAAGCCACAATCCCAATTCCTACAAAAAAAACAAGACAAAACACACCACATAATAAACCCATGTCACACCCTGGCCTAACCAAAATAATAAAGAAAACACAAAATACTAAGACCAGGGCGTGACAGTAACAGCACTGTCAGCGCTGTAACACTGGTTCTAAGATCAGTACTATAACACTACTGTCAGTGCTGTAACACTGGTTCTAAGATCAGTACTATAACACTACTGTCAGCGCTGTAACACTGGTTCTAAGATCAGTACTATAACACTACTGTCAGCGCTGTAACACTGGTTCTAAGATCAGTACTATAACACTACTGTCAGCGCTGTAACACTGGTTCTAAGATCAGTACTATAACACTACCGTAACAGCACTGTCAGCGCTGTAACATGGTTCTAAGATCAGTACTATAACACTACTGTCAGTGCTGTAACACTGGTTCTAAGATCAGTACTATAACACTACCGTAACAGCACTGTCAGCGCTGTAACACTGGTTCTAAGATCAGTACTATAACACTACTGTCAGTGCTGTAACACTGGTTCTAAGATCAGTATTATAACACTACTGTCAGTGCTGTAACACTGGTTCTAAGATCAGTACTATAACACTACTGTCAGTGCTGTAACACTGGTTCTAAGATCAGTACTATAACACTACTGTCAGTGCTGTAACACTGGTTCTAAGATCAGTACTATACCACTACTGTCAGTGCTGTAACACTGGTTCTAAGATCAGTACTATAACACTACTGTCAGCGCTGTAACACTGGTTCTAAGATCAGTACTATAACACTACTGTCAGCGCTGTAACACTGGTTCTAAGATCAGTACTATAACACTACTGTCAGCGATGTAACACTGGTTCTAAGATCAGTACTATAACACTACTGTCAGTGCTGTAACACTGGTTCTAAGATCAGTACTATAACACTACTGTCAGTGCTGTACCACTGGTTCTAAGATCAGTACTATAACACTACTGTCAGTGCTGTAACACTGGTTCTAAGATCAGTACTCTAACACTACCGTAACAGCACTGTAACACCAAATTGGAAGAAAACTGACTGAAACAGGGAGGACCACTGAAACCCATCCAATATGAAATGCTTGTTTTTGTTTTCCATTGCTAAACATTTTGCTATGGTGTGTCCTAATGAATTAGACCCTTGTGTGTAGACACTCCCAGACAATGAAGATGTGTGTGTTTGCTTCACAGGGGAAGTTTTACCGATGTACAGACGAAGCCAAGTCCAGCCCAGACGAATGCAAGTCAGTTGCTTTTGATACATTTGTCCATCTATAGCTACATAGTAAACTGACACCCGTCATATTGTACCATAAATACTGCCATTTACTCTACAGTATGTGTTCTTTAGTATCTTTGATTTGAGCATGTTGCCCATAGACATACATATTCACAACTTCCACAATATTCATATTGTTTATATATTGTACATCATAGGCCTAAACCTCTAACTCCTGTGACCTCTAACCTCCCAGGGGCACCTACATCCATTTTAAGGACGGGGACGTGAACCAGCCAGCCATCCAAAAGAGAGTGTGGCACAACAGCGAGTTCAACTTTGACAACGTGCTGATGGCCATGATGGCTCTTTTCACCGTGTCTACCTTCGAGGGCTGGCCTTCGTAAGACACACTCTCATATTATATACTCAAATACAATATTAAACACTTTCATATTTTTGTGTATAAAAAATAACAATAAAAAAAATCTCTCTCTCTCTCTCTCTCTCTCTCTCTCTCTCTCTCTCTCTCTCTCTCTCTCTCTCTCCTCTCTGTCTCTCCTGTCTCTCTCTTCTCTCCCTCTCTCTCTCTCTCTCTCTCTCTCTCTCTCCTCTCTGTCTCTCCTGTCTCTCTCTTCTCTCCCTCTCTCTCTCTCTCTCTCTCTCTCTCTCTCTCTCTCTCTCCTCTCTGTCTCTCCTGTCTCTCTCTTCTCTCCCTCTCTCTCTCTCTCTCTCTCTCTCTCTCTCTCTCTCTCTCTCTCTCTCTCTCTCTCTCTCCTCTCTGTCTCTCCTGTCTCTCTCTTCTCTCCCTCTCTCTCTCTCTCTCTCTCTCTCTCTCTCTCTCTCTCTCTCTCTCTCTCTCTCTCTCTCCTCTCTGTCTCTCCTGTCTCTCTCTTCTCTCCCTCTCTCTCTCTCGCTCTCTCTCTCCTCTCTCTGTCTCTCCTATCTCTCTCTCCTATCTCTCTCTCTCCTATTTCTCTCTCTCCTCTCTCTGTCTCTCCTATCTCTCTCTATCTTTCTCCTCTCTGTCTCTCAGGTTGCTCTACAAGGCCATAGACTCTAACAGAGAGAACCTGGGTCCCATCTACAACTACCGCATCGAGATCTCCATCTTCTTCATCATCTACATCATCATCATCGCTTTCTTCATGATGAACATCTTCGTCGGCTTCGTCATCGTCACCTTCCAGGAGCAAGGAGAGAAAGAATACAAGAACTGTGAGCTTGATAAGAACCAGGTCAGTTCATGTGTGTGTGTGTGTGTTTAGAAGAACAAAACATGTGTGTGTGTGTGTGTGTGTGTGTGTGTGTGTGTGTGTGTGTGTGTGTGTGTGTGTGTGTGTGTGTGTGTGTGTGTGTGTGTGTGTGTGTGTGTGTGTGCCTACAGACATTTGACCAGCAGCATTTAAATGTACCTGACATTTGATAAATGTACTGGACACATATGCGTTGGGTGCGTAACCTGATTATGACTGCTCAAAGTGACAGAAATCACATTCAGATTATAGTCTTTCATATTAACAGAGGATGCAGAGGATGCTTACCGAATTCTGATGCTCAATTTGAACATGTTAGAATAACTCTTCTAACAGCTGACAAGACGAGTAACAAACAGCAAAATCACTAGCCTATGTCAATCTACTATCCCTCATTGTAGAAAAGGTGACCTATTTTATTGATCAGCTTGGAGAGAAAGAAATAGTCTATTCCAAACAGACACTGGAACAACTGTGAGATGATAGATCCCAAATTCATACAACCAGTAGGCCTAGGATACAAAATAAAAAATGTTAAAAAGCAATGAGTCTGATGCAACAGATCAGAACGTTTAGCTTAAAACTTTGATAAACTATTATTTCTTCACATTATGAGAGCAGCAATGTGCACAAGGCAGTAGGCTAGGCGCGAATGTTTGTTCCATAATGCAGTTCATGGGAAAACACTGTTGTCAAAACACACCTGCGAGTGGTTTCATGTGACAGAGATAAAAATATCTGTTTGAAATTTAGAAAGAGGGGAGATGAAATATGCAACAACTAGCATGGGTTGTTAATATGACTAGGGTTGTGCCTTTGTGTACTGGACAATGAAAGAAAGATGATATAAAAGAATTGCCTCCACGGATATGGCCTGATTTTGGCTACTTTGAAGCAAGGTAAGACATGCCTCATCATATGTACTGTTGTATGAAGCCTGCCTTCCATTACCAATGCATTTGCTGTTTGAGATGCTGTAGCAGCAGCTGTCACACTGTCTGACAGATTTTCCGCTCATCTATATCTGTATTCTGTACGTATGTGATAAATAAGATACATAACACATATACTGTACACACGAGCCAGTTTAATTCCACAAAATTATACAGTGCATTCGGAAAGTGTTGCTTCACTTTGTCCACATTTTGTTACGTTACAGCCTTATTCTAAAATGGATTAAATTATTATTAATCTACATATAATAACCCATAATGACAAAGTGAAAACAGGTTTTTCTATAAAATATATATATAAAAAAATTAAAACAGAACCACCTTATTTACATTAGTATTCAGACACTTTACTCAGGACTTTGTTGAAGCACCTTTGTTAGCGATTACAGCCTCGAGTCTTCTTGGTTATTTTATTTCGCTGCTTATCAAAATGTTTATTGGCCAAAAGCCGGTTATTACCAGCTAACGGAAATCCTGGTGTATACTATACTGTATGTACAGGTATGCAATGAATAACTGTGTGGGTTGTCTCTACAGCGGCAGTGTGTGGAGTATGCCCTGAAGGCCCGTCCGTTGAGGAGGTACATCCCTAAGAACCCCTACCAGTATAAGTTCTGGTACGTGGTCAACTCCACAGGGTTTGAGTACATCATGTTCGTCCTCATCATGCTCAACACACTCTGCCTGGCTGTGCAGGTAAGAAGAAGCTCAACCCAACCCATTCATATTATACTCCGGTTATTAGAAATAAAAAACATGATTGTTCTCCTTCCCTCCCTCTCTATTGTTCTATCTCGCTCTCCATCTCCCTCTCTATTGTTCTATCTCGCTCTCCATCTCCCTCTCTATTGTTCTATCTCGCTCTCCATCTCTCTCTCTATTGTTCTATCTCGCTCTCCATCTCTCTCTCTATTGTTCTATCTCGCTCTCCATCTCTCTCTCTATTGTTCTATCTCGCTCTCCATCTCTCTCTCTATTGTTCTATCTCGCTCTCCATCTCTCTCTCTATTGTTCTATCTCGCTCTCCATCTCCCTCTCTATTGTTCTATCTCGCTCTCCATCTCCCTCTCTATTGTTCTATCTCGCTCTCCATCTCTCTCTCTATTGTTCTATCTCGCTCTCCATCTCTCTCTCTATTGTTCTATCTCGCTCTCCATCTCTCTCTCTATTGTTCTATCTCGCTCTCCATCTCCCTCTCTATTGTTCTATCTCGCTCTCCATCTCTCTCTCTATTGTTCTATCTCGCTCTCCATCTCCCTCTCTATTGTTCTATCTCGCTCTCCATCTCTCTCTCCGTCTCCATCTCTCCATCTATCTCCATCTCTCTCTCTATCTCGCTCTCCATCTCTCTCTCCGTCTCCATCTCTCCATCTATCTCCATCTCTCTCTCTATCTCGCTCTCCATCTCTATCTCCGTCTCCATCTCTCCATCTATCTCGCTCTCAATCTCTCTCCGTCTCCATCTCTCCATCTATCTCTATCTCGCTCTCCATCTCTCTCTCCGTCTCCATCTCTCCATCTATCTCGCTCTCCATCTCTCTCCGTCTCCATCTCTCCATCTATCTCTATCTCCATCTCCATCTCTATCTCTATCTCGCTCTCCATCTCTCTCTCCGTCTCCATCTCTCCATCTATCTCGCTCTCCATCTCTCTCCATCTCCATCTCTCCATCTATCTCCATCTCCATCTCTCCATCTATCTCGCTCTCCATCTCTCTCCGTCTCCATCTCTCCATCTATCTCTATCTCCATCTCCATCTCTCTCTCTATCTCGCTCTCCATCTCTCTCTCTGTCTCCATCTCTCCATCTATCTCGCTCTCCATCTCTCTCTCCGTCTCCATCTCTCCATCTATCTCGCTCTCCATCTCTCTCTTTGTCTCCATCTCTCTCTCCGTCTCCATCTCTCCATCTATCTCGCTCTCCATCTCTCTCTCCGTCTCCATCTCTCCATCTATCTCGCTCTCCATCTCTCTCCGTCTCCATCTCTCCATCTATCTCGCGCTCCATCTCTCTCCGTCTCCATCTCTCCATCTATCTCTATCTCCATCTCCATCTCTCTCTCTATCTCGCTCTCCATTTCTCTCTCTATCTCCATCTCTCCATCTATCTCGCTCTCCATCTCTCTCTCCGTCTCCATCTCTCCATCTATCTCGCTCTCCATCTCTCTCCGTCTCCATCTCTCCATCTATCTCGCTCTCCATCTCTCTCCGTCTCCATCTCTCCATCTATCTCTATCTCCATCTCCATCTCTCTCTCTATCTCGCTCTCCATCTCTCTCTCTGTCTCCATCTCTCCATCTATCTCGCTCTCCATCTCTCTCTCCGTCTCCATCTCTCCATCTATCTCCATCTCCATCTCTCTCTCTATCTCGCTCTCCATCTCTCTCTCTGTCTCCATCTCTCCATCTATCTCGCTCTCCATCTCTCTCTCCGTCTCCATCTCTCCATCTATCTCGCTCTCCATCTCTCTCTTTGTCTCCATCTCTCTCTCCGTCTCCATCTCTCCATCTATCTCGCTCTCCATCTCTCTCTCCGTCTCCATCTCTCCATCTATCTCGCTCTCCATCTCTCTCCGTCTCCATCTCTCCATCTATCTCTATCTCAATCTCTCTCTCTATCTCGCTCTCCATCTCTCTCTCTGTCTCCATCTCTCCATCTATCTCGCTCTCCATCTCTCTCTCTGTCTCCATCTCTCCATCTATCTCGCTTTCCATCTCTCTCTTTGTCTCCATCTCTCTCTCCGTCTCCATCTCTCCATCTATCTCGCTCTCCATCTCTCTCTCCGTCTCCATCTCTCCATCTATCTCGCTCTCCATCTCTCTCTCTGTCTCCATCTCTCTCTCCGTCTCCATCTCTCCATCTATCTCGCTCTCCATCTCTCTCTCTGTCTCCATCTCTCCATCTATCTCGCTCTCCATCTCTCTCTCCGTCTCCATCTCTCCATCTATCTCGCTCTCCATCTCTCTCTCCGTCTCCATCTCTCCATCTATCTCGCTCTCCATCTCTCGCTCCGTCTCCATCTATCTCTATCTCCACCTCCATCTCTCTATCTCGCTCTCCATCTCTCTCTCTGTCTCCATCTCTCCATCTATCTCTATCTATCTCTATCTCGCTCTCCATCTCTCTCCGTCTCCATCTCTCCATCTGTCTCTATCTCCATCTCTCTCTATCTCCATCTCTCTCTATCTCTCTCTCTCTCTATCTCTCTCGCTCTCCATCTCTCTCTCTCCGTCTCCATCTCTCCATCTATCTCTATCTCCCTCTCCATCTCTCTCTCTATCTCGCTCTCCATCTCTCTCTCTCTCTCTCTCTCTATCTCGCTCTCCATCTCTCTCTCTGTCTCCATCTCTCCATCTATCTCTCTCTCTATCTCCCTCTCCATCTATCTCCCTCTCCATCTCTCCATCTGTCTCCCTCTCATCTCTCATCTATCTCTCTCTCTCTCTATCTCCCTCTCCATCTCTCTCTTTATCTCCCTCTCCATCTCTCTCTCTATCGCCCTCTCCATCTCTCCATCTATCTCCCTCTCCTGTAGCACTATGGCCAGTCTGCAACATTTAACTATGTGATGGACATCCTCAACATGGTCTTCACTGCTGTTTTCACTGCAGAGATGGTGCTCAAACTCATCGCCTTCAAACCTCGGGTAAGGACACACACACAAACACACACCCGCAGACACACGCACACACAAATGCATGCATGTGTGCACACAGATGGACACACAGACGGACACACACACACATACATAGTCGTGCATCTCCCGTCTCACATAAATCCCCATTTGTCTATTTTGTGGGTGTATTGTCTGTGGATGTTATGTTTGTAGGTGTCTTTGGTCATTGTGTGTACAGTACAGTACCTTCATTTGTTGGTTGTTGACTTGTTTACACCCTGCCCTACCCCTTCCTGCTCCGCCCTACCCCTTCCTGCTCCTCCCTACCCCCTACTGTACCTGGTGGCCCACACACAGCTTTGTGTTGAGAAGAAGGACAGGGACCCAGTAAGAGACTGAGTGGTGTGGTGCAGTGCCTAGAGACAGGACTCTCTCTCTCTCTCTTTCTCTTTCTCTCTCTCTCTCATTCTCTGTATCTCTCTCTTGCTGTCTCTCTCACTCTCTTTCTCTCTCTGTCTCTCTCCAACTCTCTCTCTCTCTCTCTCTCTCTCTTTCTCTCTCTCTCTCTCTTTCTCTCTCTCTCTCTCTCTCTCTCTCTCTCTCTCTCTCTCTATGTCTCTGTATCTCTCTCTCTCGCTGTCTCTCTCTCTGTCTCTTTGTGACTCTCACCCACAAGTGCATACCTGGGAACACTAACCAGTGACCTAGCTAACTTTCTAATACCTTAACATTTACAGTTCAGTAATTCTATCAACATGTTTTATTGCATATGGTCATTTACAATGAAGTTGTACAGTGGAATAAATGCATTAAACATGCAGATAACATTTGAAAGTAACTGAAATGACACAGTATTAATCTCACCACCTAACCACTGCCTACTCCCCTGACCTCACTCAGGGGTATTTTGGGGACGCCTGGAATGTGTTCGACGCCCTGGTGGTGATGGGCAGCATAGTAGACATTGTGCTTAGTGAGATTGATGTAAGTAAGCCCCACCCAACCCTCCTTGGCCCCGCCCCTGATCTGTCCCGTCTGATCTGTCCCTGGTCATCTGTCCTCCCTCTATGTATCTATCTACATATATGTTCTGGGGTGTGTTCAAGAGGGTGTACCGTTACAGAACGTTTAGATAGAAAACTATTGTGTAGAACAGATATGACTGTCAGATAGAATAGGCAATTGGCATTAGCTTTATTTGTTACATTTCTATCTGCGACATGCTGGATGTTTTACCTCACTGAATGCACCCGCTGGTCTTTGGTTATAAGGCCTGCTGTTTCTGCTGACTTCAGCTCCTCTGCTACCAAAGGGCCTACTCAGTCTCTCTGTTATTAATTACTCAGGTCTTAATGGCTACTTTTCTATTTGTCTTTTTTCTCTCCTTCTCTGGCCCTACCTGCTGCCTCCCTACACAATCCTATTCACACTTATTCTCTTCTCATTTTCTCTCTCTCTCACACAATAACATTATTGCCTCTGTCCTCTTCTCTGTTTTCTCTCTCTTTCTTTTTCATCCCCCTCTCTTCCCCTTGTGTGCTGTGGCTTCCGTTAACAGCACTATTTCACTGACGCGTGGAACACATTTGATGCCTTAATTGTAGTTGGTAGCGTCGTTGATATTGCTATCACTGAAGTGAATGTAAGTACTGCCTTTTCTGCCTCTCTCGTGGAACTGAAGCCTTACTATAACGCCAGAATTGACAGTAGCACCACCATTATTCCCAAGTGTGTTCTGAGATTGAGGAAGGTGCTTGTGCTTACATTCAGTGAACATTAGACTGAGAGAGTGAATCCAAGCATCTTCCTCATATCACTCTCCCTCTCCCCTCATGAATTCTATTATTTTACATTAGGCCCACAGTGCCCCCATGTTAGCTTGTTGGTACTACAATTCTGCTGCTCCTAATTTACAGTAATGCCCACAGTAAAAATGATCACTCAAATCACTATAGATGATTAGGAAATGTACTGTATATGTGTCTACAAATAATCATCTGTAGAATAGATCCTATTGGCTTTTGTCATTGTTTGATAACATATGTTTAGGTCATATATCCATTGGCTATGTCTGTAAGGCTTCAGTTGGCTTGTGATTCTTGTCTTGTACTGTCCTGTCTGAAAAATGTACTGTCACTATTGAAATGAACCCCTTTACCTAGCTCAGTGTTTTTGTGCTACTCAGGTCTTATACAATGGGGTACTGTATTATATGGTATGATATGATGAAATGTTTTATTGTTTGAACAGCTGTTACGATGCCTCTGTATACATGGACGTTTCCCGATAGAGGTGTCCCACGCTTTGTAACCATGGGGATCTATAGTTGGGTTACAGCCGTGTGATGTTGCTATGTATCCGCTTGGTTTTCTAACCCTTATACCTCTTGTTCATTCTGTTTCCATAGAAACTTGTAGAGGCAAGTATGGCAATGATCCATCTCCCTGTTTTGCGTGTTAATCTGTTTCATAACAACTTTATCTTCGGGACCCAATTTATAGTGTAAATGGATTAAGAAACTCAATACAATTAGTCATCTAGTGTTTTATCGTCTTGGTCAAAGAATTGTTCTGAATTAATGTCATTAAAAAAGCTATAGGAAATCTAGAGAGTCATCTGTTAATCAGATAACCCAAGTTAAGTCTTGGCCTGGTATAGTTATTGTGTCAAGACAGGGTAAAATGCTGGATGACTGCTACTTCCAGCTACTGTAACAGACTACTGCTGTCACATTGTTCTCTGCATGGCCTTGATGGACAGTGCTCTATTAAAATGACTGCTACTAACATAACTTTACTAGCGTAGCACTCTTTTAGGTCACATACAGCACTGTGCAATGCTCATACATAATGTCAATAATGTGTTTAATCAATACATATCCCAGACTGTACCCTCTGACAATGAACACACACATACACACACACACACACACACACACACACACACACACACACACACACACACACACACACATACATTGTTTTTCATATTGAGTAGATTCAGTAAAGGTGCTTATTTATAGGTGAAGTGTAGCAGAGCCTTACTGCTCAACTCTCTCCCCCTCTTCCCTCTCTCTCTCTCTATGTCTCCGAGTGCTCTACTTTCTGAGCTGCAGTGCTGTTTCTCTGGAGTCACCATATGTCAGTGTGTCAGTGTCTGTTCCTAGTTTATGTGGATATGAATGTGTTAGTGTCTGTTCCTAGTTTATGTGGATATGAATGTGTTAGTGTCTGTTCCTAGTTTATGTGGATATGGATGTGTTAGTGTCTGTTCCTAGTTTATGTGGATATGAATGTGTTAGTGTCTGTTCCTTGTTTATGTGGATATGAATGTGTCAGTGTCTGTTCCTAGTTTATGTGGATATGAATGTGTTAGTGTCTGTTCCTAGTTTATGTGGATATGAATGTGTTAGTGTCTGTTCCTAGTTTATGTGGATATGAATGTGTTAGTGTCTGTTCCTAGTTTATGTGGATATGAATGTGTTAGTGCATGAGTGTCTGTGTGAGAGCTGGTGTTTAACATGCATATGTTGGATACTTATGCATGTTGGTGTGTGTGCGCGCGTGCTTCTGTGTGTTTATGTGTTAAAGTCAGGCCTTCTATATGTGTGTTGTTTGATGGTTTGGTGTTGATTTCACAAGGCCTTTGACAGAGGACCTTGCGAGGCCCATTTCATCTTTCATTGACTGTTGGTTTGCATGCTGCTGTTCTGTCCCACTGTCTGTCATAGACTAGATCAGAAACTCCACTCAGTTGGGCTGTTTTAACTTGTGATCTAGGATCTACGTATGTTTATGTGTGGCTATATTATAGCTGCTCATTGTTGTTACTCAATCACTGGGCTGTGTACCTCTTCTCCTGATGCATGCTGGGAAAGTGTCAGGTGTTCCCATCCCCCTAACATCCTCCCCATGTCCTGCCCCCCCCCCCCCCCCCCCCCCTCCATCAACCCACAGATGGCACGTGGCCCTGCACCGGTCAGTCCCGTCCACTTGCTCACTAACCATTTGTGACCCTTTGTGAAGTTTGACCCTCCTCTCTCGCCATACCTCCTCTTATCTGTTTCTCCTCCAGACAGAATGGCCCTGGAGCTCAGAGCAAAGCTAGGGCACAATGCTACACATAGAAATAGAATGTACCGACAGAGGTGATTTAATATGGGATTAAGAAACATACTTTTACATGATATTTATTTCCACAGCTTTGTGTAGGGTCTGCTTCTGCTTAGCAACACAATTAAAGCAGCACGGTCAATATCAATTTCAATCAGGGTCAAAGTTGAATCACAAACACAGGCAATGTAGAATGTAGATAGATGCACATGGAACTAAAAGTAGCAGGCTAAACTCATGTTAATTTACAATCAGTGTAAGAACCAGTGTACTTACAGCCCATCAGCAGGTGTGATGGAAGTTATCATGACTGTCATGTCTATCACACTGATGGTGCTTCAATCAATGCAGTAGCTGACTGTGAGGTTCTTTGTTGATCTTGTGTTTATGTCTCTGTGAGTGATTGTCTCTGTCTTCTGTTCTGTCTTCCTATGTAGTGAGCTCTTAAAGCTCACAATGGAGCTCATGTGTAGAGAAGGTCCAGGTGTGTAGCCTTCAGTCAGGTGCATGGCCATTTCTTTTTTCTCTCTCTCTCTTGCTCTCTCTCTGAACTATTTCAGTCACTTGATATTTCTCACCGCTGTCTCTTCCTTCCTCTATTCTGTTTCTCTCTCTTTTTTTCGTTCCCTCTCTCCCTTTCTTTCGTTCCCTCTCTCCCTTTCTCTACCCCAAACATTCTATCTTTGTCTCTCTCTCTCTCTCTCTCTCTCTCTCTCTTCCTCTCCTCCCTCCCCTCACTCTATCCCCTCACTCTCTCTTCCTCTCCTCCCTCCCCTCTCTCTCTCTTTAACCCCTCTCTCCCTGCACTGGACGATGAGAGCGCCCCCTAGCGGTGACTCTGATGCAGGTCACTGACTGACTCTCGACATGCATGGGGTTGCTGCGTGTGATGCTAACAGATACCACTAACGGCTCCTAATGCCGCCTCCTCCTCATCATCAAAACTTGACTTGCGTGTATATGTGCGGTGCTTGTCTGCAACAACATGGCGATGCTGAATGCATGCTCTATCAAACGCTGTTGGTTGACCAGGATTAGCTAAAGAACCTCCTCAAAGCTTTATTATTCCATGTGTTATGATTTCTTGCTCATTCTGCACCTCATAACGTTCCTGTTGTTCAGCGTGAACCACTGCGCTGTAGGAGATGAATGAACTGAAGGCATGTCTGTCTGGAGTTACTCTACTCATACTTTCCACTGTTGATGACATCACCCAGTGTTCTTCCTGTACTGTTACTGTGAAATCATACATCTGAAATCATACAATGGTTCATAGTTTCTCTCACAGTTTCTTTCACAGTTTTCACAGCTGTGTTTTGATGAAAAATATACTGTTTTCCCATATAGGTGCATTTTAAAGGCCCAGTGCAGTCAAAAACCTTGTATTATATATATTTACACACTATAAGGTTGGAATAATACTGTCAAATTGTGAAAATTATGTTAATGCCATTTTAGTGTCAGAGGTGTTTGCAAAGTACCTGAAATTAAAACCTGTTTTGGTGGGATGGAGTTTTGGCCTTCCATGGTGACATCACCATGCTGTAAATTAGTTAATAGACCACTCCCAGACAGTCCTAGCAAAATTCTCGTTTCAGAAATTGCCCTTTGCTAAGAAGCTGTTGTTGTTTCTTTTTGACCATTTTAATGAAGTTACTTAATTGTTAACCAGAAATGATTTGATATTGAGATAAACAACAGCTGCATTGGACCTTTAAGAGTTGTGACTGATATGATAGGTAATATTTTACTAAATCTGTGTTTGTGTGGATTTGTGTGTGGGAGAAAGCGAGAGTGTCAGTTAGCAAAAGACAGTGTTTGATTTACAGTTTTAGCCTGCATGTCCAGCCCCTTAAGTGAAATGTTGAAGTAGAAAAACTGAATGTAAGTCATCTGAAAGTCATCTTTGGACAAGACGTTATATGAGTAGGAGGGGAGAAGAGGTTGTAGTATTATAACCGGTTGACAGGTATAAATGGGTTATATATGGGTTGTGTGACTATCACTAAAATAACACTGTTATAGTCATGTTAACATTATGTTTGGAACATCATGTCCATAAGCATCATAATAACAGTCTGTGTCAGTCAAATAATGTTTCAGAAACATTGTTATAGCATTATCCATATGTAGAGCCACATCTTACTGTTTAAACCATTTAAAACCATTACGATAATGTATGTCAGTCATTCCCATTACACAGGGGGAGTGATAAAGTTGTGTTTCAGTCTTAAATGTTAACTTAAGTGTTATATTGTCTTAATGCTATGTCAGTCTTAAATGCAACGTAAGCACCACATAGAAGTTCTTAACCGTCACAGTATGTTGTCTGACAGTCTTAAACATTTACAGTGTTAAGATTCTGTTCTGCGTGTCATCACCGTTATGTTACATAGGGGTGTTGATTTAGGTGTGAGTTGGTCGGTCTTTCAATGTTACAAAAACAGTGTATAAACGTCAAGTGTGGAGACAATGTTGAGTGTCAGTCTTAAACCTAACGTAAGTTTAATTTAAGCATAGTGACAGTATATGTAGTTATGTGTGTTTTTAATGGTGCATACGTCTTAAACATGGTGATAATATTGTGTTAAAGTATAAGGGAGACCTGAGGGTTGTGATAACGTTGTGTGAGTCATTAACACAGGTCTTTGATTTTAAAGCCTACGGAGGCTCCTCAGTTGGATGAGTCGGGGGTAAGATGCTCTTCCCCCAATCAGGGCCCTGCCTGTCTTCTCTGGGCTTGCATTGGTTTATGTTGGTCTTTATTTTATCGTCTTCAATCTATATAACCTTCTCTAGTCTTCTACATGGCCTTTTCTAGAACCTTGCCTTTTTAATTTATACAATTAAAAAGTTCTGTTTTCATTTTGAGATTGGTTTGGTTTGGTTTCTTTACTGTTCTTTTTGGTTGTATTTTTTGTTTGAGTTTTTCTTCTCTTAATTTTCCTTTTTTGGTTTGGGGTTATTATTTTGAAGGAGAGTGTGTCGGTCACTCAAACGTGGCGGAGTGCATCCCCATGGTGAGGGCGGTTCTGTCCGCTCCTCCTCACGTTTGTATCGCTGCCACCGCTGCATGGTCTCTGCTGTGCCATGTGCCCTCTGCGTGCGGCAGTGACCCATGGATGACCCCATGGGGTTGGGATCATGACCTCTGCTATGACCTCTGACCTCTCTGGGGGGGTCAGTCCCACTGTGACTCCGCATGCAGTGACTCTGGACCGAGGGTGCCATGCTTGTGCTGATGTGTCCAGTCAAGTTATGGCAAGGTTTTCTTTCCTACAGCATGCACCCTGTCCCTCTCGTCCTCCCTGTAGGTCTGTCTGTACTGTAGCAGGGCTCCTGGCAAAACTTCACCACCAGCCTCTTAGATACAGTTACATAGCAGATACACTCCAGCTAAACTGCATATGGGAATACTCCTCCCACTCTGTCACTCTAAACTCCTCCCACAGAGTTTACCCCACCGCTGTTTCCCCAAGTTCTCGTCATCAGGGCTACAACAAATGTATGAAATGGTTGGTGGTCCCTGAGGAGAGGGTTGGGAAACTCTGCCCTAGTAGATGCAACAAGTCCAGGATTCGTCTGGTTTGAACAGAAAGTGTCTTGATGTCCATAACATGATACTTAGATTAATGTGAAATATAATGCAAACTTGATCAAAGATTAATCACAAGGATACGTAAAATCACCACCATCCCTCAAACAACCCTCAGAGATGTTAGTTGAGTAAAGATGCAATACATGCTGAATCAGCTCATATATACAGTGGGGCAAAATTGTATTTAGTCAGCCACCAATTGTGCAAGTTCTCCCACTCAAAAAGATGAGAGAGGCTTGTAATTTTCATCATAGGTACACTTCAACTATGACAGACAAAATGAGAGAGAAAAAATCCTGAAAATCACATTGTAGGATTTTTTATGAATTTATTTGCAAATTATGGTGGAAAATAAGTAGTTGGTAAATAACAAAAGTTGATCTCAATACTTTGTTATATACCCTTTGTTGGAAATGACAGAGGTCAAACGTTTTCTGTAAGTCTTCACAAGGTTTTCACACACTGTTGCTGGTATTTTGGCCCATTCCTCCATGCAGATCTCCTCTAGAGCAGTGATGTTTTGGGGCTGTTGCTGGGCAACACGGACTTTCAACTCCCTCCAAAGATGTTCTATGGGGTTGAGATCTGGAGCCTGGCTAGGCCACTCCAGGACCTTGAAATGCTTCTTACGAAGCCACTCCTTCGTTGCCCGGGTGGTGTTTTTGGGATCATTGTCATGCTGAAAGACCCAGCCACGTTTCATCTTCAATGCCCTTGCTGATGGAAGGAGGTTTTCACTCAAAATCTCACGATACATGGCCCCATTCATTCTTTCCTTTACACGGATTAGTCGTCCTGGTCCCTTTGCAGAAAAACAGCCCCAAAGCATGATGTTTCTACCCCCATGCTTCACAGTAGGTATGGTGTTCTTTGGATGCAACTCAGCATTCGTGTTCTCCAAACACGACGAGTTGAGTTTTTACCAAAAAGTTATATTTTGGTTTGATCTGACCATATGACATTCTCCCCATCTTCTTCTGGATCATCCAAATGCTCTCTAGCAAACTTCAGACGGGCCTGGACATGTACTGGCTTAAGCAGGGGGACACATCTGGCACTGCAGGATTTGAGTCCCTGGCGGGGTAGTGTGTTACTGATGGTAGGCTTTGTTACTTTGGTCCCAGCTCTCTGCAGGTCATTCACTAGGTCCCCCCGTGTGGTTCTGGGATTTTTGCTCACCGTTCTTGTGATCATTTTGACCCCACGGGGTGAGATCTTGCGTGGAGCCCCAGATTGAGGGATATTATCAGTGGTCTTGTATGTCTTCCATTTCCTAATAATTGCTCCCACAGTTGATTTCTTCAAACCAAGCTGCTTACCTATTGCAGATTCAGTCTTCCCAGCCTGGTGCAGGTCTACAATTGTGTTTCTTGTGTCCTTTGACAGCTCTTTGGTCTTGACCATAGTGGAGTTTGGAGTGTGACTGTTTGAGGTTGTGGACAGGTGTCTTTTATACTGATAACAAGTTCAAACAGGTGCCATTAATACAGGTAATGAGTGGAGGTCAGAGGAGCCTCTTAAAGAAGAATTTACAGGTCTGTGAGAGCCAGAAATCTTGCTTGTTTGTAGGTGACCTTATACTTGTTTTCCACAATAATTTGCAAATAAATTCATTAAAAATCCTACAATGTGATTTTCTGGATTTTTTTTCTCATTTTGTCTGTTATAGTTGAAGTGTACCTATGATGAAAATTACAGGTCTCTCTCATCTTTTTAAGTGCGAGAACTTGCACAATTGGTGGCTGACTAAATACTTTTTTGCCCCACTGTATCTCACATCTTAGTCTCAGTAAAGGCCAATCACCTTTAGTATCAACATTTGATTTAGTATACATGCATGTGGTACTTTGAGTACTGTTAAGTGCTGGTCCAGGCATTGAAGCACAGCCAGGTTCCCTGTGTACACAGGTTATTCCTTTTCATGGTTTTGAGTGTGAGTACCTTTTGAACTCTACATACTGTATATTCTTTCTCCTGCGAACCGGCCACCTTCCATTCTAGTCTGAGCGCAAACCCTCATGCTGGCTTTCTACAAACACACACACACTCCGATCCTCTGATGCTGCCTCCGTCTCCTACAGAACACGGAGGACAGTGCTCGCATCTCCATCACCTTCTTCCGACTGTTCCGAGTCATGCGATTGGTCAAGCTGCTGAGTAGAGGGGAGGGCATCCGCACCCTCCTGTGGACCTTCATCAAGTCCTTTCAGGTGAGTAGGCATCATCCACTCAGCTCATTTACCAGGCTATTAATGAATTGGATTATCTCTGGTCTCTTTCTTTCTGTCTCCTTCCCTCTCACTTTCTGTCTTCCTCTTTCTTTCTTTCGTTCTTTCTCTCACTCTTTCATTCTAATTTTCCTTCTTTCATTCTCATTCTCCTTACCATTTATCTCATTCTTCTCACTCTCATTCTCGCTGTCTCTCACTCTGCCTCTTTCTCTCTCCCTCCAGGCTCTGCCCTATGTCGCCCTTCTGATCGCCATGCTCTTCTTCATCTATGCTGTCATCGGCATGCAGGTGAGTCACTGAAACTGAGAAACCATTTGTTACTAAATCATTCTCCCCAAAATATCTTCTTCATCTCACAGTACAGCCTCACTAAACCTCTTCATAAAGAGTAGCAGTACACCTGGGTCAGTCTCATAGTAACAGCCTCACTAAACCTCTTCATAAAGAGTAGCAGTACACCTGGGTCAGTCTCATAGTAACAGCCTCACTAAACCTCTTCATAAAGAGTAGCAGTACACCTGGGTCAGTCTCATAGTAACAGCCTCACTGAACCTCTTTATAAAGAGTAGCAGTACACCTGGGACAGTCTCATAGTAACAGCCTCAGTAAACCTCTTTATAAAGAGTAGCAGTACACCTGGGTCAGTCTCATAGTAACAGCCTCAGTAAACCTCTTTATAAAGAGTAGCAGTACACCTGGGTCAGTCTCATAGTAACAGCCTCAGTAAACCTCTTTATAAAGAGTAGCAGTACACCTGAGTCAGTCTCATAGTAACAGCCTCAGTAAACCTCTTTATAAAGAGTAGCAGTACACCTGGGTCAGTCTCATAGTAACAGCCTCAGTAAACCTCTTTATAAAGAGTAGCAGTACACCTGGGTCAGTCTCATAGTAACAGCCTCAGTAAACCTCTTTATAAAGAGTAGCAGTACACCTGGGTCAGTCTCATAGTAACAGCCTCAGTAAACCTCTTTATAAAGAGTAGCAGTACACCTGGGTCAGTCTCATAGTAACAGCCTCACTAAACCTCTTCATAAACAGTAGCAGTACACCTGGGTCAGTCTCATAGTAACAGCCTCAGTAAACCTCTTTATAAAGAGTAGCAGTACACCTGGGTCAGTCTCACAGTAACAGCCTTACTTAACCTCTTTATAAAGAGTAGCAGTACCCCTGGGTCAGTCTCACAGTAACAGCCTTACTTAACCTCTTTATAAAGAGTAGCAGTACCCCTGGGTCAGTCTCATAGTAACAGCCTTACTTAACCTCTTTATAAAGAGTAGCAGTACACCTGGGTCAGTCTCACAGTAACAGCCTCAGTAAACCTCTTTATAAAGAGTAGCAGTACCCCTGGGTCAGTCTCATAGTAACAGCCTCAGTAAACCTCTTTATAAAGAGTAGCAGTACACCTGGGTCAGTCTCATAGTAACAGCCTCAGTAAACCTCTTTATAAAGAGTAGCAGTACACCTGGGTCAGTCTCATAGTAACAGCCTCAGTAAACCTCTTCATAAAGAGTAGCAGTACACCTGGGTCAGTCTCACAGTAACAGCCTTACTTAACCTCTTTATAAAGAGTAGCAGTACACCTGGGTCAGTCTCACAGTAACAGCCTTACTTAACCTCTTTATAAAGAGTAGCAGTACACCTGGGTCAGTCTCACAGTAACAGCCTTACTTAACCTCTTTATAAAGAGTAGCAGTACACCTGGGTCAGTCTCATAGTAACAGCCTCAGTAAACCTCTTTATAAAGAGTAGCAGTACACCTGGGTCAGTCTCACAGTAACAGCCTTACTTAACCTCTTTATAAAGAGTAGCAGTACACCTGGGTCAGTCTCACAGTAACAGCCTTACTTAACCTCTTTATAAAGAGTAGCAGTACACCTGGGTCAGTCTCACAGTAACAGCCTTACTTAACCTCTTTATAAAGAGTAGCAGTACACCTGGGTCAGTCTCACAGTAACAGCCTTACTTAACCTCTTTATAAAGAGTAGCAGTACACCTGGGTCAGTCTCACAGTAACAGCCTTACTTAACCTCTTTATAAAGAGTAGCAGTACACCTGGGTCAGTCTCACAGTAACAGCCTTACTTAACCTCTTTATAAAGAGTAGCAGTACACCTGGGTCAGTCTCACAGTAACAGCCTTACTTAACCTCTTTATAAAGAGTAGCAGTACACCTGGGTCAGTCTAACAGTAACAGCCTTACTTAACCTCTTTATAAAGAGTAGCAGTACACCTGGGTCAGTCTCACAGTAACAGCCTTACTTAACCTCTTTATAAAGAGTAGCAGTACCCCTTGGTCAGTCTAACAGTAACAGCCTTACTTAACCTCTTTATAAAGAGTTGTAAAATAGTTTTTGATTGCATAAGCTAATGAACACAACCCTGTTCTTCACACAGTATGTAAACTGACCCTTGTTTATCTATACTGTTTGTTTCAGGTGTTCGGGAAGGTAGCCATGGTGGACGGCACCCACATCAACAGGAACAACAACTTTCAGACCTTCCCTCAGGCCGTGCTGTTGCTCTTTAGGTCTGTAGGGGTCAGGGGGTCAGCATGAGGGGTCACAGGGGCAGAGTTCACCCAGACAATGTAGCATTGAAGCGCAAGACTAAACGTCTTCGCTATTTCGGTCCCGTAGCTACCACGTTGTAAGAGCATGAAGCGAACCCGTGCACATGCACAGATACTACGTGTGACTGCCTGAGAGCGAAGTCATACTTCTTCCTCATAGCAAATTCTGCATTGCTGCTCGTGCAACGTCATTCCTCTAAAGTTACCTTTAACAACGTTTTGACCCTTAAAGGGATAGTTCGGGAATTTAGCAATGAAGTCCAGCATAAAGGAAGTTATGCTAGCTGTATCCAAAGACTTCCAGTCTTTGTGCTAAGTTAGTTAGCATTGGCTTGCGAAACTATCTCAAATTTCATAAAAATGGTATCCACAAGTTCATCCGACTCTGGGGAAGTAGATAAAGGGCCTCATTGCCAAAATCCCAAACTATCCCTAAAAGTCTTCATCAGGAGATGTGGTTGTGAAAAGATTATGGTAATGCTGACTAGGCTATCTTATGAGTGATGTTTTTGTCTCAGGTGTACCACAGGCGAGGTAAGGAGATATGTTGATGACATATGGTTGTGAAGGTTGTGAAAAGGTTATGCTGAGGTATCTTGACAAGTCATGTCTTGGTCTCAGGTGTGCCACGGGGGAGGCGTGGCAGGAGATCATGTTGGCGTGTGTGTCTGGAAAGCTGTGTGACCCAGAGTCCGACTACAACCCTGGAGAGGAGATGACCTGTGGAGCCAGCTTCGCCTACATCTACTTCATCAGCTTCTACATGCTCTGTGCCTTCCTGGTGCATAAATACACTTAGATACACACCATTCTGTACATACTGTACATACTGTACATACTTATACACTAGGCTTGCGCTCTATACCGTATATACCGTATACCGGGGTATTTGGAAACAGCCAAGGGATAGTTTTTCAATATCGTCAAAACTATTTAACAGTAAATGTGAATATTTGTAGCTACGTTTAAAGTTAATACCTGCAGTCAAATTGTGCAATACGTTAGGAGAAAAAGCAGATTGCGTTCCTCATTTCATCTGTCATGTTATTTTACATTATGAAGGTTACCGTAGTTCTCCAGAACAGTTGAGCCAGTCACGTGTTTGTAAATAGCACAACGGGAGAAAGAGAGCTGCTGAGTCCATAGCATGCTATATCTAGCGGTGAGTCTCAGGTGTGTGGTGCACATGAGATAATGAAGTTACAGTTGTATGCAATTCACTACTAAATGTTTGCCATCAGATATCTTATAATGGCTTTCTACCAGGAGTCGAAGAGCTCTGGATGAGTTATCTTTACAGCTGCCATTTGTTCCCTGTGCTTCCTATTAGCATTTCTCTGCTCCATATACACATGCTGCTCTTTCTTCAGAAAAGCATGCATTGCAGCTTTGTTCATTTGCACAATTTCTCATTCACTTTCGCTTGTAAATGTCCACACTCACCAAAAATAACATTTGGTTATGCTTGCATAACTTTATGAGCTTAATTTTCCTATCTTTGCAATTAGTTTATGTTTGTTTTCACTCATTAGCATTTAGCTAACAGCGTCTATGTGATTTCATTATTAGTTTGTGCTTATTTTGATAGCGTTCTGGTAATAGAGGCCCAATGGGCTCTTCTTGCATCTTTAGCACCCCCTTGTGTTCTATGCCGGTAATACCATAAATCATGGGATGAGAGAAGGTTGGTATGAAGATATGAAAATCTGGAAAAAGCCCAAGCCTATTATACACTCAGCAGACACACACTGAAACACATACACACCAGCATACAGGCATACACTATAAATTCTCACAAATACGCTCACACAGATACAGGCCTATATTCCCACAATAACTGTAGCCTGTTCTGTTCTTCTAATCTAGATTATCAATTTGTTTGTGGCTGTCATCATGGACAACTTTGACTATCTGACTCGTGATTGGTCAATCCTGGGTCCTCACCACTTGGACGAGTTTAAGAGGATCTGGTCTGAGTATGACCCAGAGGCCAAGTAAGTGTGTTTTGTGTGTCTATTTAGTGCAAATATTTGGTTGTATTGACCTGTGTGAGATTATGTTTGAGATTAATTTCTGTCTGTTCTGTTGCAATAGTCTCTGAGTGTATGTTTATATCTTGCTCTCTCTCTCTCTCTCTCTGACACAGGGGCAGGATTAAACATCTGGACGTGGTCACTCTGCTCCGACGAATTCAGCCTCCTTTGGGCTTCGGCAAACTCTGTCCTCATAGAGTGGCCTGCAAGGTACACCATCTCTCTGGTCTCTCTCTCTCTCTCTCTCTCTCTTTCTCCTTTTCCCTGCTATGATATCCCTCTCTCTCGCTCTCTATTTTTCTCCCTCACTCTCGCTTGTAACTCTCTGTCTCTCTCTCAAATGTATCTGGCATGTGTTGATACCTATAAACAGCATGTAAGTAACTCTCCTTTTTCCTTCTCTCAGAGACTGGTGGCCATGAACATGCCTCTAAACAGCGACGGCACCGTGATGTTCAATGCTACCTTATTTGCATTAGTACGCACAGCCCTGAAGATCAAAACTGATGGTAGGAGACACACACACATACCACAACACCACAACAGTATCATCTGTACAGTTTGTATTGATAGTGACAGGACATGTGTTGTTTATCTGTGCTGTAGGTAATCTGGAGCAGGCCAACGAGGAGCTGAGAGCAGTCATCAAGAAGATCTGGAAGAGGACCAGTATGAAGCTACTGGACCAAGTGGTGCCCCCTGCTGGTGGTCAGTCAAAACACACTATCCTAGTAGTAACACACAAATTAAATCCCGGTAGCATATATAGACCCACACGCCCAACATCCCAGCACACTATCACACAGAAATATATTACACAGACACATAATGCCTTCTCATTGTAAATACACAACAAACTCCCCCTCTCACACATAATGCCTTCTCATTGTAAATACACAACAAACTTCCCCTCTCACACATAATGCCTTCTCATTTTAAATACACAACAAACTTCCCCTCTCACACATAATGCCTTCTCATTTTAAATACACAACAAACTTCCCCTCTCACACATAATGCCTTCTCAATGTATATACACAACAAACTCCCCCTCTCACACATAATGCCTTCTCAATGTATATACACAACAAACTCCCCCTCTCACACATAATGCCTTCTCATTGTAAATACACAACAAACTCCCCCTCTCACACATAATGCCTTCTCAATGTAAATACACAACAAACTCCCCCTCTCACACATAATGCCTTCTCAATGTATGTACACAACAAACTCCCCCTCTCACACATAATGCCTTCTCAATGTATGTACACAACAAACTCCCCCTCTCACACATAATGCCTTCTCAATGTATGTACACAACAAACTCCCCCTCTCACACATAATGCCTTCTCAATGTATGTACACAACAAACTCCCCCTCTCACACATAATGCCTTCTCATTGTAAATACACAACAAACTCCCCCTCTCACACATAATGCCTTCTCAATGTAAATACACAACAAACTCCCCCTCTCACACATAATGCCTTCTCAATGTATGTACACAACAAACTCCCCCTCTCACACATAATGCCTTCTCAATGTATGTACACAACAAACTCCCCCTCTCACACATAATAGCCTACACACACACACACTCTCTCTCACTCATGATTTCAGCTGTGCCCTGCTGTTTTCTGTTCTCATGTTCTCCGCAGTGTTTTTGATCTGTGTGTGTGTGTATCTACACTCTTTCTTTCCTGTTCCGGATACCACTGGAGGTTCCAGGGCGACTGTTACTGTGACTGTTACTGTGACTATTACTGTTACTGTGTGCTAGGCTTTGGGCTTGCATGGCCTCATAGTGGTAGATCACTGTTTGTCAGTGCATGCCGTACCTCTCCTACTAAACTCTCTTTCTCTCCATCTCTGTCTCTCTGTCTGTCCTTATCTCCCTCTGTCTCTCTCTCTCTGTCTCACTCTCTCTCCCTGTCTCACTCTCTCTCTCTCGCTTTCTCTCTCCCTGTCTCACTCTCTCTCTCTCTCTCTCTCTCTCTCTCTCTCTCTCTCTGTCTCTCTCGCTTTCTCTCTCCCTGTCTCACTCTCTCTCTCTCTGTCTCTCTCGCTTTCTCTCTCCCTGTCTCACTCTCTCTCTCTGTCTCTCTCTCTCTGTCTCACTCTCTCTCCCTGTCTCACTCTCTCTCTCTCGCTTTCTCTCTCCCTGTCTCACTCTCTCTCTCTCTCTCTCTCTCTCTCTCTCTGTCTCTCTCGCTTTCTCTCTCCCTGTCTCACTCTCTCTCTCTCTGTCTCTCTCGCTTTCTCTCTCCCTGTCTCACTCTCTCTCTCTGTCTCTCTCTCGCTTTCTCTCTCCCTGTCTCACTCTCTCTCTCTGTCTCTCTCGCTTTCTCTCTCTCTGTATGTCCTTATCTCTCTCTGTCTGTACTTATCTCTGTATGTCATTATCTCTGTCTGTCTTTATCTCTGCCTGTCTGTCCGTCTCTCTCTCTCTCTGTTTGAGCTTTTCCACAGCTTCTGGTCCTTTCCTCTATACTGTATATCTGTGTATATAAAAAAAAACGACTCTTAAGAACTTCAGAATATTCTGAAGCAGTTCTGTTTTAGGGTGGTGGCATGGAACTAGTGTTGCCTCATTTTTCCGAACTCTGTCCCCAACGTGCTTGTTTAAAGTGACACAGACCCCTGCTTCAGAATCATTCTCACTCACTCACTCACACGCAGACACACACACATTGTACTGTAAATGCTCACTTTGATATACTCTTGCATACATCTTCTACATCTATTTTTACATTGCTCTCATATGTGTGCGCACAAACGCACATGCTACCACATGCCACCGCAAGCACACACAGATACACACTAACACTAACATACTCACATTTATACCTAGCTCTGCTTGCTTGCATGTGCTCAGTAGAGTCTAACTGCGTATTGTGCTCCTTAACACCCCAAATCCCTCTACTGGAGTGGATCTCAACTGTTTGAATACATTCCCAGGGCTGCCTCTTTTTAGTCATATCATAAATCAACTTAACAAAAACAGCTTGGCGCATTAACTCCTATTTAAATGAAGTGCCTTGCTTTACTTAGTAAATTGCTCATAATAACCCGTATGAATGGTACTATTTTAACCTGCAGACTCAAGAAAGTAGATTCTGGAGGGGTCCTGTGCCTCTGTGGTCCTGCCTGTGCCCTGTCTGCTATGTCTGCCCTCTCTTTCTGCCTCCTAGGCTGGGCAGGGGGTTATTAATAGAAGTGATAGTTTAGAAGATGTCAATAGGCCTAATAGAAATCTTATAATTCTTAGGAATTACAGGATCTCTATGGGAGGCCCAGCATTGAACTAGCATCGAACCATAGTTCAGCTAAGGTTTCGGTTTAATTTGAGGTGTACCAGTGAGGTATACCAGTTCTGTTTTAGGGTGGTGGCATGGAACTACAGTTGCCTCTTCTCTCCGACCTCTGTCCCCAGGCCTGAAAGATGTCATTGAGGATCTATATTCTATTATTGAATTATCATTGAGTTATTATTGAATTATTATTGAGTTATTATTGAGTTATTATCAAGTTATTTCTGAGTTATTTCTGAGTTATTTCTGAGTTATTATTGAGTTATTGTAGTCTTTGACCTACAGAGGCAGCTTCAGATACAGTAAAAACACCATCAACATGGATGTATATGAATGATACAGGTGATATGAGATTTCAGTGCATGAAGGTCCAGTACAGCACAGGGATCTAGGGAATAGTGTCTTATCATTTAAAGGATAACCTCATGGTTAGGGTCCAGAATCTGAGGGGAGCGGCCGGGGCGTGGGGAAGCGAAATGAGGTTGGGACTCCCAGAATGCTGTGCAGTGACCTCCTGTCTGACACAGGAAGCGTTTGTGTGGTCTGTTCACCTAGATGATGAGGTAACCGTGGGGAAGTTCTATGCCACCTTCCTGATACAGGACTACTTTAGGAAATTCAAGAAACGTAAAGAGGAGGGCCTGGTAGGGGTGCACGCCTCCCAGAACAACACAGCCATCGCTCTACAGGTGAGTATCGGTGTGTGTGTACTGTTTGTGTGTGTGCGAGCGAGCATTTGCGTTTGTGCATGTGTGCATTTGTGTACGTGCGTGCGTTTGTGTGTGTGTGTGTGTGCATGCGTATGTGTGTTTGAGAGAGAGCAAGCGTCTACAAAATGTGCAAAGAAATGTGTGTGAAGAGAAAGTGTGTGCCTGAAACACCGAGAATCTGTGTGCTAATGTTGTGATTTATGATTCAGCAGGTCATTCATGATCAAAGCTATTGGTGTACAGTATGACCCTGTTTATGTGATGACGTACATCAATGTATGTCTCTTTCTAAGAGGCATGTGTCTTCATCTCTATATTAATGTTGACAATGGTATGTGTGCGTATCCCAAAAGGGTCCCTATTCCCTCTATCGTGCACTACCATGGCTCTGGTCACTATGTAGGGAATAGGATGCCATTTTGTAGGGAATAGGATGCCATTTGGGACGCAACCATTTCTGTCCGCTCAACATCGTCATCCATTGTTTTCACGTGTCTATCACCCATCAGCTTATGAAGCTCTCACTCACAGCAGCTTTTTTCTGTTTCCGTCACCGTTAGCTTCAAGCCATGAGGGTTTTTTCTGTTTCCGTCACCTTCAAGCCATGAGGGTTTTTTCTGTTTCCGTCACCGTTAGCTTCAAGCCATGAGGGTTTTTTCTGTTTCCGTCACCGTTAGCTTCAAGCCATGAGGGTTTTTTCTGTTTCCGTCACCGTTAGCTTCAAGCCATGAGGGTATTTTCTGTTTCCGTCACCGTTAGCTTCAAGTCATGAGGTTTTTCTCTGTTTCCATCATCGTTAGCTTCAAGCCATGAGGGTATTTTCTGTTTCCGTCACCGTTAGCTTCAAGCCATGAGGGTATTTTCTGTTTCCGTCACCGTTAGCTTCAAGCCATGAGGTTTTACCGTTTAGCTATTCCTCTCTATATCTCCTCATATATCCTAGATATACTTTTCTTCGTTGAAATTGATCTATAGTAAGTAAAGTACAGTATATGCCTATTGTAATAACTGTAATACTGAGTAGTTGCAATTTTTTCTACACTGCCAAATATGTAACCAAAATGTCTCACATAACCAAGCGAGCACCCTTTGGTGAGGGAGAGCTGTATCACACAGTCAGAATAATGTCATGTCATAGGAGACACACGAAGGGCAGGGCACATTCAGGGGAGCACATTTTGTTTGTCTCTTATAAATGTTCTCATCTCTCACAGTCTGTCTAGCACCGTCCTATATGGGCGTCTGTAAACTTCCGGTTTTGCGTGAGAGCCAGCAAAGGGCAGCTGTGTGTGCGTGTGTGTGTGTCTGCGTGTGTGTTTTTGATCATGTTTGTGTGTGTGTGAGTGTGTGTGAAGAGCCTCTTTGCCTGAAAGAGAACCCCTCCTACCAGCCCTTAGCCCCTCCCTCTATTGTCATGGTTACAGGCTGGCCTTCGCACGCTACATGATATCGGGCCTGAAATTCGACGAGCGATATCATGTGACCTGCAAGATGACGAGCTAGTAGACTTTATTCCAGAGGAGGACGAGGAGATTTATAGGGTAACTTGTTCAATTCATCTGCCTGAGGGGGTAAATGTTTGGCACATATATTTATTTTGTCTTGCTGGAATGGATTGGTTGGGTAAATGGAATATTAGGGTAATGGTAGTCTATAATGCCCCACATCAATGTCCCTATTGGAGGTATACACTGTACACAGCAGACATAGACATACACAGTCTGTAATATGACATTTTATTTGTATAGCGCAGCGCCTTGCATCTACAGGCCAAAATCGCAATGCTCTAAACTCAGTCACAAAGGTGGACTGGACATCGTTGCATAGGACAATGTACTATGTTAATCTCAGAGGAAGTAAGCCATTTGGTGTTCTTCTGTTTTTCTTTTTTCAGTTGATATGAAAAAAAAGCAATTATAGTGCCTCCATTTTGCTCACATATACCATGAAACATTGAACCAGCTTCTGAACTTATTTTCCGCCCATACAATGATTTCTGAAAGGAAAGCAAATCAACAATCACAACAATTCAACCCAGTTTGCACATAAGTAGCGTTGCATATTCATCCTCCGTGTTGAACAGAAAGTAGTCTCTGACCGTTTGACCTTGAGTCTTCTTCCACAGCGCAACGGCGGCCTGTTCGGTAACCACGTCAACCACGTGAACGGGGACCACCACCGGCGCTCATCGAGTCACCAAACCAACGCCACCCAGCGGCCCCTGCAAGTACAGCCGCCTCCGCACTACGCCCACATGGAGCAGCCGGTGGGGCGTCTCTGCCGGGCCAATGCCATGTCCCACCCTAACCACCACCATCGCCACCACCACCACAACTCCTCCTACGGCAAGTCGCCCAAGTCCACCAACATCAACTTGAACAATGCCAACGTGTCCAGTCTGCCCAACGGAGGAGGGCACCACCACCGCTACTACGAGCACGCTCCGCCCCCCGCCAACGGTTACCCTGGACACCGTGGCAGCCCCTACTACCCCGACTACGACAAGCCACCTCCTCGGGGCACGCCCCAAGGACAAAGGTGACCACACACTGACCATCAGCCATCTCTCTCTCTCTGGCCGTGAAATTAAATGGGTGACGAGTCATGTGTTGTTGAATGGGATTGATTACTTATAGTAAGAGAGAATGGGGAAACGTCTGTGGCTTGAAGCTTCATGTACTATAAACTTCAAATGCGACAATAATTTAGAAACTATAATGTCTAACCTTTAAACTCTTCCGTCCCTCCTTGTCAATTCACCTGAGCGACTCTCTGAGTCCCTCGTAGTCATACAGCTGTCTACGTGTGTATGATGATGTCAACACTAAGAGTTGTTGTACAATGCAACAAACCTGGGATATAAATTAGCATGCAGGGTAAGCATGCGGCTACCATTAGCCATAAGGCCATTCTGTGTATCTATCATTACAGATTGCCAAAGGCAGGACCTAGCCTCTCCTTATCAAACGTCACTGACCTATAGCACGTACCCTCTCAGACCCTCCCTTAAACTGAGCAATCCCAGCTTCTTCATTCCATATAAGTGGCTAACGACACACATTTTATATTTCTTCAGGCTACCATCACACAAGCAGTCCATGCATCTCCCTGGAGCACCCCAGGGTTGGGTTCAACGTCCATTTAAATTCTTATCATTTCAGAAAATGTTGCCCGCCCCCAAACATTGGTACACACATCTGTCACCCCTCTGTCTTCCTTCTTCAATTATACATATATAAGAATGCATGTATATGTTTCATATACTGTATGATATATATGTGACTTCCTACCCTTTCTGTTCTCTCCTCCTTTTCTTCTACCTAACCAAATGCTTTCTCTCAACCATCTCTCTGCTTTCTTGGACAGAAGGCGCTACTATGAGACCTATGTTAGGTACTGTATGTTACTTTCCTAGGTATGTCTAGAGCCGTATGTGTCCACCATGACAAAGGGGAACTTTTCATTTGAATTCCATTTTTTGGGGCCAGTTTGTGACTGACTGCATCCCTTCTAAGGTTGCAAAATGCCTGTAACTGGTTCTGGCAATATTCCAACTGGGATTTCTGGAAAACCTCTGAGTTTTGGGGAAGGTACTGGAATTTTGCAACCCTAATCCCTGCTCAGTTAGTGCTGAGTGTTCTAGTCAGTCATCCTTCTCCCTGTCTCTGCACCACCACCTGTCTGTGGAGTAGTATCTCTTGACCCAGTGTTCTGATGTTTGACAGAGAAAGGAGAGGCCTGATTGGCCAGCACACTGCCTAGCCCTAGACCAGTCTTGCTGTGTGCATGTGTCTGCTAGGAAGAGAGCACTGCTAAAAGAGAATTGAACTGAAGTGCTTGCCTTGGAGGAACTCGGATGCTCAAACCACATGGATATGTATGGAAACTTACCTTACTCACCCTAGCTCTGATACTTCCTAAGAGGCCAACAACGACCAGTATAAAAACCCTCAGAAATGTCTTTCAATAAAGGGTCTGTTCACCTAAATTACAAAATTGTGCTGGTTTCCTTATCCTGTAAGCAGTCTATGGACAAACCAAAGCATAGATTGCTGTTCTCCCTTGTCCATAGACTGCTTGCAGGGTAAGGAAACCAAAATGTAATTTTGTAATTTGGGTCAGCTATCCCTTTAAGTAAACCATGGATGAGATGGGTAATAAGGAAATGTAAGTTTTGATACATTTGATTGAAGACTTCCCAAATGAACGTACAGGAAACCATAGTTTTCCTTTGACATAAGAAGTGTTAGTGAACACTGAGGGATGCTCTTCGATACTATATGCTATGTCCACTGGTCTACTGCTTCTACTGTCTATGTCCCTGTTGTCTTGATGAGGCTGCGGTGGTGGATGATGAGGGTCGTTGGTTCTGTTGCATCGCTGCCCCCTGGAGGCTGGAGGTTTGCGTCTGCATGGCAGTGCATGGCCCTGTTCCCCCACGACCCCCCTCGCAGTCCAACACCACCAGTGGAGGCTAGTGAAGGGAGGACTGCTCATAGTAATGTCTGGAACCAGTACCATTCTATTCATTCCATTCGAGCCATTACAATGAGCCCATCCTCCGATTTGAAAGTGACACCAGCCTCCACTGGGCACCACCCCTCCTCTGACCTCTGAACCCTGACTCCTCACCACCTCCTAGGTCCCATGTGGGAGACGTCCGTCACCCGACCATCCGGCGGGAGGAGGAGTTTGACGATGACAGGTACTCAGGAGAGTACTATAGCGGGGAGGAGTTCTACGAGGACGACAGCATGTTGTCAGGAGACAGGTAAAGTAACTCTCCACCTGTATAGCAGAACAGAAATACATGTCTTATCTTATATATTGTTTATACACTATAAATACAAAAGTGTGTGGACACCCCTTCAAATGATTGGATTTCGCTATTTCAGCCTCACCCGTTGCTGACAGGTGTATAAAATTGAGCACACAGCCATGCAATCTCCATAGACAATCATTGGCAGTAGAATGACCTGTACTGAAGAGCTCAGTGACTTTCAATGTGGAACCGCCATAGGATGCAACCTTTCCAACAAGTCAGTTCGTCAAATTTCTGCCGTGCTAGGGCTGTCCCGGTCAACTGTAATGGCAGTTATGTGATGTGGAAACGTCTAGGACACAACAACGGCTCAACGCGAAGTGGTAGGCCACACAAGCTCACAGAACGGGACTGTCGAGTGCTGAAGCACGTAGCGCGTAAAAGTCGTCTTTCCCTGATTGCAACACTTACTACCGAGTTCCAAACCGCCTCTGGAAGCACCGTCAGCACAAGATCTGTTCATCGGGAGCTTCATGAAATGGGCTTCCATGGCCGAGCAGCCGCACATAAGCCTAAGATCACAATGTGTAATGCCAAGTGTCAGCTGGAGTGGTGTAACGCCCACTGCCATTGTACTCTGGAGCAGTGGAAACGCGTTCTCTGGCGTGATGAATCATGCTTTACCATCTGGTAGTCCAACGGACAAATCTGGGTTTGGCAGATTCCAGGAGAATGCTACCTGCCCGAATGCTTAGTGCCAACTGTAAAGTCTGGTGAAGGAGGAATAATGGTCTGGGGCGGATTTTCAACATTTTGGGTAAGGCCCTTTCGTGTTTCATCATGGCAATGTCCCCATGCATAAAGCGAGGTCCATACAGAAATGTTTTGTTGAGATTGGTGAGAAAGAACTGACTGGCCTGCACAGAGCCCTGACCTCAACTCCATCAAACACCTTTGGGATGAATTAGAACGCCGACTGTGAGCCAGGCCTAATCGTCCAACATTAGTGCCCGACCTCACTAATGCTCTTGTGGCTGAATGGAAGCAAGTCCCCGTATCCAACATCTAGTGGAAAGCCTTCCCAGAAGCATAGAGGCTGTTATAGCAGCAAAGGGCAGACCAACTCCATATTAATGCCCATGATTTTGGAATGAGATGTTCGCCAAGCAGGTGTCTACATACTTTTTGTCATGTAGTGTACCTCACAATTCGTTCTCTTCTGCTAGAGCAGGGGTCTCAAACTAGCGGCCCGCAAGCCAGATGTGGACCTGAAGCCTATTAAATCTATCCCGCTATATTTTTTTTTAAGTAGCTAGTTCACCTCCAACACCCTATCCTTGGCTTCCAGGAGGTCCTATAAAGAATACCTGGACAGGTACCAGAACAGTGACACGGAGTATGAGACTCCTAGAGGCTACCACCACCCCGACAGTTACTATGACGATGATGAGCAGCCCCTCTACCAAGATGGAAGGAGGTCGCCTAAGAGAAGGATGCTTCCTGCCACACCTCAAGGTAATGCCCCTCCACTCTACCCAGAAATGCTTCTGATGCTTGTCATCAAATATACTGTTACTGAGGTTAGATAAAAGCTAATAGTTATTCACACACACACATGCACAGTTTTTGACTCTTTCATTAAACTGCCTTGCCGCTGACTTGGTACTGTATAATTTTAAAGACACCTTCATGACATTTTGTTTGTTTGTGAATGTGTGTTGATGCCCTTTAGTTGCATGTCGTCATTGTTTCCTGCATGAGTAGTTTAGTTTCACTAGTTTCATCCTCCTGTCCTGTCCACCTATCCACCACACACCCAGGTCACCGGAGGCCCTCCTTCAACTTTGAGTGTCTAAGAAGGCAAGGCAGTCAGGACGAGCTGCCACACCAACGCACTGCACTACCACTGCACCTAATGCAGCACCAGGTAACACACACACACTTCTCACAGTGCACTGCTGTACAACTGCATGGAATGTACCACCAGGTAACACGTACAGTAGACAGCTCTGCGTCTGCACCGAATGCACCTCCATGTAGTTCACACATACAGTGCCTTGCGAAAGTATTCGGCCCCCTTGAACTTTGCGACCTTTTGCCACATTTCAGGCTTCAAACATAAAGATATAAAACTGTATTTTTTTGTGAAGAATCAACAACAAGTGGGACACAATCATGAAGTGGAACGACATTTATTGGATATTTCAAACTTTTTTAACAAATCAAAAACTGAAAAATTGGGCGTGCAAAATTATTCAGCCCCCTTAAGTTAATACTTTGTAGCGCCACCTTTTGCTGCGATTACAGCTGTAAGTCGCTTGGGGTATGTCTCTATCAGTTTTGCACATCGAGAGAGTGAATTTTTTTTCCCATTCCTCCTTGCAAAACAGCTTGAGCTCAGTGAGGTTGGATGGAGAGCATTTGTGAACAGCAGTTTTCAGTTCTTTCCACAGATTCTCGATTGGATTCAGGTCTGGACTTTGACTTGGCCATTCTAACACCTGGATATGTTTATTTTTGAACCATTCCATTGTAGATTTTGCTTTATGTTTTGGATCATTGTCTTGTTGGAAGACAAATCTCCGTCCCAGTCTCAGTTCTTTTGCAGACTCCATCAGGTTTTCTTCCAGAATGGTCTTGTATTTGGCTCCATCCATCTTCCCATCAATTTTAACCATCTTCCCTGTCCCTGCTGAAGAAAAGCAGGCCCAAACCATGATGCTGCCACCACCATGTTTGACAGTGGGGATGGTGTGTTCAGGGTGATGAGCTGTGTTGCTTTTACGCCAAACATAACGTTTTGCATTGTTGCCAAAAAGTTCAATTTTGGTTTCATCTGACCAGAGCACCTTCTTCCACATGTTTGGTGTGTCTCCCAGGTGGCTTGTGGCAAACTTTAAACGACACTTTTTATGGATATCTTTAAGAAATGGCTTTCTTCTTGCCACTCTTCCATAAAGGCCAGATTTGTGCAATATACGACTGATTGTTGTCCTATGGACAGAGTCTCCCACCTCAGCTGTAGATCTCTGCAGTTCATCCAGAGTGATCATGGGCCTCTTGGCTGCATCTCTGATCAGTCTTCTCCTTGTATGAGCTGAAAGTTTAGAGGGACGGCCAGGTCTTGGTAGATTTGCAGTGGTCTGATACTCCTTCCATTTCAATGTTATCGCTTGCACAGTGCTCCTGGGATGTTTAAAGCTTGGGAAATCTTTTTGTATCCAAATCCGGCTTTAAACTTCTTCACAACAGTATCTCGGACCTGCCTGGTGTGTTCCTTGTTCTTCATGATGCTCTCTGCGCTTTTAACGGACCTCTGAGACTATCACAGTGCAGGTGCATTTATACGGAGACTTGATTACACACAGGTGGATTGTATTTATCATCATTAGTCATTTAGGTCAACATTGGATCATTCAGAGATCCTCACTGAACTTCTGAAGAGAGTTTGCTGCACTGAAAGTAAAGGGGCTGAATAATTTTGCACGCCCAATTTTTCAGTTTTTGATTTGTTAAAAAAAATTAAAATATCCAATAAATGTCGTTCCACTTCATGATTGTGTCCCACTTGTTGTTGATTCTTCACAAAAAAATACAGTTTTATATCTTTATGTTTGAAGCCTGAAATGTGGCAAAAGGTCGCAAAGTTCAAGGGGGCCGAATACTTTCGCAAGGCACTGTACATTCACACACATTCATATTACTAGTGCAATATGTTGCATGAATTGATTCACCAACGCAGTGCTTCCCCAGGGGTTCTAGACCAGTGTGTTTGTTACTTTCCGTCCGTCCCTTCCTCTACAGGTGATGGCTGTAGCAGGGCTGGACTCCAGCAGAGCCCACCGTCTCTCCCCCACCCGCTCCACCCGCTCCTGGGCCACTCCCCCCGCCACTCCGGCCAGTAAGGAACAGTCGCCCTACTACACGCCCCTCATCAGGGTCGATCTCCCCGGACGCAGGTATATGAAAGACTCCTTCATTGTTCTGTCTGTTCGTCTGATGAAGACTACAGATTGGTTTTATTAATGTGAGACCCTTATTTTGTGACTAATGTGAGACCCTTATTTTGTGACTAATGTGGGACTTTTATTTTTAATATATCTGTTATTTTGGCACTTAACAAAATAAAATGACAAAATGACACATTGGTTTTCTAACATTGTAAGCAGTCTATGGACAAGGTATGACAGCAATTCATTCTTTGGGTTAGTTTTCCTGGCACTGTTTCCACATGCTCTGTACCATCACTCATTCATATATCCTTATGTACATATTCTTTATCCCCTTACATTGTGTATAAGACAGTAGTTTTTTTTTTGAATTGTTAGTTAGATTACTTGTTCGTTATTACTGCATTGTCGGAACTAGAAGCACAAGCATTTCGCTACACTCGCATTAACATCTGCTAACCATGTGTATGTGACAAATAAATTTGATTTGATTTGATTTGATGTTGACGTTTTAGCATTTGTGGCACAAATCCTATTCAAGTAATAGGGCCGATATTAGTATCTTTCATGCATCATGTACAAAAATGCTTGTCCATAGACAGTTTACAGGGAAAGGAAACCAGTATGTAATTTTGTCAGTTGGGTGAACTATCCCTTTAAGATAAAAGATGAAGAGGTGCTAAAGCGAGGAGCAGAACCGGAACGAGGAGCGGAACCCTCTCTCTTTGGAAGTTACGGGCTGAACATTCCTTCCCTTTTCCGAAATTCGAAAGATGCTAATACCTGCAAAAACGTTATTTTGAGATATTGGGACCATAATGTTCTATCTGCAAAAAGATGATTCTGAGATAACTGGCTTTAAAGTTCCGGACCCTCATTGGTTTTAATGTGGTTAGTCATTTTTATATTGCATTCTTTTGAGCATAAACAGCGTGTACCTGGGTATTTCGAGTTCTACATATCAAATCAAATAACATTTTATTTGTCACATGCACCGAATACAATAGGTGTAGTAGACCTACCGTGAAATGCTTACTGACAAGCCCTAACCAACAAAAAAAGTGAGTTAGAAAATATTTTCTAAAAGAATAAACTAAAGTAATAAAAGAAAGTGACATAATAAAATAACAGTAATGAGGCTATATACAGGGGGAACCGTACAGAGTCAGTGTGCGTGGGTACAGGTCAGTTGAGGTAATTTGTACATGTAGGTAGGGGTGAAGTGGCTATGCATAGATAATAAACAGTGAGTAGTAGCAGTGTAAAAAAGAGGGTCAATGCAAATAGCCATATAAGTAGAGAACATTGACCAGAACAAGGCTATGTCAATAACTACATTTGGACAAAAATGCAGATAGAACCTAATAGTCCCAAGCTCTCGATTTGACCAAATATCCAGTGAAAAACCCAAACACCGAAACGACTTCTGCTCGCTATACCACGCATCCCATTCCTTCGCGACAGAATCTTAAAACGATTAGTCTTGGAATGGTTGCAGGTGCCACGCTCACTTTGATTATTTTGTTCATAAGAAAGTTGTGTAGAACTCTGATAATAACCATCGAGTTACTATGTTCATTCAATCATTCTCATCCTTCACCTTTCCTCCATTGCACTCCAAGAGTGTCTGAATCTCTTTTTCTCTTCAGGGAGAGTGCCTCCAGCAGCCAGGTGTCTGTGAGGAAGAGTTCATGGTACACAGACGACCCAGAGTACTCCCAGAGGACCTACTCCCCCGTCCACCTCCAGCTGCCCCCAGAGTACCGACAGCATTACCACCAGAAGAGAGGCAGTGCTACCAGCCTGGTTGAGGCGGTGAGGCAGGGGAGGGCAGGGAAGGGGAGGGTGGGTGGGTTGGTGTCCAGGGGCCAGTTGCACCAGTCGGTCGTAAGTGTGTCGTAACTACGTCCAACTACGTCCAACGCTCTACGCCGGACCTAAAAATGATACCACCTGGGCATAATCCCTTTTATGAGCTACGCCTGTGTAAATTCTACACCTTGTAGGGGGCAGGGCCCGCTTGCATAAAACATATTAAGTGTTTCCCTTAATGGTTTAGCTTAAGGAATCATTTTCCCTTACCTAAGGGAAATGTTTAAGGGCGTTGCATCGAGCCCCTCAAATATTTCCTTATCTAAGTGCATACTTAATTAAGGTGTTTTACTGGCATGTATGGCAAAAGAGTATCTGGTTACCATTGAGACGGCCTGATTCACTGACTAAACCTCTCTTCATTTTGTGAGATAGCAAATTAGGACTTCTACAATCAAGACAGGATAACCAAATTGCTTCAGAAGATAACGGTTTTTGTAGTTACTTTTTTTCAACTTGTTTATATTGCTTTCTAGTACGACAAGCTAGCTTCAGAGTAGCTATAGCTAACGAGCCAGCTAGCTTCAAGTAAAATCACATTTTATTTGTCACATATACGTGTTTAGCAGATGTTATTGCGGGTGTAGCGAAATGCTTGTGCTTCTAGCTCCGACAGTGCAGTGATATCTAACAAGTAATATCTAACAGTTTCACAACATATACCCTAAATACACATAAATCTAAGTAAGGAATGGATTAAGAATATATACACATATATGTCAGAGCGGCATTGGACTAAGATATAGTGTCATAGTATAGAGTACAGTATATACAGTCGTGGCCAAAAGTTTTGAGAATGACACAAATATTAATTAAGTCTGCTGCCTCAGTTTGTATGATGGCAATTTGCATATACTCCAGAATGTTATGAAGAGTGATCAGATGAATTGCAATTAATTGCAAAGTCCCTCTTTTCCATGCAAATGGACTGAATCGCAAAAAAACAACATTTCCACTGCATCTCAGCCCTACCACAAAAGGACCAGATGACATCATGTCAGTAATTCTCTCGTTAACACAGGTGTGAGTGTTGACGAGGACAAGGCTGGAGATCACTCTGTCATGCTGATTGTGTTCGAATAACAGACTGGAAGCTTCAAAAGGAGGGTGGTGCTTGGAATCAGTGTTCTTCCTCTGTCAACCATGGTTACCAGCAAGCGCCAGAACCGTCTCCTAAAGTTGATTCAGCTGCGGGATCGGGGCACCACCAGTTCAGAGCTTGCTCAGGAATGGCAGCAGACAGGTGTGAGTGCATCTACACGCACAGTGAGTCGGAGACTTTTGGAGGATGGCCTGGTGTCAAGAAGGGCAGCAAAGAAGCCACTTATCTCCAGGGAAAACATCAGGGACAGACTGATATTCTGTAAAAGGTACACTGATTGGACTGCTGAGGACTGGGGTAAAGTAATTTTCTCTGATGAATCCCCTTTCCGATTGTTTGGGGCATCCGGAAAAAATCTTGTCCGGAGAAGACAAGGTGAGTGCTACCATCAGTCCTGTGTCATGCCAACAGTAAAGCATCCTGAGGCCATTCATGTGTGGGGTTGCTTCTCAGCCAAGGGACTGGGTTCACTCACAATTTTGCCTAAGAACACAGCCATGAATAAAGAATGGTACCAACACATCCTCCGAGAGCAACTTTTCCCAACATCCAGGAACAGTTTGGTGACGAACAATGCCTTTTCCAGCATGATGGACCACCTTGCCATAAGGCAAAAGTGATAATTAAGTGGCTTGGGGAACAAAACATCAATATTTTGGGTCCATGGTCAGGAAACTCCCCATACCTTAATCCCATTGAGAACTTGTGGTCAATCCTCAAGAGGCGGGTGGACAAACAAAAACCCACTTATTCTGACAAACTCCAAGCATTGATTATGCAAGAATGGGCTGCCATCAGTCAGGATGTGGCCCAGAAGTTAATTGACAGCATGCCAGGGTGGATTGCAGAGGTCTTGAAAAAGAAGTGTCAACACTGCAAATATTGACTCTTTGCATCAACTTCATATAATTGTCAATAAAAGCCTTTGACACTTATGAAATGCTTGTAATTATACTTCAGTATTCCATAGTAACATCTGACAAAAATATCTAAAAACACTGAAGCTGCAGACTTTGTGGAAATTAATATTTGTGTCCTTCAAAAAAAAATGGCCACGATAGTACATATGAGATGGGTTATGCAATATTTACACACAATTAAAGTACAGTTTACACATATGATATGAGTAGTGCATGATACGGAGACATTATTAAAGTTGCTAGTGTTTCCTAATCAATGTCTATAGGCAGCAGCCTCTGATGTGCTGGAGATGCCTGTTTAACAGTCAGTGGTGTAGTATAGAATACAATACAGTATATACATATGAAATCGGTGATGTAATATGTAAACATAATTTAAAGTGAATAAGATACCATAGAATAGTGTGGAGTGCAGTTCATACAGTGGGGAGAACAAGTATTTGATACACTGCCGATTTTGCAGGTTTTCCTACTTACAAAGCATGTAGAGGTCTGTAATTTTTATCATAGGTACAACTGTGAGAGACGGAATCTAAAACAAAAATCCAGAAAATCACATTGTATGATTTTTAAGTAATTAATTTGCATTTTATTGCATGACATAAGTATTTGATACATCAGAAAAGCAGAACTTAATATTTGGTACAGAAACCTTTGTTTGCAATTACAGAGATCATACGTTTCCTGTAGTTCTTGACCAGGTTTGCACACACTGCAGCGGGGATTTTGGTCCACTCCTCCATACAGACCTTCTCCAGATCCTTCAGGTTTCGGGGCTGTCACTGGGCAATACGGACTTTCAGCTCCCTCCAAAGATGTTCTATTGGGTTCAGGTCTGGAGACTGGCTAGGCCACTCCAGGACATTGAGATGCTTCTTATGGAGCCACTCCTTAGTTGCCCTGGCTGTGTGTTTCGGGTCATTGTCATGCTGGAAGACCCAGCCACGACCCATCTTCAATGCTCTTACTGAGGGAAGGAGGTTGTTGGCCAAGATTTCGCGATACATGGCCCAATCCATCCTCCCCTCAATACTGTGCAGTCGTCCTGTCCCCTTTGCAGAAAAGCATCCCCAAAGAATGATGTTTCCACATCCATGCTTCACGGTTGGGATGGTGATCTTGGGGGTGTACTCATCCTTATTCTTCCTCCAAACACAGCGAGTGGAGTTTAGACCAAAAAGCTCTATTTTTGTCTCATCAGACCACATGACCTTCTCTCATTCCTCCTCTGGATCATCCAGATGGTCATTGGCAAACTTCAGACGGGCCTGGACATGCGCTGGCTTGAGCAGGGGGACCTTGCGTGCGCTGCAGGATTTGAATCCATGACGGCGTAGTGTGTTACTAATGGTTTTCTTTGAGACTGTGGTCCCAGCTCTCTTCAGGTCATTGACCAGGTCCTGCCGTGTAGTTCTGGGCTGATCCCTCACCTTCCTCATGATCATTGATGCCCCACCAGGTGAGATCTTGCATGGAGCCCCAGACCGAGGGTGATTGACCGTCATCTTGAACTTCTTCTATTTTCTAATAATTGCACCAACAGTTGTTGCCTTCTCACCAAGCTGCTTGCCTATTGTCCTGTAGCCCATCCCAGCCTTGTGCAGGTCTACAATTTTATCCCTGATGTCCTTACACAGCTCTCTGGTCTTGGCCATTGTGGAGAGGTTGGAGTCTGTTAGATTGAGTGTGTGAACAGGTGTCTTTTATACAGGTGCAAACAGGTGCAGTTAATACAGGTAATGAGTGGAGAACAGGAGGGCTTCTTAAAAAAAACTAACAGGTCTGTGAGAGCCGGAATTCTTACTGGTTGGTAGGTGATCAAATACTTATGTTATGCAATAAAATGCAAATTAATTACTTAAAAATCATACAATGTGATTTTCTGGATTTTTGTTTTAGATTCCGTCTCTCACAGTTGAAGTGTACCTATGATAAAAAATTACAGACCTCTCTACATGCTTTGTAAGTAAGAAAACCTGCAAAATCGGCAGTGTATCAAATACTTGTTCTCCCCACTGTACATATGAGATGAGTAATGCTAGATACAGAAACATTATTAAAGTGGCTAGTGATCCATTTCTAAAAGTGGCCAGTGATTCCTAATCTATGTCTATTGGCAGCCGAATCTGATGTGCTAGAGATGGCTGTTTAGTATCTCGGTCCCAGCTTTGATGCAGCTGTACTGACCTCGCCTTCTGGATGTTAGCAGGGTGAACGGGCAGTGGTTCGGGTGGTTGATATTCTTGATGATCTTTTTGGCCTTCCTTTTTGGCATCGGATGCTTTAGGTGTCCAGGAGGGCGGGAAGTTTGCCCCCAGTAATGCGTTGGGCAAACCGCACCACCCTCTGGAGAGATTTGCGATTGTGGGTGGTGCAGTTGCCATACCAGGCGGTAATACAGTCCGACAGGATGCTCTCAATTGTGCATCTGTAAGAGTTTGTGAGGTGATAAGACTAATTTCTTTAGCCTCCTGAGGTTGAAGAGTCGCTTCACCACTGCAGTCCCATCGATGTGGATTGCGGGGTGTTCCCTCTGCTGTTTTCTGAAGTCCACCATCATCTCCTTAGTTTTGTTGACGTTGAGTGAGAGGTCATTTTCCTGGCACCACACTCCCAGAGCCCTCACATCCTCCCTGTAGGCTGTCTCATCGTTGTTGGTAATCAAGCTTACTACTGTTGTGTTGTCTGCAAACTTAATGATTGAGTTGGAGGCATGCTTGACCACGCAGTCATGGTTGAACAGGGAGTACAGGAGGGGGCTGGGCACGCACCCTTGTGGGGCACAAGTGTTGAGTATTAGCGAAGAGGAGGTGTTGTTTCCTACCTTCACCGCGTGGGGGAATGATGTGATAGAATTTCAGGATCCTTTTCCTCAAATTTGCTTTGTTAAATCCCCAGCTCCAATAAATGCAGCCTCGGGATATGTGGTTTCCAGTTTGCATAAAGTCCAGTGAAGTTCTTTGAGGGCCGGCGTGGTATCCGCTTGGGGGGATATAGACTGCTGTGGCTATAATTGATGAAAATTCTCTCAGGAGAACACGAGTACGGTCTGCATTTGATTGTGAGATATTCTAGGTCGGGTGAACAGAAGGACTTGAGTTCCTGTATGTTATCACAGTTACACCAAAAGTCGTTAATCATAAACATATACCTCCACCCTTCTGCTTCCCGGAGAGATGTTTGTTCCTGTCGGCGCAATGTACTGAGAACCCAACTGGCTTTACAGAGCCAGACAGTATATCTCGAGAGAGCCATGTTTCATGGAAGCAGAGTATGTTACAATCCCTGGTGTCTCTCTGAAAAGCAACTCTTGCCTTGAGCTCATCCATTTTATTATCCAGCGATTGGACATTATCGAGTAAAATACTCAGGAGCGGTGGGTGGTGTGCATGCTACAGGAGTTGCCACAGGTGTTGATGGTTTAAACACTCAGACTCAGATATCCAAACTTTGGTGACTAACAGTAATTTAAATGACCCACGTTTACACAATGTGGTCGGTTTTCTCCTGTTGCCATGCAGGTTTTGATATCAGAGGGGCTCGGGAGATACGCCAAGGATCCAAAGTTTGTGGCGGCCACCAAGCACGAGATAGCAGACGCGTGCGAGATGACCATTGACGAGATGGAGAGCGCGGCCAGCCACTTGCTGAATGGCGGTGTGGCGCCGGCGGTTAATGGGGTCAACGTGTACCCCGTCATGAGCGAGCGGGACTACGACCTCCAGGACGCCACGGCCAGTTACAGTGACGAGGAGCCGGAGGTGGAGCTTAGATTACCGTACGAGGAGGACCTGGCAGATGAGATGATCTGCATCACCACTTTATAGCATCGGCTGGAGAATAAACTACTAGAAACTAACTACTAGCTGTATGTACTCTACTTCATATAGACTACAGTACCATCAGTGGAAAACTAAATGAGAAATGCATCTATTGGCTTACGACCAAAAGAAGTGCCTTTTACATGGAAGAGAAAGGCACCTATGAGGAGAGAGAGAGACACACTTATTCTCTCACTCACCCTCTGCCAGCCAGGGAATTCACATCACCTCTGTCAATCACAGGACCAGAAGCCAATCCTGGTGCCAGGGAACCATGTTAGTCCCACCCTCCCAGACCGACACTACTGGCGCTTAGGAGGCCATGAGCATCTGTCATAGGTCACCATCTGGAGGTGACACTCACAGGTTCATCAACGAGCCAATTGCAGACGAGGACATGGCGTGTCAGTGGAGGAGATGGACCTATTGGCAGAGGCGTAAGGTACCGTAGGCAGGTCGTTAAGGGTGATGACAATCAGATGTAAGATGTCATTCCCTCTGTCACTTTATTAAGATTTTGGCATATCATGCAAGTTTTCAATGCAAGCATAGAAAGGCATATCTCTCCCCACCTAACCCCCCTTAGATGTTTTAGTATAACTTTGATCCCGGAATCATTGACATAAATAATTAAAAGATGGCTGTAGACGGGTCACATCGAACAGATTCTTAGAGAATAACCAGTTTACGTATGCAGGAGATATCAGTCACATTTATAGCATCATCCAACTGGAGATATACACTTCTGAGACGACTACAGCATGGAATAAATGCACTAGCAGGCAGGTTGTTTTTAATTTGACAATAGCCTGACGATGAATATTTCATAGTAGATATACTGTAAATGAATTGTATTATATAAACAAAAAGAAAAACTTTGTAAAGAGATGTTCTATATTTTGTAATTGTGTACCATTTCAAAAGAAGATCAGCAATACACACCCTAATGAATCCTATTATGCTACCAGGAAAGAAGATCGCTGGTGTTATTATTTTATTAGGTACAATATTCTGACATTTATTTGCCTTTTCTTTGTTGTTGCTCATATGCATCCTTGACATGTCTGTGAACAGCTTTTTAAAATCGTTTTCTTTTTCGTGTAACAACACAGCTGCACAAGATATGCAAATGTCTTTGTTTTTTTACTTGTTTATGAGCATAAGAACACTGTATATGTGTTACTCAAACCACACCAACACCAGTACCACAAAGTAAAGTACCCCTTATTAAGAGCATCTTTGTAGGACTTGATATTAGCTAAGCCTCAAGGAGGCTATTCTACCTTTATAAAGATGTGATACTAAACTTCCGTGTTTGTATATGTTGTGCAGAGGAGGTGCACAGCACAGAAAGGTCAGATGCCTAGTGCATTGACAATGCTGCTTCATTTGCCCATTTTGAAATGAATTCTACAACTTTATTAGTTGCATCTGTCCCAACTGAAATGCCTTCTGCTGCTGAAAGAAAACAATATGATAGACGTGAGATGAACAGAAATCTCCCTGTCGTTCTCAATGCTTTTATTGGGATTTTTCCTCAATATACAACTTGTTGATCACGATTAATGTAAGTTAATTCCACTGATCCTTTCAAACTGAATCTTCCTAATCACTTGGCCTTTATGTTGTTGTGTGCGAGACTTGTGACAGACTGAGCCGGTGTGAGCCAGGACAGACGGGATGCACGGTGGTTGATTGGTGAGGCACGTATTCATCAGGGATGTTGACAGGGCAGATGAGCTCACGTGATGAGGCTGCATCTAGCCTGGGTGCCAGTCTGGTTCTGCTCTCTCGCCAACTCCTTACGGAATTGTCAAGCAAAACATGACAATGGAGTAGGCAAAAGCACAAACAGATCTGGGACCAGGCTAGGTATCATCATGGTCTAGGTAGGTCCACGATCTCCACCATTGTTGTCCTCTTCTGTTGTGTTGTTGTGTCATATTTGGCCTGAAGTGTTTTAGCTGGAGAGAGGCTAAGCAATACTAACCCCCTCACTCTCTCAGCCTCTCTGGCTTCTCTCTGCATACACTATACCTCGTGGTGGTCCAGCATCGTCTGGGGAAAACATATCAGCCTTCCTCTCAACCAACCAGTCTGTTTCCCACAGCCATCTTATCTGTCCAATGAGAAGGGAGTGTTTGTACTACGGCTAATTTTACAAGAAAACGCCACTTTTGTTGCTATCAACGCAAGTTGAAAATTGATGCACCACAAAATTACTTTACACTAGCAGACAAAAAATAAAGTACTAAGTTCACTTCTTTTTCAGGCGCTGCCCTGGATAGTTTGAATAAGCACAGAAGATGGGTAGGTGATGAGACGTGTGGGATCTGTAATTCATGAGTGTTTGATTTGTAGTTCATGAGTTTGCATTGCGTTCTCAGTCAACCTGAATACTGTCTTGAAAATGTAGGTTTTCCACATTGTGTGCACATTGAAAGGGCTCTTTGAATTGTTTGAGTAAAAAAAAATGTGTTCTGGTCTTTTTGTTGAGAATTATCTTGTGAAAGGACCAATGCGCATTCCAGGCACGTTATACTATTCGTAGCAATTACTGATAAACTGAAAATATGCATTATTTTGTAAACACTTTTAAAAAGGTTGTGTTAAACTAAAGATAAAACAAACATACTTTTACCTCATGTCAGGGATTCCTGAAAAAAAGAAAAGATAAAATGATTTGGTTCATTCTATACCAATGGTATTTCAATATTAGCACATAGCTGTTTGTCTTTGCACAAGTAACTGTATAGTGCTATTGTTTCTCCTTTTTCTATACACATTTTTGTGAATTAAGGTGAGACAATTTTGTACTTTTTTGTGACTGTGTGTATGGTTTAGTGAAATCTATATTTGTCATTTACACCTCACCTTTCAATGCTGGGACAGAAAGAATCTGAAAAAAATAAAGAAAAAAATATACATTTTCAAGGTGCACTGTTACTCTGTTGGTGGGTTAAAAAAAGATAAATCCAATGGTAATATACCAGTTTACAGAGAAACCCTTGTTGATTTAAACATTTTGATTAGTTTTCATTCTATTATTATAATTATTATGATTACTATTACTACTATTACTGTTATTAAATATGTATTAAAATAGAAGATAATGTAAAATATGTAGAAACATATGGAAAGACCCATGGTAATGTTCTCTACTTGAAAGTCCTTATATTTACTCTGTAATGTTTTTATTCAGTAAACATGATTTCTCTTAGTAGCAAATGCTTTATTATGACCCTCTATGTTTTGTATCAATTCATTTTTTTTCCTTTTTTTTTTTTTGCCTTGAATTCATTTTAATCAATAATGATATTTTATTTTCTAATGGTTATTACTGAATAAACTTACACTGAAATTCTACACTGTATGTTCATTATTTGTGCTTTGTTTATAGATAAGCCATGCATTATGTATTGAACAGCATGTTCATAGTGTTTTATATTTACCATAAAGTAACGATAGATTCCAGTTAATATACATTCTGTAACATACTGTAGGTAACACTCTGTGATCAGCCAGTCTCTCATCCCATTCTGGATGTTGTATTAAAACCATACTCTAAAGTTTTTTTTGTTTATGACAAGGTAAGAAAGTCATACAAATCTCCTTATTAAGGTATTAATAAGTCATATTCTTACAAACTAAGAGGTATATTTAATGAATGTATTAAAAAAGGCATAGAATATGAGTGACACTTTATTGGTGCTGCTGGTGCCATCAGTGGATTTATCTAAATGCCTTTATGGATCAACTGGGGGAGACTTTGTTGTTGATGGTTGCCACAGTGGTCTGCATCTCTGACCCCTCCTCCTCAGATGGCCATGGGTCCCTCCCACACAGCAGGAAGGGCACTGCATATCTCCGGAACTGGACAAGACACAACACCATTATCATACACTGTTACTGTGTCCGACATTTTGTTGTATATCAAATGGCTTCAATGTTTAAAATAACTGTTCATGGTAACAGCAGCTGTTCAATGGCAAAACTGTATGAAATGAAGTCGCAGTGAAACAATGTTCTACCACAGGACCTGAGCTAATGGTGACTGAAATTACTTTCACATTTTTCTCCACTAGATGGAGTCTTTAGACTGCTAACGAGTGTCTGGTTTGTGGCAAGGCGCATTGCAGTGATCATTCTACAGATTAGTGTCTAACTTAATCTCCTATCACATTTATAGGCTTATTATCATCCTTGACATTTTTTGCTTCCTATATCTGATCTTGTTTTCAATACAAACAAAGTGTTTCATTGACTGGTTTGCTGACGTCACGAAAACGATGCGCACATTTCAAATGGTCATAAGGGCATGTCTTGTTATGGTTCTGAATGGCCAGATAGCTAACAACAACGAAACTGCCATGGTGTGAATCATACGTGGCACGTTTCAGTTGGTTTGAACTTGTTCTTGATACCATGTCTTGTTTTGAGGTGTTTTGACTGATGTCACGTCTTTGCTAATATGGAAAAATGTGTGTTGGTTTTGTTGCTAAACAACCAACCCATCTATACACATGTGTAGATGAATAGAAGATGTACTGCATGTACAGTAGCAGTCAAAAGTTTAAACATACCTACTCATTCAAGTGTTTTTCTTTATTTGTACTATTTTATACATTTTAGAGTAATGGTGAAGACATCAAAAATATGAAGTAACACTTATGGAATCATGTAGGAACCAGTGTTAAACCAGTGTTAAACAAATCAAAATATATTTTAGATTAGAGATTCTTTAAAGTAGCCACCCTTTGCCTTGATGACTGCTTTGCACACTCTTGGCATTCTGTCAACCAGCTTCATGAGGTAGTCACCTGGAATGCAATTCAATTAACAGGTGTGCCTTGTTAAAAATTGCAGGCCAAATAAATGCTTCACAGACACATCTCAACATCAACTGTTCAGAGAAGACTGCATGAATTAGGCCTTCATGGTCAAATTGCTGCAAAGTAACCACCACTATAGGACACCAATAAATAGAAGAGACTTGCTTGGGCCAAGAAACTTGAGCAATGGACATTAGACCGGTGGAAATCTGTCTTTGGTCTGATGAGTCCAAATTTGAGATTTCTGGTTCCAACCGCCGTGTCTTTGTGAGACGCAGAGTAGATGATCTCAGATGATCTCCGCATGTGTGGTTCCCACCATGAAGCATGGAGGAGGGGGTGTGATGGTGTTTTGCTGGTGGCACTGTCTGTGATGTATTTAGAATTCAAGGCACACTTAACCAGCATGGATACCACAGCATTCTGCAGTGATATTCCATCCCATCTTGTTTGCGCTTAGTGGGACTATCATTTGTTTTCAACAGGACAATGACCCAACACACCTCCAGGCTGTGTAAGGGCTATTTGACCAAGAAGGAGAGTGATGGGGTTATGCATCAGATGACTTGGCCACAATCACCTGACCTCAACCCAATTGAGATGGTTTGGGATGAGTTGAACTGCAGCGTGAAGAAAAAGAAGCCAACAAGGGCTCAGCATATGTGGGAACTCCTTCAATACGGTTGGGAAAGCATTCCAGGCGAAACTGGTTGAGAGAATGCCAAGAGTGTGCAAAGCTGTCATCAAGGCAAAGGGTGACTACTTTGAAGAATATAAAATCCCCAATATATTTTGATTTGTTAAAAATGTTTTGGTTACTACATGATTCCATATGGGTTCCGGGATTCTTCGGATAGCATTGAAGAGTACACCACATCAGTCACTGGCTGGCTTTATCATTAAGTGCATTTATGACTTTGTCCCCACATTGACTGTACGTACATACCCCAACCAGAAGCCATGGATTACAGGCAACATCCGCACTGAGCTAGAGGGTAGAGCTGCCGCTTTCAAGGAGCGGGACTTATAAGAAATCCCACTATGCCCTCCAACGAACCATCAAACAGGCAAAGCATCAATACAGGACTAAGATTGAATCGTACTACACCGGCTCCAATGCTCGTCGGATGTGGCAGGGCTTGCAAACCATTACAGACTACAAAGGGAAGCACAGCCATGAGCTGCCCAATGACACGAGCCTACCAGACGAGCTAAATGACTTCTATGCTCCAAACGAGCCAAGTAATACTGAAACATGCATGAGAGCATCAGCTGTTCCAGACGACTGTGTGATCACGCTCTCCGTACCCGATGTGAGTAAGGCCTTTAAACAGGTCAACATTCACAAGGCCGCAGATCCAGACGTATTACCAGGACGTGTACCACGGGCATGTGCTGACCAACTGGCAAGTGTCTTCACTGACATTTTCAACCTCTCCCTGTCTGAGTCTGTAATACTAACATGTTTCAAGCAGACCACCATAGTCCCTGTACCCAAGAACACTAAGGTAACCTGCATAAATGACTACCGACCTGTAGCACTCACATCTGTAGCCATTAAGTGCTTTGAAAGGCTGATCATGGCTCACATCAACACCATTATCCCAGAAACTCTAGACCCACTCTAATTTGCATAATATATATAATTTATATATATATGATCCATATATGATTAAATCTCTATTGCACTCCACACTGCCCTTTCCCACCTGGAGAAAAGGAACACCTATGTGAGAATGCTATTCATTGACAACAGTCCAGCGTTCAACACCATAGTGCCCTCAAAGCTCATCACTAAGCTAAGGACCCTGGGACTTAACACCTCCCTCTGCAACTGGCTCCTGGACTTCCTGACAGGCCGCCTCCAGGTGGTAAGGGTATGTAACAATACAACTGCCACACTGATCACAGGGGCCCATCAGGGGTGTGTGCTCAGTCCCCTCCTGTACTCCCTGTTCACTCATGACTGCTTGGCCAGGCACAACTCCAACACCATCATTAAGTTTGCTGAGCATGGTTGCATCACTGCCTGGTATGGCAACTGCTCGGCCCATGACCGTAAGGCACTACAGATTGTTTTGCGTATGGCCCAGTACATCACTGGGGCTAAGCTTCCTGCGATCCAGGACCTCTATACCAGGCTGTGTCAGAGGAAGGCTCTAAAAATTATCAAAGACTCCAGCCACCCTAGTCATAGACTGTTCTCTCGGCTACCTCACAGCAAGTGGTACCGGAGCGCCAAGTCTAGGTCCAAGAGGCTTCTCAACAGCTTCTAACCCCAAGCCATAAGACTCCTGAACAGCTAATCAAATGTCTAGACTATTTGCATTTCCCCCCACCTCTTTTAGGCTGCTGCTATTCTCTGTTAATTATCTATGCATAGTCACTTTAACTCTACCTACAGGTACAGTACATATTACCTTGACTAACCGGTGCCCCCGCACGCACATTGACTCTGTACCGGTAACCCCTGTATATAGCCTCGCTATTTTTATTTTACTGCTCCTCTGAATTATTTGTTACTTTCATTTCTTATTTTTTTCTTATATGTTTTTTACTTAATAAATCCTCTATGGGATCGGTGTTCCCCCCCCCCCCCCCCCCCCCCCGCGGGACGGTTGAGCTAACGTAGGCTAATGTGGGCAGAAAGCTTAAATTATTTTTAATATAACTGCACTGTCCAATTTACATGAACTATTAACGTGAAATAATACCATGCTATTGTTTGAGGTGAGTGCAAAATTATGAACTTGAAAATGTATTACCAAACCAATTAGGCACCTTTGGGCAGTCTTGATACAAAATTTTGGACATATATGCAATGGTTCATTGGGTCAGTCTAAAACCTTGCACATACACTGCTGCCATCTAAAGGCCAAAATCCAAATTGCACCTGGGCTGGACTAATACATTATGGCCTTTCTCTTGCATTTCAAAGATGATGCACATATTATTTTCTTTGTATTATTTTTTACCAGATCTAATGTGTTATATTCTCCTACATTAATTTTATTTCCACAAACTTCAAAGTGTTTCCTTTCAAATGGTATCAAGAATATGCATATCCTTGCTTCAGGTCTTGAGCTACAGGCAGTTAGATTTGGGCTGAAATTTTAAAAAGATCCTTAAGAGGTCTTTTAACACATATTTTTTTGGGGGGGTTAAGGGCTTGTAAGTAAGCATTTCACTGTGAGGTTTACAGTTGTTGTATTCGGAGCATGTGACAAATCAAATTTTATTTTATTTTGGTATTATTTTGGTATTTCACTATTAATCTACAATGTATGAAATAGTCAAAATAAAGAAAAACCCTTGAATGAGTAGGTGTCCAAACTTTTGACTTGTACTGTATGTGTACCTGTTTGTTCATGTAGAGGTAGATTTATACAGTATGTGTACCTGTTTGTTCATGTAGAGGTAGATTTATACAGTATGTGTACCTGTTTGTTCATGTAGAGGTAGATTTATACAGTATGTGTACCTGTTTGTTCATGTAGAGGTAGATTTATACAGTATGTGTACCTGTTTGTTCATGTAGAGGTAGATTTATACAGTATGTGTACCTGTTTGTTCATGTAGAGGTAGATTTATACAGTATGTGTACCTGTTTGTTCATGTAGAGGTAGATTTATAAGTATACCTGTTTGTTCATGTAGAGGTAGATGAGAGGGTTGTACACTGTGCTGCTCTTGGCCAGGTAGACTGGCACAGTGCCCAGCAGAGGGCTGATGGGGGCATCAGGGTGGGAGACCACCACGAGGGCCAGGGTAGCGTAGGGCAGCCAGCTGACCAGGAAAGTAACCACCATCAGAACCACCATGCGGGCCACCTTAGCCTCCGCCTTGGCTGCTGCACCCCCTTCTATACAGCCCATTGCAGAGACCTGCAACAACAACAACATCACAGCCAGGTTGTTGAATATGGATAGTACAGTATGTAAAGCTTGCCGAATGCATGGCACAGACAATATGTGGTCATACAGAGAGTATGTCTTGGGCTAGGAGTTTTTCCTGACCATATAACCTGACCAAGAACAACTCCAGCCTACAGGCTGAATATTTCCGTTTCAGGTCTTGAGATCAGGAAAAACTTCTGACTGGCCCTAATTATGACACACACTACCAAACTGGCACAGACACTGTCTGAGCAGACACGCCTTTAGGGCCGTGCATGTAAACTACACATTGAGTGGACCTACCTGTCTTAAGGTGTAAATGAGTTTAGAGTAAGAGGCCACGATGATGAGGAAGGGCACGGCGAAACACAGCAGGAAGTAGCACAGGATATATGACACATTATTGGGGTCCCGGTTGTGCCAGTCCGGGGCGCACGACGTCCCCACGCCCTCCAGCTCGTACCTGTAAGGGAAGTGAAGTTTAGTCATGGTTTACTATTATAATCTGCGTGGTCTCATTACATGATACCTCATCAGTACATAGCAGTGTGGCGGATTAATCTGATATCATTACAGTACCTTCCCCAGCCGAATAGGGGTGGGGTGTTCCAGATGAGAGACCAAACCCATGACAAGGCCACACCCCCAACTGCATGCTTGGTCTGGAACGAGATTGGTCCTAGCGGCTTGCTCACCACAAACATCCTCTCTATAGCAATCAGAGCTACCGTGCACAGTGACGTGATACCTGCAGTACACCCCAGTCAGACAGTACAGTACAGCAGTCATACAGTGCTCCACAGGGCCTCATCGTAAAGTTATTTTGCAAATTATATTGTTGTTGTAATTAAAGGTACAGTAATTACAGATAGTGTTGCCTGGAGATTGCAACGACTGATTAGTATGACAGAATCATTACGAGAACTCATTTTAATTGATTCAGAATTAGTTTAATTTCGAGTTTGATTCAAAATAATGATTCAGCTAGATGGCCATAAGAAAAATATTCAATTGAAACAAAATCAACATGGTTCCATATTATAAAATATGTGAAAAAAAGTTAACAATACAATCGTACTTTTGGAAGCAAATATAGACTTTTAATACAGTACATGTATTTTCAAATGTACACTTTACAGTAAGGACATATTTGTAGAGAAGGAATGAATGTCATCAATGTCTATGTGTATGTGAAAACTTACAAAATATATCCCAGAGACGGTTCTGGGAGCCACTCACCAAACAGAGCCACAGAGAATCCCTCTATGATACAGCCGGTCCGTCCCAGGGAGAAGTACCCCAGAGCGTTGTTGACCACAGACAGAACCCCACCAGTCAACGCTGTCCCCAGGTCAGCTACGGCCATGTTGACCAGGGCGTAGTTCAGAGGTTGCCTCAGCTGCTTGTTCATCAGCGACACCACGATCACCGTGGAGTTCAACACAATGGCCGGTACGGTGAACATAGCCATGATGATGGAGAGGGTGATGAAGCCGGCTCGGGGCAGGAGCTCCTTGCCCTCGGGGGACAGTCCCAGGTAGGACGAAGCGTTGGGGAGAGAGGCTGGCAGCTGCATCATGGATATAGAACGACAACAAGCACACACCACACAGGCTCTCACTCTCTTGGAGGTGGTAAGAACCTCCACACCACACTCCAACACAAGGTTTCTCACACTCCCTTAAGTCTCTCAGAGCCCACACCACTCTGACGGCAGCGAAAGGGTGCACAGACTGAGACACAGAGAGTGGAATATCTGAGATTAGGTGTTCTAAGTCGTGTGATGTAAAGTCCCACAAATCCAGACTTAACAAAGAGTAATTCCCTCAGGTGGTGATCCTTGATCACAATTTACACCTGATTGTAGAGGCGCCAGAACAAGTTGTCTCTCACCAATTGCAAGTGCCCTCACAGGAATATGTGTGTTAAATTACTCCAGTCAAGGTGATAGGAATTTTAAACTTCCCAGGATCCCTCTTCATTCCTTGACATCCATGGCGAAAATGAGTGTCACTCCAGAGAGGGGCTTTCTGGGAAATGTCTGACTACCTAAGCTTTTTTGCTGTCACACACATGGACATACACAAACTCTCTCTCACACACACACTAACACATGCACACACAAACTCTTTCTCCCACACACACAGGGTCAGTGAAAGTTGAAAGTGTCAGCCTCTGACTAATAGGTGTGTGAGAGAGGGGCACTCCAGGTCACTATCCTTTCCTGATTGATCTGACCTGTCCAGCCTTCCTTATTTTAACTTACCATGGACCTACAACAAAGCTGTGTGTGTGTGTGTGTGTGTGTGTGTGTGTGTGTCAAGTATCATTAAATACAATTACTATTCAGTGTATGTACTTACTGTAATAATTTTCATAAGGTAATGCTATTTTTTTCAATTACTATTTTGATTCTATTGTTTTATGATAATCTTGGATGCTCATTTGAATACAGATTAAGATAATGTTCTTTCCCATTTCAGTCTCCTCCCATCTATTATGTGTTGTTGTGGCTCAGTTTTGCTTATCCAGGTTATTTCTTAACTACAGTAATACTGCCACGTAATGGATTAAATAAACCATTATAAAAATAAACACTGTGTTGTGCTGGTCCTGGCTGGTACACTGTGTTGTGCTGGTCCTGGCTGGTACACTGTGTTGTGCTGGTCCTGGCTGGTACACTGTGTTGTGCTGGTCCTGGCTGGTACACTGTGTTGTGCTGGTCCTGGCTGGTACACTGTGTTGTGCTGGTCCTGGCTGGTACACTGTGTTGTGCTGGTCCTGGCTGGTACACTGTGTTGTGCTGGTCCTGGCTGGTACACTGTGTTGTGCTGGTCCTGGCTGGTACACTGTGTTGTGCTGGTCCTGGCTGGTACACTGTGTTGTGCTGGTCCTGGCTGGTACACTGTGTTGTGCTGGTCCTGGCTGGTACACTGTGTTGTGCTGGTCCTGGCTGGTACACTGTGTTGTGCTGGTCCTGGCTGGTACACTGTGTTGTGCTGGTCCTGGCTGGTACACTGTGTTGTGCTGGTCCTGGCTGGTACACTGTGTTGTGCTGGTCCTGGCTGGTACACTGTGTTGTGCTGGTCCTGGCTGGTACACTGTGTTAGCAGCTGCTATATTTAGTCTCTGGCCTCCTCTTGTTCTAACCAAGTTTTTATCAAGTCGGAGGAATCCCCACAGAGATCCTATGAATTCCAATTTAAATAGTTACTGTATATATGTAATTTTATGGGAATCCCCCTCCTTTCTCCGGACTACTGTATATACAGTCGTGGCCAAAGGTTTTGAGAATGACACAAATATTAATTTCCACAGTTTGCTGCTTCAGTGTCTTTAGATATTTTTGTCAGATGTTACTATGGAATACTGAAGTATAATTACAAGCATTTCATAAGTGTCAAAGGCTTTTATTGACAATTACATGAAGTTGATGCAAAGAGTCAATATTTGCAGTGTTGAACCTTCTTTTTCAAGACCTCTGCAATCTGCCCTGGCATGCTGTCAATTAACTTCTGGACCACATCTTGACTGATGGCAGCCCATTCTTGCATAATCAATGCTTGGAGTTTGTCAGAATTTGTGGGTTTTTGTTTGTCCACCCACCTCTTGGCTGAGAAGCAACCCCACACATGAATGGTCTCAGGATGCTTTACTGTTGCATGACACAGGATTGATGGTAGCGCTCACCTTGTCTTCTCCGGACAAGCTTTTTTCCTGATGCCCCAAACAATCGGAAAGGGGATTCATCAGAGAAAATGACTTTACCCCAGTCCTCAGCAGTCCAATCCCTGTCCAATCCCTGCGCCCTAAAGCCTTCTTCACAACAATTGAACCACTCTCCTTGAAGTCCTTGAAGTTCGCTCTCCTGTGAAGCCCTTTTTGTGCAAAGCAATGATGACAGCACATGTTTCCTTGCAGGTAACCATGGTTGACAGAGGAAGAACAATGATTCCAAGCACCACCCTCCTTTTGAAGCTTCCAGTCTGTTATTCGAACTCAATCAGCATGACAGAGTGATCTCCAGCCTTGTCCTCGTCAACACTCACACCTGTGTTAACGAGAGAATCACTGACATGATGTCAGCTGGTCCTTTTGTGGCAGGGCTGAAATGCAGTGGAAATGTTTTTTGAGATAGAGTTCATTTGCATGGCAAAGAGGGACTTTGCAATTAATTGCAATTAATCTCATCACTCTTCATAACATTCTGGAGTATATGCAAATTGCCATCATACAAACTGAGGCAGCAGACTTTGTGAAAATTAATATTTGTGCCATTCTCAAAACTTTTGGCCACGACTGTACACTACCGGTCAAAAGTTTTAAAACACCTACTTATTCAAAGGATTAAAAAAAAATAATAATTCTCCATTGTAGAGTAATAGTGAAAACATCAAAACTATGAAATAACACATTTTATATTTGAGATTCTTCAAATAGCCACCCTTTGCCTTGATGACAGCTTTGCACACTCTTGGCATTCTCTCAACCAGCTTCACCTGGAATGCTTTTCCAACCGTCTTGAAGGAGTTCCCACATATGCTGAGCACTTGTTGGCTGCTTTTCCTTCACTCTGCGGTCCGACTCATCCCAAACTATCTCAATTTGGTTTAGGCCAGGTTATCTGATGCAGCACTCCATCACTCTCCTTCTTGGTTAAATATCCCTTACACAGCTTGGAGGTGTGTTGGGTCATTGTCCTGTTGAAAAACAAATGATAGTCCCACTAAGCCAAAACCAGATGGGCTGGCATATCACTGCAGAATGCTGTGGTAGCCATGCTGGTTAAGTGTGCCTGTAATTCTAAATTAATTACAGACCTTGTCACCAGCAAAGCACCCCCACACCATCACACCACCTCCTCCATGCTTCATGGTGGGAAATAGACATGCGGAGATCATCCGTTCACCCACACCGCGTCTCACAAAGCCACGGCAGTTGGAACCAAAAATCTCCAATTTGGACTCCAGACCAAAGGACAACTTTCCACCAGTCTAATGTCCATTGCTTGTGTTTCTTGGCCCAAGCAAGTCTCTTCTTATTATTGGTGTCCTTTAGTAGTGTTTTCTTTGCAGCAATTCGACCATGAAGGCCTGATTCACGCAGTCTCTGAGTAGTTGATGTTGAGATGTGTCTGTTACTTGAACTCTGTGAATGAAGCATTTACTTCTGCCTGCAGTCTCTGAGGCTGGTAACTCTAATGGACTTATCCTCTGCAGCAGAGGTAGCTCTGGGGCTTCCATTCCTGTGCCGGTCCTCATGAGAGCCAGTTTCATCATAGCGCTTGATGGTTTTTGCTACTGCACTTGAAGAAACGTTTCAACGTTTTTGAACTGTTCCGTATTAAGTACAGTTAAAGTCGGAAGTTTACATACACTTAGGTTGGAGTCATTAAAAACAATTGTTTACAGGCAGATTATTTCACTTATAATTCACTGTATCACAATTCCAGTGGGTCAGACGTTTACATACACTAATTTTACTGTGCCTTCAAACAGCTTGGAAAATTACAGAAAATGATGTCATGGCTTTAGAAGCTTCTCTTAGGCTAATTGACCACATTTGAATCAATATGAGGTGTACCTGTGGATGTATTTCAAGGCCTACCTTCAAACTCAGGGCCTCTTTGCTTGACATCATGGGAGAATCAAAAGAAATCAGCCAAGACCTGAGAAGAAAAATTGTAGACCTCCACAAGTCTGGTTCATCCTTGGGAGCAATTTCCAAATGCCTGAAGGTACCTCGTTCATCTATACAAACAATAGTACGCAAGTATAAACACCATGGGACCACGCAGCCGTCATACCGCTCAGGAAGGAGACGCGTTCTGTCTCCTAGAGATGAACGTACTTTGGTGCAAAAAGTGCAAATCAATCCCAGAACAACAGCAAAGGACATTGTGAAGATGCTGGAGGAAACAGGTACAAAATGATCTATATCCACAGTAAAACGAGTCCTATATCGACATAACCTGAAAGGCCGCTCAGCAAGGAAGAAGCCACTGCTCCAAAACTGCCATAACAAAGACAGACTACGGTTTGCAACTGCACATGGGGACAAAGATTGTACTTTTTGGAGAAATGTCTTCTGGTCTGATGAAATAAAAATAGAACTGTATGGCCATAATGACCATCGTTATGTTTGGAGGAAAAAGGGGGAAGCTTGCAAGCCGAAGAACTCCATCCCAACCGTGATGCATGGGGGTGGCAGCATCATGTTGTGGGGGTGCTTTGCTGCAGGAAGGACTGGTGCACTTCACAAAATAGATGGCATCATGAGGAGGAAAATTCTGTGGATATATTGAAGCAACATCTCAAGACATCAGTAAGTTAAAGCTTGGACAATGACCCCAGCCATACTTCCAAAGTTGTGGCAAAATGGCTTAAGGACAACAGAGTCAAGGTATTGGAGTGGTAATCACAAAGCCCTGACCTCAATCCTATAGAAATTTTGTGGGCAGAACTGAAAAAGAGTGTGCGAACAAGGAGGCCTACAAACCTGACTCAGTTAGACCAGCTCTGTCAGGAGGAATGGGCCAAAATTCACCCAACCTATTGTTGGAAGCTTGTGGAAGGCTGCCCGAAACATTTGACCCAAGTTAAACTATTTAAAGGCAATGCTACCAAATACTAATTGTGTATGTAAACTTCTGACCCACTGGGAATGTGATGAAAGAAATTAAAGCTGAAATAACTTATTCTATCTACTATTATTCTGATATTTCACATTCTTAAAATTGTCACAACTTCCACCGAAGTCGGTCCCTCTCCTGGTTCGGGCGTTCGGCGGTCAACGTCACCGGCCTTCTAGCCATCGCCGATCCACCTTTCATTTTCTATTGGTTTTGTCTTGTCTTCCCTCACACCTGGTTTCAATTCCATCAATTACATGTTGTGTATTTAACCCTCTGTTCCCCCTCATGTCCTTGTCGGTGACTGTTTATTGTAAGTGCTTGTGCACGTCTGTCCTGGTGTGTATTTAACCCTCTGTTCCCCCTCATGTCCTTGTCGGTGACTGTTTATTGTAGTGCTTGTGCACGTCTGTCCTGGTGTGTGTTTAACCCTCTGTTCCCCCTCATGTCCTTGTCGGTGATTGTTTATTGTAGTGCTTGTGCACGTCTGTCCTGGTGTGTATTTAACCCTCTGTTCCCCCTCATGTCCTTGTCGGTGATTGTTTATTGTAGTGCTTGTGCACGTCTGTCCTGGTGTGTATTTAACCCTCTGTTCCCCCTCATGTCCTTGTCGGTGACTGTTTATTGTAGTGCTTGTGCACGTCTGTCCTGGTGTGTATTTAACCCTCTGTTCCCCCTCATGTCCTTGTCGGTGACTGTTTATTGTAAGTGCTTGTGCACGTCTGTCCTGGTGTGCGTTGGGTTATTGCACGTCTGTCCTGGTGTGCGTTGGGTTATTGCACGTCTGTCCTGGTGTGCGTTGGGTTATTGCACGTCTGTCCTGGTGTGCGTTGGGTTTTGTACCCATTTATTGATTGTTCTGTTTTCCGGTGGGTTTTTATTATTGAACTGCACCGTTGGAAACACTGTTTTTTCTCTCCTGCATCTGACTTCTCTGACTTCATCTGACTTCTCTTCCGCCAGTACGCACCCCTTACAAGTGTTTGTACAAGTGGTGTTCCTAACTGACCTAAAACAGGGAATTATTTACTAGGATTAAACGTCAGGAATTGTGAAAAACTGAGTTTAAATGTATTTGGCTAAGGTATATGTAAACTTCCGACTTCAACTGTAGGTCTTCTAAAACTTTTGACCGGTAGTGTATAGTCTATAATACTGTACATATAGAATCACTTTGATAATTAAGTCAGGGGTAATCCTGTTTCTTTAAACCGTAGAGAATATAGAGGTTGAAAGGGTACATGACACTAGTCGGGATGATGGAATTTGCACTGAAATGATTGGCCCTGGCTCATGTCACACTTTACATATTTGTCCCAAACCAATGTTAATCATCTAACAATGGGAATTGTTCTAACAATTACAGTAGCTTTAGCATACAGTTATTCAGATGTTGACCTGAAATACAGGAGTTATTCCATAATAAAATGAGAAGGAGCCAATCACATAAGACTATTCACAATTGGACACAACTGACTGTGGGGCAGTTTGCACAGTGATACAAAATTCCTACTAGAGAGCCAGAGATAATGTGACAGGTCAGAGGGTGACTGACAGGTGGCAAGACTGGAGTTAAGCTCCCTGGAGTTAACAGGCCAGACAGCACAGTAAGTTGTCAGTCCAGTGCATAACCTTCTAAGAGGTTTAACTTTCATTAAATCAAGACAGAGATTACGAGTGTTTGGGGGTCCTGAACTAAAATCGAGCCATGAGGATTTAAAACCGCTTTCAACGCAGTACTTTCTAAACCTGTTTAATCTCGACCAATCATTCTAAATCTGAGTGGGTGAAGAAACATTGTTTGTGAAATGTAGTTGGCATGATGAGTTGATTGTTACTTGACACACACTGTGAATTCAGTAGGCTGGTATAAATTTTGTACATTTATTTCGATGTTGGCTGAATAAACTTCCCCGCTTCGTAAAGACAGGCGTGAAAATCAGCACCGTGGACAGTGCCTCGTGCAACTACAATGAAATCAGAACCATTCTTTATTTCTACATGGGTTTACTCTCATTTCTTGAAATATAAAATGGGGGGAATTAATCAAGAGAACTTCAATACTCTGTTCTTATCTAAGTTTAACAGGCTTTTTCTACCCTGTCTGTTGCCAATAGTGGAGATCATTGGAATCAAATCCCTCTCACTGCAATAGACCTATCTCATATCAAATCAAATTGTATTTGTCACATGCGCTGAATACAACAGGTGTAGTAGACCTTACAGTGAAATCCTTACTTACAAGCACTTATCTGGCGCCGGTCTTGAGTGAAACTCAGATAAAGTGTAGCTGATTCGGAATGCGACGCTAAACTTTTATTTGGAGGCAGTTAATTTAAAGCAGTGGCCCTCCTCGCACTAGATGTGATTGGGACCTGGGCAGACAAAAGGCTGTGATATTGTCCATGATGATCATGCGCCTTATTGGCACGTTCCCAGCCTGGCAGAGGCTCCATGCACCTTTGATGTACGATGTAATTATCCAGTTATCCAGCTAATAATGGCCTCGCGCCGAAACGCGGCGTGCATGGTGGGGAAATCCATCAGCCCATACACCGCCTTGACATTATTATCACACGCTAATCAGCGTTTCGAAAGAGTACCTCTCGAGGACTTCTGAAAGGAGAAGGGTCTGTTTATAACAAAAAGGGGCCAATGACAGTGGCTTGCAAAAGTTTTCACTCCCTTTGGCATTTTTCCTATTTTGTTGCCTTACAACGTGGAAGTCAAATTTATTTTGGAGTGGTTTGTATAACTTGATTTACAAAACATGCCTACCACTTTGAAGCAAACAAGAAATAAGACAATAAAACTGAAAACTTGAGTGTGCATAACTATTCACCCCCCCCCCCCCCCCCCCTAAAAAAAAGTCAATACTGCAAGTCTCCCAGGGTGTCTTTATTATAAGCATGGCACATCTAGCCACTGGAATTTTTGTCCATTCTTCAAGGCAAAACTGCTCCAGCTCCTTCAAGTTGGATGGGTTCCGCTGATGTACAGCAATCTTTAAGGCATACCAAAGATTCTCAATTGGATTGAGGTCTGGGCTTTGACTAGGTCAGTCCAAGACATGTAAATGTTTCCCCTTAAACCACTCAAGTGTTGCTTTAGCAGTATGCTTAGGGTCATTGTCCTGCTAGAAGGTGAACCTCTGTCCCAGTCTCAAATCTCTGGAAGACTGAAACAAGAATTTCCCTGTATTTAGCACCACCCATCATTCCTTCAATTCTAACCAGTTTCCCAGTCCCTGTTGATGAAAAACATCCCCACAGCATGATGCTGCCACCACCATGCTTCACTGTGGGGATGGTATTCTCGGGGTGATGAGAGGTGTTGGGTTTGCGCCAGACATAGCTTTTTCCTTGATGGCCAAAAAGCTACATTTTAGTCTATTCTGACCAGAATACCTTCTTCTTCAACCCTGATCTGTACTTCTCCACAACTTTGTCCCTGACCTGTTTGGAGAGCTCATTGGTCTTCATAGTGCTGCTTGCTTGGTGGTGCCCCTTGCTTAGTGGTGTTGCAGTCTCTGGGGCCTTTCAGAACAGGTGTATATATACTGAGATCATGTGACAGATCATGTGACACTTAGATTGCACACAGGTGGACTTTATTTAACTAATTATGTGACTTCTGAAGGTAAATTGGTTGCACCAGATCTTATTTAGGGACTTTATAGCAAAAGGGGTGAATACATATGCACTCACCACTTTTCCGTTTTAGATTTTTTTATCATTTTTTAAAACAAGTTCTTTTTTTCATTTCACTTCACCAATTTGGACTATTTTGTGTATGTCCCTTATATGAAATCCAAATAAAAATCTATTTAAATTCCAGGTTGTAATGCAGCTAAATAGGAAAAACGGCGAGGGGGGTGAATACTTTTGCAAGGCCCTGTAACTGTCACACCAGAGAGCGCAAACTGAGTTTTTGAAACATTGTGGTGATGGGGGGTAGGGCATCCTCATAGAGGAGAGTTTGGGTACTGACCAGCTCAAGAATAGGCTATAATATATTATTCCATATTATCGGCTTGCCTACTCCCTACATGAACTCTAACATGCATTTAGTCTTAATGACTCAAATGATTTGTAATGGCAATTCATGTATGCACTGCAGTAGCCTAGTTCATGGCATTGTGGCTATAGCCTACCCATCAAATAAAACATGCACTTAAATGCCGAGTATCTTTGGTCATCTGTAAGTATTCAAAAGTTATGAAAATGTCATGTAGTCTAATATATAAAAAAATACCATTTAAAATGTATAGCCTGTGCACTTGGCCTAACCTCTTTTGCGGTTCCACTGTGGATCCGTTGTGTAGATGGCAACACACTTGAGATGTTGAAGTAAAGTCAAGTTAAGTGCTGGAATTTAAACTGTCTTAAAGAGAGGACTTACATTAAGGCTAGCTTATACCACATGTCCAGCATGTGCACATGCGTTTTGCCTTATGTTGTTTGCCAGATGTCTTGCCCGCATTTTCTGAACAATGGTGCACATGTGCTTCGCAAGGTTGCAGAATGGAATGCAGCCTGGAGAAGATCATGTTCACCCTGTTCCACCAAAGCTAATAATTAGAACAGGTGAAAGTTATTCTCCAATCGACCTACTAGTATCATAGGCTGGCAGAGCTTCCAACAGACTGGCGTGCACAAGGGTGCTTTATAACAATTCTGTCACTTATCTCTATCAACATCAACATCAATAAATTGAACTGGTTGTTCACATATAGAGTACTGATTTCAAATCACTAGCTTGTACTGCATGATGGCATGCTAAATTACACACAAAACCGTCCTGTGCATATTCCTTTTGAATGACATTCTGTTGGCTGGTTTCCTGAAAAGCCAACAGGCTGCACTACCCAAGTGTAGTAATGATGAATTGCACCAGAGTCATTCATACCCTCAGAGACACATTTCCAGTCATTCAGCCGATTATATTCTTGTCTCTAACTACACAATAGTCCTCATCATTTGTCCTATGTATGGTGCCACCCCCGCCATGGAACTTTTATGAACCTCTGTTTGTAACACCGCATGGTAATGCAACGCACGAGTTGAAAATATTGAACGCATGCAATATACAGAACGCACCGCAGCCTAGTGCGGTATCCCAAACATAGCGTTGCGGACTGCTCCATTGACAATGTATTACTTCTGCCGGAATGCTGAGTTTGACACATCTTGTGGACATGAAGCTTTACGCCTTGATAACACCGATATTTTTTGCGCAAAATAGTATGCCGCAACATCTGGATATGTATGCAACAAAAGTTCAACATTCCCCTTCTGCTAGAATTTCTGTCAAGCCGTATCCGCACAGTTTGACACATATTAACGTATGCACCACACATACCACATTGCCTCTGCAACGCAATGCTGCAAGGAAAACACAGCGTTCCATTGTATATGAATGTACTTCTGGTGTACCAAAATGCAATGACACTGTTGGTGTGATCGAGGCGTTCGACGAACAAATGGCTTACGCTTCGAACACACCGACAGTGCTTTGCGCAAAATAGTATACAGCATCATCTGGATATGTGTGCAACAGAAGTTAAACATTCACCTTCTGCTACCATTTCTGTCAAGTCGTCTACTCATACAGTTTGACGCATACCTTCATCAATCCAAAGTATGCACCACACCAAACGCACTGCAACTGCCTTGCAGTGCTGGAATGCTGCAAGGCAAACGCAGCGTTTCATTGGATATGAATGTAATTCTGGTGTACCAAAATGCAAAGACGCTGTGTGATCGAGGTGTGAATGACAAACCTTGATCTCCGTGTGATCGAGGCGTTAGACTACCAAAGGCTTAGAATGACAAACGTTGATCTTTGATTAGCATAATAAACACTTAATCAGTCATCTCGATTTGATGTCAGGTGTGCATATTGCATTGGTCTATCGTTTCATCCACCACCGACTTGAAAGACAACGAGCAGGTCAAACGGTGCAATCTGCCTCAAATAACAAAGCATTGTCTGAAACACTGCAAAAAGCAAGTCAACGCTATTTTGAGTCAGTCATGTCTGGATGACAGTAGGAAGAAAAGGCAAGATATGAATAGCACAAACTCTCATGCTGACTTTGGAATGTCCGCATACATAGGAATGGAGTGAAAGTCTCGAGTGAAAGTTTCGCATTTTACATTTCCACCTTTTCACGCTCTTTCTGGGGTTCTCACAAATTGATGCAAGATACCCCACACAAACGTTGGTGCTCTTTGCTCCCTCTCTCTCGCACCCTGCATCAGGCTCTTTGCTCTACCCGCAACTCCTTATCTCTCCTCTCTGTTCCTTCCCTGTGAAAGCAGCTGAGGTGTTTGTTTTTTATTTGGGGCAAAAGGCTGAGATCCGCAAATCTCAAGAAAATCCCCAGGAGAGAATACAACAATTTGCTTCTCAGACGATAACAGCAATTGCAATGTTATCACACATAGATGCCTGACTTTAGTGTCTCTCTCTAGCTCTCTCTCAATTCGATTTCAATGTAAGGGACTTTATTGGCATGGGAAACATATGTTAACATTGCCAAAGCAAGTGAAATAGATAATAAACAAAAGTGAAGTAAACAATACATTTTAAAAAACATTACACTCGCAAAAGTTCCAAAAGAATAAAGACATTTCAAATGTCATATTATGTCTATTTACAGTGTTGTAATGATACGCAAATAGTTAAAGTACAAAAGGGAAAATAAATAAACATAAATATAGGTTGTATTAACAACGGTGTATGTTCTTCACTGGTTACCCTTTTCTTGTTGCAACACCTCACAAATATTGCTGCTGTGATTGTACACTGGTATTCCACCCAATAGATATAGGAGTTTATAAAAAATGTATTTGTATTTTCTTTGTGGATCTGTGTAATCCGAGGGAAACATGTGTCTATAATATGGTCATACATTTGGCAGGAGGTTATCAAGTGCAGCTCAGTTTCCACCTTAGTTTGTGGGCAGTGCACATAGCCTTTCTTCTCTTGAGAGCCAGGTCTCTTTCTCAACAGCAAGGATATTGCTCACTGAGTTTGTACATAATCACAGATTTCCTTTATTTTGGGTCAGTCACAGTGGTCAGGTATTCTGCCACTATGTACTCTCTGTTTTAGGTCCAAATAGCTTTCTAGTTTGCTCTGTTTTTTGTCAATTCTTTCCAATGTGTCAAGTAATTATCTTTTTGTTTTCTCATGATTTGGTTGGCGTTAAGATAATGGGCATTAATGCCAACCCATAGATGGTGCTAGTGGGCACCTTGCTAGGATATACAGTTGAAGTCGGAAGTTTACATACACTTAGTCATTAAAACTTGTTTTTCAACCACTCCACAAGTTTCTTGTTCACAAACTATAGTTTTGGCAAGTCGGTTAGGACATCTACTTTGTGCATGACAAAAGTAATTTTCCCAACAATTGTTTACAGACAGATTATTTCAGTTATAATTCACTTTACCACAATTCCAGTGGGTCAGAAGTTGAAATACACTGAATTGACTGTGCCTTTAAACAGCTTGGAAAATTCCAGAAAAAGATGTCATGGCTTTAGAAGCTTCTGATAGGCTAATTGCCATCATTTGAGTCAATTGGAGGTGTACCTGTGGATGTATTTCAAGGCCTACCTTCACACTCAGTGCCTCTTTCCTTGACATCATGGGAAAATCTAAAGAAGTCATCCAAGACGTCATAAAAAAAATTGTAGACCTCCACATGTCCGGTTCATCCTTGGGAGCAATTTCCAAATTCCTGAAAGTACCACGTTCATCTGTACAAACAACAGTACGCAAGTATAAACACCATGGGACCACGCAGCTGTCATACCGCTCAGGAAGGAGATGAGTTCTGTCTCCTAGAGATGAACGTACCTTGGTGCGAAAAGTGCAAATCAATCCCAGAACAACAGCATGGGACCTTGTGAAGATGCTGGAGGAAACAGGTACAACATTATCTATATCCACAGTAAAACGAGTCCTATGTCAACATAACCTGAAAGGCCGCTCAGCACGGAAGAAGCCACTGCTCCAAAACCGCCATAAAAAAGACAGACTACGGTTTGCAACTGCACATAGGGACAAATATCATACTTTTTGGAGAAATGTCCTCTGGTCTGATGCAACACAAATAGAACTGTTTGGCCATAATGACCATAGTTATGTTTGGAGGAAAAAGGGGGAAGCTTGCAAGCCGAAGAACACCATCCTAACCGTGAAGCACGAGGGTGGCAGCATCATGTTGTGGGGGTGCTTTGCTGCAGGAGGGACCGGTGCACTTCACAAAATAGATGGCATCATGAGGTAGGAAAATTCTGTGGATATATTTAAGCAACATCTCAAGACATCCGTCAGGAAGTTAAAGCTTGGTTGCAAGTGGGTCTTCCAAATGGACAATGACCCAACCATACTTCCAAAGTTGTGGCAAAATGGCTTAAGGACAACAAAGTCAAGGTATTGGAGTGGCCATCACAAAGCCCTGACCTCAATCCTATATAAATGTTGTGGGCAGAACTGAAAAAGCATGTGCGAGCAAGGAGGCCTACAAAACTGACTCAGTTGCACCAGCTCTGTCAGGAGGAATGGGCTAACATATTGTGGGAAGTTTGTGGAAGGCTACCTGAAAAGTTTAACCCAAGTTAATAAATGTCAGGAATTGTGAAAAACTGAGTTCAAATGTATTTGGCTAAGGTGTATGAAAACTTCAGACTTCAACTGTATGAACAGGTGCATTATGAGTGTCTGATTAGAATGTCGTGACCTGTAACATGTAACACCTGAGTAAAGGATTATGCTTGTATTTGACCAAACTCTCCGACGTGAGTTATTCACATACACATAATTACATGGTGTCAGAGAAATGAACCCAAAGCCAAGCACTACAGAAAAGAGGACAAGGTATGTGGACAATATAATCGCTGTGGGATAAATGCGAACAAGTGGAACAAATGAGCAAGGACGATGAGCCTCCAATGTTTCTCAGGCAAATTCCGGAGCATAGTGTCATGGACATGAAAGGCCATTTGTATCAAAACTGATTGTTTTTTAGTGATCCGTGGGAGAGTTATGAAATCGCTACGATCTTAGATAAAAATTACCTGCACGTGCTAGTGGCAACACTGCTTAGTTTCTTTGGAAGAGAGTACCATATGCTTCCTATATCTGGGTAGTGTTGCCAACTCCTCAGTAAGGAAAGTAGCTATTGGCTGTCCTAAAAGTGGCTAGAAGTCACTAAACGACGTCATCGCCTAATTTGCATAATTGGCCATGTGCATGTAATTGTGATGGACACTGTAGGAGAGAAGAATAACGTCGTGGGAGAGACAAAAAGTGAGTAAAAAACACCCCAAAAAATGTTTAGAACTACAAATGATCTTTCTTCTGTCGATTCTTGTTTTTTTAATGTCACAATTCCAACCCTCCTCCTTTATCCGGGCTTGGGACCGGTAAGTGAGAGTTACTTGGTTTTTTGTGGGTTTTTTGTGTTTAGTTTTCTTAATTTGGTTTGGTTTTTAACCTTATGGTCCACTTAGGAGCCTACAACAAGTCACAGTAAAACATGAACATTTTTAACCATAACATTATTTACATTTTTTGTATACAATCTACATTAACAATCTAAATGGACCAAAAAGAGACAATAGAAAAAACTGTCAATGGCAATGTGAGAAAATTATGGTAACTAGTCTGGCCCTAAATCAGGTTAGTAGTTGTTTTTTTTCCAGACCCCCCTCCACACACACACAGGCTGTGCTGGCTCACAGAAAGAGTGGGTCATCGTCATTTTTGGTCAAGGCTCTCTATGGCAGGTTCAGCAACTGGGGGGAGCTGACTTACATGAATAAGCAGCTGATGTGCCAAAAAGCTGCAAAACATTATCAGGCAGCTGCTGTTCATAACAATCCTCACCAGACAGCTTCAGTCCATATCGAATGTACAGGATGGAGTTAAGGGTCTGCAAGGACATCTGATTTTTAAGTTTGCTTTTTACCACCCTCATCTGGCTGAATACTCTCTCAACTTCAGCATTCGAGTGTGGCAAGGACAACACAGACACAGCAGCCATGGCAAGTTCTTGAAACGGGTTGATATCAGCTGCATCCCTGAACTTCCAAATCTCACTCCAGAAGCCCAGTGTGTTTTTTGTCTCATTCCATTTACTAAGATGGATGGCACACCATTGATGGACCATCTTGTCTATCTCTGCAGGGGAGTAGCCAAGGAGCTTGGCTATTTTTTCTATTTCTCCAGGGCTCTTATTGTGCTTTAGAGTTTCCTCCACATTGAAAACTGACATGTACTGCAATGCTTCGATGTTGTCCGGCAGTCTCACCCTCAACTCATTAGTGAGGGAGATGGTGAAGGCTACACACCACTTTCGGACATTGTTTTCATCCTCAGGATCAAGGTGGAGCTCAGCTGCCTTTGACCCAAAAAGGTAACCAAGGTACAGTTTGGGACTGATCTATCCATCTCTTGGCACTTCGAGTACATCAACATTTGCCAGTGGATTCAGCACCCTGCTGCTCACAGACTTGATCAGGCTAACCAAGCTGTCAAGTAGCTTAAGAGGATCTACTTGTTCTCCCTCAAAAGCCTTGATGGCCAACTGTACCTCACCCAGCACTGACTTCAAAAGAGTCAGATACAATATGTTTTGAGGATCCCTGTACATGGAGTATAAAACCTCTGCCAGGTAGCAGTGTTCACTGGACTTGGTGACTGAGAAATGCAGCCTAAGCTCCTCCCATGAAACCGCGGGTTCAATGGAGAGCCAACGTGTGGCACACACCTTGGTTATCTGTAAAGGTTTCTCCCCACTGTCACGAACCGGCTCAAAGCCCGTAACAAAAGGGAGACAACGTGGAGATAAGGAGTAGCAAAACATATATTTATTAAATAAAGTAAACTAAGTACAATATACAATGGTGTGTGTAATCAGTAATCAGTAGTGTAAGTGAGTGTTTTGCATGCATGTGATAATGCAGAGTGTTGAAAGGTGCCAAAGCAAACAACCAAAAACCACCAAGATACACAACAAAAACTATAAAGGTGTCTGCATGGAGAGAGTCTCCTCCATGAATGGGGAAGTGGTGTATTGATCCTGGGACGCCGGGCCCAGGTGTTTACCATGTAGATGACGTCCCTCCCAACCCACCCACCGGCATCCTAATAAGGAAACAAGAACAAAGAGAGAATACGGCAGACAGAGTGAGAGGGTCGTCACACCACAGTTGATGGTCTCATATATAGCCTTATAGGCCTCCCTGCACTTTGGAGACACTGAAAACCAGTTATAAGTCTCTCATACCAAGTACTCCACACTATGAGGGATGGTGTCATTGGAAGCATGACTTACAGCAAGCTGCAGAGAGTGGCACACACAGCGAATAAGAACCAGATATTTGAGGCCATACTCCTCCTTCAGCACTTTATGGACCCCATTTGTTAATCCCCATCATAACAGAGGCATTGTCAATCCCTATCCCCAGGAGTTTTTCTTTTTTAAGACAACACTTCTCGAGGAAAGCCACAACAGCACGGGCTATAGATTTGGCATCTCCTCCCTCCAACTCAACATTTGATTCCCACTCCTTTCTGTATTTTTTGACATGATGAGCTAGCCAGCTAGATGTTTAGCTTATGTCACAGAGAGGCACACACACAGTGGACAAGGTAAGTGACTGAGGCTGTGTGAGTCAAATGCAGTGATTTATAAAAAAATATATAAAAAAAGAACATTTTACATTTACATCCCGCCCTGGCTGACAGTGGAGGCAGTCTGGACACGGAGCGGTGAACATCTCCTGCTCTGACTGCAGTTGGGAGGGACTGCTGCGCGAGGACTGGGCCGCCTGTAAGTGCTTTGGGATGGGGGTGGGGCCCAAGGCAGCACCCGCTGCTCGTTGAGAAGAGTAAGAACGATACGTGCTTTCACGTCAGAGTCTCCAAAAGTCTCCAATAACACCAGAAAAAGCCTATAGAATTGTCTCTAGTCGATTTTTTGAAAATGTGTCGCTAGAAAGGTCTGAATACTCACTAAATATAGCGACAAAGTCGCTAAGTTGGCAACACTGTATCTGGGGGAAGAGGATAGGAACAATTCAAAGAAAATCCTTGACGTTTTACAAAGACATTTTGATCCCAATCGTAATGTGATTTATTTATGAAAGATTCATTTTTAACACGTGAACAAAGCAGAGACGTCTGATCAATATGTTGTGAGGCTGCGTCAATTGTCTGATTCATGTGATTTCGGGGTCAATGAGAAACGAAATGGTCAGACAGACTTGTGATTGTCTGTAAAGATAACAGAGTAAGAGCAAGTATGCTGCGCAAACCGCAATTTACACTGACTAAGAGCCATAGATACAGTGCCTTGCGAAAGTATTCGGCCCCCTTGAACTTTGCGACCTTTTGCCACATTTCAGGCTTCAAACATAAAGATATAAAACTGTATTTTTTTGTGAAGAATCAACAACAAGTGGGACACAATCATGAAGTGGAACGACATTTATTGGATATTTCAAACTTTTTTAACAAATCAAAAACGGAAAAATTGGGCATGCAAAATTATTCAGCCCCTTTACTTTCAGTGCAGCAAACTTTCTCCAGAAGTTCAGTGAGGATCTCTGAATGATCCAATGTTGACCTAAATGACTAATGATGATAAATACAATCCACCTGTGTGTAATCAAGTCTCCGTATAAATGCACCTGCACTGTGATAGTCTCAGAGGTCCGTTAAAAGCGCAGAGAGCATCATGAAGAACAAGGAACACACCAGGCAGGTCCGAGATACTGTTGTGAAGAAGTTTAAAGCCGGATTTGGATACAAAAAGATTTCCCAAGCTTTAAACATCCCAAGGAGCACTGTGCAAGCGATAATATTGAAATGGAGTATCAGACCACTGCAAATCTACCAAGACCTGGCCGTCCCTCTAAACTTTCAGCTCATACAAGGAGAAGACTGATCAGAGATGCAGCCAAGAGGCCCATGATCACTCTGGATGAACTGCAGAGATCTACAGCTGAGGTGGGAGACTCTGTCCATAGGACAACAATCAGTCGTATCTTGCACAAATCTGGCCTTTATGGAAGAGTGGCAAGAAGAAAGCCATTTCTTAAAGATATCCATAACAAGTGTTGTTTAAAGTTTGCCACAAGCCACCTGGGAGACACACCAAACATGTGGAAGAAGGTGCTCTGGTCAGATGAAACCAAAATTGAACCTTTTGGCAACAATGCAAAATGTTATGTTTGGCGTAAAAGCAACACAGCTCATCACCCTGAACACACCATCCCCACTGTCAAACATGGTGGTGGCAGCATCATGGTGCTGTCTTCAACCAAGATCTCAGCGATCACTGCCTCATTGCCTGCATCCGTAATGGGTCAGCGGTCAAACGACCGCCACTCATCACTGTAAAACGCTCCCTGAAACACTTCTGCGAGCAGGCCTTTCTAATCGACCTGGCCGGGGTATCCTGGAAGGATATTGATCTCATCCCGTCAGTAGAGGATGCCTGGATATTTTTTTTAAATGCCTTCCTAACCATCCTAAATAAACATGCCCCATTCAAGAAATTTAGAACCAGGAACAGATATAGCCCTTGGTTCTCCCCAGACCTGACTGCCCTTAACCAACACAAAAACATCCTATGGCGTTCTGCATTAGCATCGAACAGCCCCCGTGATATGCAGCTGTTCAGGGAAGCTAGAAATCATTATACACAGGCAGTTAGAAAAGCCAAGGCTAGCTTTTTCAAGCAGAAATTTGCTTCCTGCAACACTAACTCAAAAAAGTTCTGGGACACTGTAAAGTCCATGGAGAATAAGAACACCTCCTCCCAGCTGCCCACTGCACTGAAGATAGGAAACACTGTCACCACTGATAAATCCACCATAATTGAGAATTTCAATAAGCATTTTTCTACGGCTGGCCATGCTTTCCACCTGGCTACTCCTACCCCGGACAACAGCACTGCACCCCCAACAGCAACTCGCCCAAGCCTTCCCCATTTCTCCTTCTCCCAAATCCATTCAGCTGATGTTCTGAAAGAGCTGCAAAATCTGGACCCCTACAAATCAGCCGGGCTAGACAATCTGGACCCTTTCTTTCTAAAATTATCTGCCGAAATTGTTGCCACCCCTATTACTAGCCTGTTCAACCTCTCTTTCGTGTCGTCTGAGATTCCCAAAGATTGGAAAGCAGCTGCGGTCATCCCCCTCTTCAAAGGGGGGGACACTCTTGACCCAAACTGCTACAGACCTATATCTATCCTACCGTGCCTTTCTAAGGTCTTCGAAAGCCAAGTCAACAAACAGATTACCGACCATTTCGAATCTCACCATACCTTCTCTGCTATGCAATCTGGTTTCAGAGCTGGTCATGGGTGCACCTCAGCCACGCTCAAGGTCCTAAACGATATCTTAACCGCCATCGATAAGAAACATTACTGTGCAGCCGTATTCATTGATCTGGCCAAGGCTTTCGACTCTGTCAATCACCATATCCTCATCGGCAGACTCGACAGCCTTGGTTTCTCAAATGATTGCCTCGCCTGGTTCACCAACTACTTCTCTGATAGAGTTCAGTGTGTCAAATCGGAGGGTCTGCTGTCCGGACCTCTGGCAGTCTCTATGGGGGTGCCACAGGGTTCAATTCTTGGACCGACTCTCTTCTCTGTATACATCAATGAGGTCGCTCTTGCTGCTGGTGAGTCCCTGATCCACCTCTACGCAGACGACACCATTCTGTATACTTCCGGCCCTTCTCTGGACACTGTGTTAACAACCCTCCAGGCAAGCTTCAATGCCATACAACTCTCCTTCCGTGGCCTCCAATTGCTCTTGAATGCAAGTAAAACTAAATGCATGCTCTTCAACCGATCGCTGCCTGCACCTACCCGCCTGTCCAACATCACTACTCTGGACGGCTCTGACTTAGAATACGTGGACAACTACAAATACTTAGGTGTCTGGTTAGACCGTAAACTCTCCTTCCAGACCCATATCAAACATCTCCAATCCAAAGTTAAATCTAGAATTGGCTTCCTATTTCGCAACAAAGCATCCTTCACTCATGCTGCCAAACATACCCTTGTAAAACTGACCATCCTACCAATCCTCGACTTTGGCGATGTCATTTACAAAATAGCCTCCAATACCCTACTCAACAAATTGGATGCAGTCTATCACAGTGCAATCCGTTTTATCACCAAAGCCCCATATACTACCCACCATTGCGACCTGTACGCTCTCGTTGGCTGGCCCTCGCTTCATACTCGTCGCCAAACCCACTGGCTCCATGTCATCTACAAGACACTGCTAGGTAAAGTCCCCCCTTATCTCAGCTCGCTGGTCACCATAGCATCTCCCACCTGTAGCACACGCTCCAGCAGGTATATCTCTCTAGTCACCCCCAAAACCAATTCTTTCTTTGGCCGCCTCTCCTTCCAGTTCTCTGCTGCCAATGACTGGAACGAACTACAAAAATCTCTGAAACTGGAAACACTTGTCTCCCTCACTAGCTTTAAGCACCAACTGTCAGAGCAGCTCACAGATTACTGCACCTGTACATAGCCCACCTATAATTTAGCCCAAACAACTACCTCTTTCCCAACTGTATTTAATTTTTATTTATTTATTTATTTTGCTCCTTTGCACCCCATTATTTTTTTATTTCTACTTTGCACATTCTTCCATTGCAAAACTACCATTCCAGTATTTTACTTGCTATATTGTATTTACTTTGCCATCTTGGCCTTTTTTGCCTTTACCTCCCTTCTCACCTCATTTGCTCACATTGTATATAGACTTGTTTATACTGCATTATTGACTGTATGTTTGTTTTTACTCCATGTGTAACTCTGTGTCGTTTTATCTGTCGAACTGCTTTGCTTTATCTTGGCCAGGTCGCAATTGTAAATGAGAACTTGTTCTCAACTTGCCTACCTGGTTAAATAAAGGTAAAATAAATAAAATAAATAAAATGGTTTGGGCCTGCTTTTCTTCAGCAGGGACAGGGAAGATGGTTAAAATTGATGGGAAGATGGATGGAGCCAAATACAGGACCATTCTGGAAGAAAACCTGATGGAGTATGCAAAAGACCTGAGACTGGGACGGAGATTTGTCTTCCAACAAGACAATGATCCAAAACATAAAGCAAAATCTACAATGGAATGGTTCAAAAATAAACATATCCAGGTGTTAGAATGACCAAGTCAAAGTCCAGACCTGAATCCAATCGAGAATCTGTGGAAAGAACTGAAAACTGCTGTTCACAAATGCTCTCCATCCAACCTCACTGAGCTCGAGCTGTTTTGCAAGGAGGAATGGGAAAACATTTCAGTCTCTCGATGTGCAAAACTGATAGAGACATACCCCAAGCGACTTACAGCTGTAATCGCAGCAAAAGGTGGCGCTACAAAGTATTAACTTAAGGGGGCTGAATAATTTTGCACGCCCAATTTTTCAGTTTTTGATTTGTTAAAAAAGTTTGAAATATCCAATAAATGTCGTTCCACTTCATGATTGTGTCCCACTTGTTGTTGATTCTTCACAAAAAAAATACAGTTTTATATCTTTATGTTTGAAGCCTGAAATGTGGCAAGAGGTCGCAAAGTTCAAGGGGGCCGAATACTTTCGCAAGGCACTGTATATGCAGAGCAAGCGAACAGACGAAGATCCAATTTAAAAAGATGAACACTGAACACTAAAGATGGGTGCATGTACTGAGGATCAACACACGCAAGAGCCAAATGCCCAGCAAATGGGGTTACAGTGGGGCAAAAAAGTATTTAGTCAGCCACCAATTGTGCAAGTTCTCCCACTTAAAAAGATGAGAGAGTCCTGTAATTTTCATCATAGGTACACTTATGCTGATGGAAGGAGGTTTTCACTCAAAATCTCACGATACATGGCCCCATTCATTCTTTCCTTTACACGGATCAGTCGTCCTGGTCCCTTTGCAGAAAAACAGCCCCAAAGCATGATGTTTCCACCCCCATGCTTCACAGTAGGTATGGTGTTCTTTGGATGCAACTCAGCATTCTTTGTCCTCCAAACACGACGAGTTGAGTTTTTACCAAAAAGTTCTATTTTGGTTTGATCTGACCATATGACATTCTCCCAATCTTCTTCTGGATCATCCAAATGCTCTCTAGCAAACTTCAGACGGGCCTGGACATGTACTGGCTTAAGCAGGGGGACACGTCTGGCACTGCAGGATTTGAGTCCCTGGCGGCGTAGTGTGTTACTGATGGTAGGCTTTGTTACTTTGGTCCCAGCTCTCTGCAGGTCATTCACTAGGTCCCCCTGTGTGGTTCTGGGATTTTTGCTCACCGTTCTTGTGATCATTTTGACCCCACGGGGTGAGATCTTGCGTGGAGCCCCAGATCGAGGGAGATTAAGAGTGGTCTTGTATGTCTTCCATTTCCTAATAATTGCTCCCACAGTTGATTTCTTCAAACCAAGCTGCTTACCTATTGCAGATTCAGTCTTCCCAGCCTGGTGCAGGTCTACAATTGTGTTTCTGGTGTTCTTTGACAGCTCTTTGGTCTTGGCCATAGTGGAGTTTGGAGTGTGACTGTTTAAGGTTGTGGACAGGTGTCTTTTATACTGATAACAAGTTCAAACAGGTGCCATTAATACAGGTAACGAGTGGAGGACAGAGGAGCCTCTTAAAGAAGAAGTTACAGGTCTGTGAGAGCCAGAAATCTTGCTTGTTTGTAGGTGACCAAATACTTATTTTCCACCATAATTTTCAAATAAATTCATTAAAAATCCTACAATGTGATTTTCTGGATTTTTTTTTCTCATTTTGTCTGTCATAGTTGAAGTGTACCTATGATGAAAATTACAGGCCTCTCATCTTTTTAAGTGGGAGAACTTGCACAATTGGTGGCTGACTAAATACTTTTTTGCCCCACTGTATATGCAAATTATGTGGGAAAAAATAAAAATGTTGCTAAAGCAAGTAAGCTTGTCAATCTGCTAGAACAGGATACATGCAGTGATCAAGCGACATGCTATACATGACAGATATCAATTTTGTCCAAAGTGTCAAAGATGAATGGTTTACAAACTTAAAGCTTGCCCCACTGACATGTGATAACTGTTATTATGATCCAAGCAGCACTATCAAATGCCAGCTAGACAGTTGCTCAACTCAGCTACAGAGGCGTTATGCAAGTAATGCAGGATGGAGATGCAAAGCCACAACCAACCGAGCAAGGCAAGGCTAAGGCTGTACTGTACGATGGCTTGGTTATTACACCAGTAGGGGAGTGTGAACTACAAGCCAATAATGATGGGGAAACATATGTGCTAAAGTTCCAAGTGGTGAAAACCTTGCAAAAGGTCTCTCCTTTTCAGCAGAAATGTGTGAAAAGCTTAAGGAAACGCTGCACCCACATAACGTACCAGCACGTCCTTGGTCTAAAGAGGGAATGGATCTGTTCACAATAAAGAACGTTCCTTTTTGATTTATAGTGGACTACTATTCCGATTTTTGGGAGGTGGAGAAATGGATTGACACAACAGTCGCTTGTATCAGTGACTGTTGTAAGCAGCATTTTAGCAGATATGGTAGTGGTGTAGTAATGGATAATGGGCCGCAGTTCATGAGTCAAGACTTTGCTTTGTTTGTAAAAGCGTTGGAGTTCCACCATGTGACCTCCTCACCCTACCACAGTCGGAGTAATGGTAAGGCGGAGTCAGCAGAGAAAATAGCAAAGACTCTTATCACAAATACTATGCACGAAGGCAAAGATGTGTGGCAAGCCATTTTGGCGTGGAGAAATACTCCCACAGAGGGCCTCAGCAGCAGTCCTGTACAGCGCTTAATGTCTAGATGCACCCGCTCTCTGTTGCCAACAGCTCCCAAGCTCCTTGCACCATAGGTCATTGGGGATGTTCAAGCTCACAAACGTGCATGTCAGGACAAGTCAAAACACTACTATGACCAGCATGCAAAAAAATCAAGGCCAAGCTGTCAGAGTGCTCCTGTCACCTCACGCTAGGGATGCCACATGGAGTCTTGGCACATGCATAGGGCACATCAGCGCAAGGTCATATGAAGTGGAAGTAAATGGCCGAAAGTATGGAAGGAACCGGAAGGACATACCCCCAGTTCAGGAAAGCATAGGGAACAGGAGGGACACATGGGAACACTGGGAATATCCTCTAGATGGTGCGGGCAGGACACTTAATGAGGAGACGGCAAGACCCCACCAGGGCAGTTCTCTGCTGGCTGTGTCACGGTCGTGTAGAAAGACGTACCAAGGCGCAACGTGATTTGAGTTCCACATATTTATTTAAAGTGAAACTTCGAAACAAAACAATAAACAAACACCGACCGTGAACAAACAGAGTGCTACATGCACTCACTCAAAACAATTTCTCACAAAGCAGGTGGGAGAAAGGGCTTCCTAAATATGATACCCAATTAGAGGCAACAATTACCAGCTGCCTCTAATTGGGAACAATACAAACCAGCCACGTAGAAAATAAATTACTAGAACACCCCCCTAGTCACGCTCTGACCTAAACACTCTGACCTAAACAGAACCGAGGGCTCTCTATGGTCAGGGCGTGACAGTCTGTGCCTCCACAATTTGAGGCTCCCAAGCTGCACAGCAGTCTAAGGCACTGCATCTAGAGGTTTCACTACACTCTGGTTCGATTCCAGGCTGTCTCATAACCGGCCATGATTGGTAGTCCCATAGGGCAGCGCGCAATTGGCCCAGCGTTGTCCAGGTTTGGTCGGGATAGGCCGTCATTGTAAATAATAATTTGTTCTTAACTGATTTGCTTAGCTAAATAAAGGTTAAATAAAAATAAAATAAATAAACATTTCAGGAGGCTGTGGAAGAGGAAGGAGAGGCCCTGAGGATCCTAGAGGTTCCCAACGTCCCAGAGGTACCCAACGTCCTAGAGGTGCCCAACGTCCCAGAGATGCCCAATATGCTACCAGTGTGACACACTAGGATGTATGAACAGGTGCATTATGAGTGTCTGATTAGAATGTGGTAACCTGTAACATGTAACACCTGAGTTAAGGATTATGCTTCTATTTTACCAAACTCTCCGACGGAAGTTATTCACATACATATAATAACAGTTGGGTCTAATAGTGTTGCTGTCCTGGGGCTCTTTGGGGTCTGTTTGTGTTTGTGAACAGAGCCCCAGGACCAGCTTGCTTCGGGGCTCTTCTCCAGGTTCATTTCTCTGTAGGTGATGGCTTTGTAATGGAAGGTTTGGGAATCGCTTCCTTTTACATGGTTGTAGAATTTAACGGCTCTTTTTTGGGATTTAGATCATTCGCGGGTATCGGCCTAATTCTGCTCTGCGTGCATTATCTCGCTCTCTCTCTCTCTCTCTCTCTCTCTCTCTCTCTCTCTCTGCCCTCTGGTGGTGAGCGGTTTGTGCCTATGTTCATAGGTCAACGCTCTCTTTCAGCACGCGGGTCCCTTCAGGAGTGACAACTGGATGTGGGACTGGCGCAGGGGGGGAAACTGATAAATATGTGCCGGTAACAGGGGCTGCCGCTTTTCGCGCTGATTGCGTTTTCGGGACTAGAGAGGTACTAGCCATTGTACCAGGATCCGTGGTCTGGAATGCTCGTGAAGATGCTGTGGAATTGGAAGATCCTCGTTTCGCACGTGTACTGCGCCAGCTTCCTTCTCTTCTGGATTATACTGGGCACGGCAGTGGTGGAAGTGAAAGGGTCCCAGCAAGGGATTCCTCTCTCAGTGTGAGTGGAGGATGTCATATCTTAACATTTTAGTTACTCAATAGTTACACCACATGTTGTTGAGTTTTTCAGTTATATTTCCTGAAGTGTGTAAGCAGTAGATTTGTTATAGTAAAAATGATAAACAAGCCGAAAACATCATCATGTAATAACAATGTAACAACAACTGCATAATACTAATAATAAATCGTTTTTGTCATTTATTTATTTATTAGTGTTGGTGTCTAATAAATAATGACCAAAAATAGACTTCTCTACCCTAACCCCAAGTCTATTGCCGCTATAGATAGATCATATGACTGGGCGGCAGGGTAGCCTAGTGGTTAGAGCATTGGATTAGTAACCGAAAGGTTGCAAGTTCATATCCCCGAGCTGACAAGGTACAAATCTATCGTTCTGCCCCTGAACAGGCAGTTAACCCACTGTTCCCAGGCCGTCATTGAAAATAAGAATCTGTTCTTAACTGACTTGCCTAGTTAAATAAAGGTAAAAAAATATATATAAAAAATAAAAATATCTGGCATAAGAACAACAAATGAATCATATATCATCATATATGACATGTACACGCTATTTAAATGTACAGATGTCTTTATTTTAAACTGATTGTTGTCCTTCTTTTAATCAAAATACAGATATGTCCTAAATATCTACTATACAAAACCATGTTCATTTGTCGATGTTAACCCAGAGTGCTGTACTTTGGTCTGCATAGAGACACCACAGTCTACAATGTACAGTTTAAGGAAGACTTTAGGCAAAAGTTTGCATCAACTTTAGCTTCATAAACTATCAATTTATAACACATCATAAACACCACTTATCTACAATGTAGGTCTAGTGTATTTGACATATTCTTGATGGAGGCAAATTGAACACACCTCAAAACAATGTATTTCTTATATGAGGGTCCTGTGCTTTTTTAAGAACAGGAGTGTCTTCAAGAAAATAGTTTATACTCACACCAGCCATATAACACACAAACAACTTCTAGATATCCATGGATCTATGATTACATTTTTTGAAATTTGTTTTGAAATTTCTGGTGCAGTTTGTGTTTTCTTGTTATCTCAGCTGTACGTTATTAAAATGTGTGTGTAATGTCACAGAATGTCCGGTGTTCACCTGAACTGGTATAATAACAATATAGAAATGTTCTGTTGGTTTCCAGGGTGAAGTTATGGGCCTCAGCGTTTGGTGGAGAAATTAAATCAATTTCTGCAAAATACTCTGGATCCCAGCTGCTGCAGAAGGTATCTCTTTCTTTCCTCAATCTTAATCTCATTCCTATACACGCACACAGACACACACACAGTGTATGGTGTAATGCTGCATTTTCATCTAATGGCTGCTGACACATTTTTGTGTCCCAGCTGAATACTGATGTGTTGTGTATGAAAGGACTCAGGTGTGTGGATCAGAGGCCCATCTCTCCATCTGTGTGTGTGGGGTGGGGGGGGGGGGTGTACTGGACACAGCCCATTAACCACAGCACAGTTTCTTCTCTCATCTCATCTCCAGTTCACTCTCTGGAGTAAAGAGTTTCAACCCCAGGATATAAATGTGACAAGGAGACAAATTGAATAAGAGTGTGTTGAGTGTGATGGGCTGTGATGGGTTGGGATGGGGTGGGATGGGCTGGAGGCAATGGGTGGGGTAGAGAGAGAGTGGGGAGAAGAGAGAGAGAAAGAGAGATGGGTTTGCAGAAAAAAGCCCCTAAGTGAAAGTAAATTACCACTTGGCAGCAGCCATGTGCTCCCCAGTGTGTACAGAGGTTATGGTTTGAACACTACAGCACCTGTCATCCAAGTGGAGACAATGTACTATACTGTATGTTGGATAGGGTTGCAAAAATATGTAATCTTTCCAAAAATTCCCAGGTTTTCCAGAAATCCTGGTTGGAAGATTCGCAGAATCAGAAGGGAATAAGCAGAAAATTGTGAATCCTCAAACCAGGATTTCTGGAATCTTGCAAACATAATGCTGGACCCAGAGCACTGGCTACAGTACTGTAAAAGTACAGAGTTTGTGAATGTGGCAATGTGGGCATTTTGAAGTTTAAGCACTATTTGTACTGTAGTGAACTCACAGCATCAGAACTGAGCACTAATGTGCATACGTTATGGGAAAGTCTGAGTTAAGCAGATGGATTGATTTAAAACTTGGCCATATGGCCCTATGTGCTTACACCTGAATGTTGACAGTCATTTTATTCCAACAGATTTTATGCTCCTTTTCCTTCAATTAAGCTTTAATTAAACGCTGCATTTAAATAAAAAATGATTGCAGACTTGCAGCATTATGAAATAAGTTTGATTGAAAACCAGAGATTGTCGATGACCACAGAGAGAGGAAAACCTGGGTCATAATCATTAGTGCACACCGTAATAAACTGTAGCAAAACATTTTGCAAAAAAAACATTTTGCTATGGAAATAGAGTTTCTTATTTGGACAAGTTCAGGTAGTTCCTCCGTGTTTCAGTCCGTTTGGTTCCTAGTGAATACGACCCGGATATGTTACATTCACACAGTATATACTGTACTGTATGTAAGTGGTCGGTTGTGTAATGTGATTGAGTGTGAAGTCAGTGGTGATGAGGAGATACATATCCCCATTAAGCTCTGTTCATCAGTCTCTCATTTTCTGATAATGTGGAGCTTAGCTCAGCACCAGGCTGCTGCTGCAATACTCTAACATCCAACACTGTAGCAGTATACGGGTAGTGTGCGTGCTTGTGTTTATGTGTTGGATGGGAGTGTCTGCCTACCTTTTGACTGTCTAACGTCCCCAGCTGATCTTGTGTGAGAACAGAACACTCAGAGGTAAAATGTCCCCAGCAGTTGTTTTTCTTTCTGTGTATGTAAGCACTTTCCTCATGTTCCCGTTCACAGATGCATGACTGGTGTAGGACACCTTTCATCCAATCAGCAGGCCTCTAGACCTACAGGGGCCAGTGAGGCGAGGTGTAGAGAGAGAGGCACGGCTGGATGGTTTTAGGGCTGATCATTAAGGATGATCATTAGGTGCTTTATTATGGGGAATTAGTAGATTTCCACACAGAGCTGAGCTGCTGTATGGACAACAGAACAGGAATACATACGGATACAGACAGGAGGCTGTGTGTGTATGTCTGTGTGACTCTTCCTCAGGCTTGGGTTCGGTCAGGCCTCATCTACACATCAGTCATTACCTTAATCAATAAACATAATCAGTTCTGTTGATGGATGGGGTTTAACCTCTCCCTGATGACTGGGGAGGGGTGGGGGGCAGGAGGAGGAAGGGAGGACAGGCGTGAAATGAACTGTTCCGAGCCACTGCCGGCCCACACTCTTCCCTTCCCTGGGTCAATTTCACCCCATGTACTGGGATTTGTGTATGTATGTGTGTGTTCTGCTCATACATTCTCATTTCGACGCTAAACCCACCAATGGTGTGCATGGCCAAAGAGCTCTATTTTCATGTAAACTGACCAAGGCACCGGTTCCAATCCAAGTGCAAATGCCATTTAGCAAAGACATTTATATCTGTTGGATGACATGAAAATAGAGGTCTTTGGCCACGCACACCAGTAGTGGGGTTGGTGTCGAAATGATAATGAATGAGCAGAAAAGAACCCCAAACCTACTGTAAAATATGGTCGTGGATCTTTGATGTTATGGGGCTATTTTGCTTCCACTGGTCCTGGGGACCTTGTTACGGTCAACAGCATCATGAACTTTACCCAGTGGCCAAAACGCTGGTTGCCTCTGTCAGGAGGTTGAAACTTGGCTGCAAATGGATCTTCCACCAAGACAATAACCCCAAGCATACATCAGAATCCACAAATCAACTCTCTGAGTAGTCTCATCAGGTATCCCACACGTCAGCTTCTATAGCGCTGTCTCCTCCTCCTTCAGCGATTTGGGCCTGGTCCAGGATAATCAATATGTCTTTCGCCTCTGACTTATTGAAGTAGAAGTCCTTGTCCAAATCAAGGTTAGTGATAGCTGTTCTGATTTCAAGAAGCTCTTTTCGTCATAGGAAACGATGGCGGAAAAATAATGTACGAAACAAGTTAGGATCAGCACAAATAAATACACAAAATAGCACCATCCCTCCAGCCCCATTCTGTCACACAGGAGGGTGCCAACTGCCAGTGACCATAGCAACAAAATAAACAAACATTATTGACATGCAAAACTTTCACACCATATGCATGCATAAATATGTATTTACATGCAACAGAAATAATTTATCAAAAAATCTATTAGAAAACATTTATTTTTAATCGTTAGACATGACTCTGTAAACTGCCAGCCTGCTAGCTGGAGTGGGCAAATTGGACATTCTTGCTGAAGTACCACCACACAGGCCACGTTTTCAACTGTGATTGGTCAACAACTACAGCGCTGCTTGAATAATAGAGCAGAATTATATTTTCTATGGCTCGGTTTAACAGCTTCCACAGGCACGAACACCGCCGAAGGGAGCAAGTGGTAGAGGTTAATGGTTCATTGTCTCAGGCAAAACCAATGAGTTGTGGCGTTCCGCAGGGGAGCGTGCTTGGGCCTCTGCTGTTTTTATTGTATATTAACGTTATGAAAGGTGCTTGTTCTTGCCGTCTTTTTCTTTATGCGGATGACTCTACACTTCTGGTGTCTCACAAAGTAAAACTATGTTGGAGAGCATAGCTTAGCACAGAGCTTACTAACATTAGCAAATGGTTTGGAGATAATAGGCTATCTCTGCACTTAGGGAAAACTGAAGCAATTATTTCTGGATCCAGGCCTAAGATGGAAGATGGCGCCAGAGGAGATGGGCGCCGTTTTAAGGTCTCCTAACCAATTGTGCTATTATGTGTTTTTTTCCGCGATATTTATAAATTATTTTGTACATAATGTTTCTGCAACCGTATCTTACGTCAGAAAAGAGCTTCTGGATATCAGGACAGCGATCACTCACCTCGGATTAGACAACGATTTCTTCAACAACAACAACAACAACAACAGCAGCAAGCAGGACTCACATGATATTCTCCAAACAACCCACAGGGCAGACATCCCAATTATTTGCGAGAGGAAGCGACGCAGAGGAAGTAGAGCTGGATGCCTCGTCCGGACCCGCAGAAGACAACTAGGAAAGCTGCCGTTACTGTCAATATTACTCGCCAACGTGCAATCATTGGACAATAAACTAGACGAGGTAAGATCACGAATATCCTACCAACGGGACATAAAAAACTGTAATATCCTATGTTTCACGGAATCATGGCTGAATGGCGACATGGATATTCAGCTAACGGGATACACGCTGCACCGGCAGGATAGAACAGCACACTCCGGTAAGACGAGGGGGGGGGGTCTGTGCATATTTGTAAACAACAGCTGGTGCACGAAATCTAAGGAAGTCTCTAGATTTTGCTCGCCTGAAGTTGAGTATATTGTGATAAACTGCAGGCCACACTACTTGTCTAGAGAGTTCTCAGCTATACTTTTCATGGCTGTTTATTTACCACCACAGACAGATGCTGGCACTAAGACTGCACTCAGTCAACTGTATAAGGAAATAAGCAAACAGGAAACCACTTAACCCAGAGGCGGCGCTCCTAGTGGTCGGAGACTTTAATGCAGGGAGACTTAAATCAGTTCTACCAAATCTCTATCAACATGTTAAATGTGCAACCAGAGGGAAAAAAATTCTAGATCACCTGTACTCCACACACAGAGACGCGTACAAAGCTCTCCCTCCGACCACAACTCTATCATCCTGATTCCTGCTTACAAGCAAAAATTAAAGCAGGAAGCACCAGTGACTCGGTCTATAAAAAAATGGTCAGATGAAGCAGATGCTAAACTACAGGACTGCTTTGCTATCACAGACTGGAACATGTTCCGGGATTCTTCCGATGACATTAAGGAATACATCACATCAGTCACTGGCTTTATCAATAAGTGCATTGAGGACGTCGTCCCCACAGTGACTGTACGTACATACCCCAACCAGAAGCCGTGGATTACAGGCAACATTCGCACTGAGCTAAAGGGTAGAGCTGCCGCTTTCAAGGTGCGGGACTCTAACCCGGAAGCTTACAAGAAATCCCGCTATGCCCTGAGACGAACCATCTAACAGGCAAAGCGTCAATACAGGGCCAAGATTGAATCATACTACACCGGCTCCGATGCTCGTCGGATGTGGCAGGGCTTGCAAACTATTACAGACAACAAAGGGAAGCACAGCCGCGAGCTGCCCAGTGACACGAGCCTACCAGACGAGCTAAATCACTTCTATGCTCGCTTCGAGGCAAGCAACACTGAGGCATGCATGAGAGCATCAGCTGTTCTGGACAACTGTGTGATCACGCTCTCCGTAGCCGACGTGAGTAAGACCTTTAAACAGGTCAACATACAGAAGGCTGCGGGGCCAGACGGATTACCAGGACATGTGCTCCAGGCATGTGCTGACCACCTGGCAGGTATCTTCACTGACATTTTCAACATGTCCCTGATTGAGTCTGTAATACCAACATGCTTCAAGTAGACCACCATAGTCCCTGTGCCCAAGAACTTAAAGGCAACCTGCCTAAATGACTACAGACCCGTAGCACTCACGTCCGTAGCCATGAAGGGCTTTGAAAGGCTGGTAATGAAACCCTAGACCCACTCCAATTTGCATACCGTCCAAACAGATCCACAGATGACGCAATCTCTATTGCACTCCACACTGCCCTTTCCCACCTGGACAAAAGGAACACCTATGTGAGAATGCTGTTCATTGACTACAGCTCAGCGTTCAACACCATAGTACCCTCAAAGCTCATCACCAAGCTAAGGATCCTGGGACTAAACACCTCCCTCTGCAACTGGATCCTGGACTTCTTGACAGGCCGCTCCCAGGTGGTGAGGGTAGGTAGCAACACATCTGCCACGCTGATCCTCAACACTGGAGCTCCACAGGGGTGCGTGCTCAGTCCCCTCCTGTACTCCCTGTTCACCCACGACTGCATGGCCAGGCATGACTCCAACACCATCATTAAGTTTGCTGACGACACAACAGTGTTAGGCCTGATCACCGACAATGACGAGACAGCTTATAGGGAGGAGGTCAGAGACCTGGCCGGGTGTGCCAGAATAACAACCTATCTCTCAATGTAACCAAGACTAAGGAGATGATTGTGGACTACAGGAAAAGGAACACCGAGCACGTCCCCATTCTCATCGACGGGGCTGTATTGAAGCAGGTTGAGAGCTTCAAATTCCTTGGTGTCCACATCAACAACAAACTAGATTGGTCCAAACACACCAATACAGTCGTGAAGAGGGCACGACAAAGCCTATTCCCCCTCAGGAAACTAAAAAGATTTAGCATGGGTCCTGAGATCCTCAAAAGGTTCTACAGCTGCAATATCGAGAGAATCCTGACCGGTTGCATCACTGCCTGGTAAGGCAATTGCTCGGCCTCTGACCGCAAGGCACTTCAGAGGGTAGTGCGTACAGCCCAGTACATCACTGGGGCAAAGCTGCCTGCCATCCAGGACCTCTACACCAGGCGGTGTCAGAGGAAGGCCCTAAAAATTGTCAAAGACCCCAGCCACCCCAGTCATAGACTGTTCTCTCTAGTACCGCATGGCAAGCTGTACCGGAGTGCCAAGTCTAGGACAAAAAGGCTTTTCAACAGTTTTTACCCCCAAGCCATAAGACTCCTGAACAGGTAACCAATGGTTACCCAGACTATTTGCATTGTGTGCCCCCCAACCCCTCTTTTACGCTGCTGCTACTCTCTGTTTATTTTATATGCTTAATCACTTTAACTATAGATTCATGTACATACTACCTAAATTGGCCCGACCAACCAGTGCTCCCGCACATTGGCTAACCGGGCTATCTGCATTGTGTCTCTCCACCCACCAACCCCTCTTTTTACGCTTCTGCTACTCTCTGTTCACGATATATGCACAGTCACTTTAACGATACCTACATGTACATACTACCTAAATAGGCCTGAACTAACAGAATATAGCCTTGCTACTCTTTTTTCAAATGTCTTTCTACTGTTGTTTTATTTCTTTACTTACCTACACACACACACGCGCACGCACGCACACACACACACGCACACACACACGCACACACACACGCACGCACACACACACACACACACACACACACACGCACGCACGCACGCACGCACACACACACACACACACACATACACATACCTTTTTTTTGGCACCATTGGTTAGAGCCTGTAAGTAAGCATTTCCCTGTAAGGTTTACACCTGTTGTATTAAGCGCATGTGACAAATAAACTTTGATTTGATTTGAAATTGTGTAGGGGAAGCTCCAGATAGCCCAGAATAAGCTGATCAGGGTAGTATTGAAGGTGAGTCCACATACTCACATAGGCAGGAGCTGCTTTCAGGAACTAAATCGGCTGCCTGTTGAGGCTAGGGTGTCCCAGATTAGACTAGGTTTGGTTTACAGGAGTATTTATGGTCCTGCACCCAGATATCTAAGTGATTACTTACCTCGTGTTAGTGATGCACACAATCACAGCACCAGATCAGGTGTTGGTGATGTATGCTTATACAGGTTCAGGAGTAATGCTGGGAAATGTACTGTCTTGTATACTGGAGCCTCAGAATGGAATGAGTTGCCTCTGCCTATAAAAACAACATCCTCTCTGGGCAGCTTTAAACATAAAGTAAAAATATATTTGATGTCCTCTGTGCCCATATGAAAAACCCCTATGATGTACCTGGAATGATGAGATAGATGTTCTTCTTCTCTGTTGTTGTTTTATTATTTCACTGCCATACTGTGTTTAACTGTGTTCCATCTTGTCTAGCCATCTTGTCTCAAGAGGACCACAATGGAAATAAGTCCCAGACTTTATTGTGTGTTATCCTAGATTATTTTATTCATGATGATTTTATTAATATTCATGTATGGCTTTTAAGTTTTATGTGTGCTTGTTTTTTTAAATGGTCGAATTAATAAACTAAACTAAAGACCCCTCCATCTGGGTAGAATTTCACCCCGCCTAGGCTTCATCGAAACTTAATGGGCCACCCCGGTCGTCGCATGCTGTCTGTTGGTGCCTTTATCCTTTTTTTTTTTTTTACCTTTATTTAACCAGGCAAGTCAGTTAAGAACACATTCTTATTTTCAATGACAGCCTGGGAACAGTGGGTTAACTGCCTGTTCAGGGGCAGAACGACAGATTTGTACCTTGTCAGCTCGGGGGTTTGAACTCACAACCTTCCGGTTACTAGTCCAACGCTCTAACCACTAGGCTACCACTAGGCTACCCTACCCTGCCACTAGGCTACCTCAAGGAGAGGTTTTGAAAAGTATTTAAAACAGGGCTGTCAATACTTTTTCACCCATACCTTTTTGAGAAAAACTATTGTTATTTGTTAACCAAAACTCTCTCTGAGCAATTGTATTAGTATGAAATAATATAATTTCCCTATTTTTTTAGCATACATTTATTCAGCATACATTGCGCAGTATTTGAATTATTTATTTTATACAGTCATTTTTGCTCATCTTTATCAAGGGGAACCCCAGTGTGTGTCTGCGTGCGTGTGCGCGTGTGTGCATGTTTGCGTGTGTGCGTGTATGCGTGTGTGTGTGTGTGTGTGTGTGTGTGTGTGTGTGTGTGTGTGTGTGTGTGTGTGTGTGTGTGTGTGTGTGTGTGTGTGTGTGTGTGTGTGTGTGTGTGTGTGTGTGTGTGGGACGTGAGAGACATGCAGGTTATATTCGGATTATTATTTTGTGTGACTGTGTGTTTTTTGTTGTTGTGTATGTTATGTTCTATTCTCTTTGTGTGTTCTGTTGGGCTTTGTTCTGTCAGTGCAGGTGCAGTGTATCCTGCAGGCTCAGCATTATGTGAAGTGTAGTTCATTATCCAGAAGCGCCCAAGCATGACATGTTATTATCTTTCTCCCATGCTTTGACTGCATTTCAATTACCCTCTAACCATGCGTGGCCTTCACGTCCAGGCCCGCCCACAGCCCACCCAGCAGCCAATCAGAGCCAGAGCCACAGCTTGTCAGCCAAGATAAAGCCTATCAATCATATAATAAAACAGGATACGTTTTATCATCCAATCATCTGAGGGTTGTCAGCCCTCCTCAGATACACGGGAGGGAGTGTTATACTCTGCTGGTTCCAGAGGTGCAGGGATATGAAAGCTAAGGGATTTTTCTGTGTGTGTGTGGAATTAACAGATAGAACAAAGGTTCACCTTCTCTGTTACTAAAACACAGAGCTCATTGACTTAACCCACCCAATAAAACCCATTGACATGAGATGTGTATTCGAAGTGTTCGTGTGATCCTTTGTGACACACACTCACTCTGAATTTCTCAAACACCAGCTGATGATTAATTCAGTATCAAAGTATTAGAGAGTTAAAACGTATTTTCTCTTTCATTTACAGAAATATAAAGAATTGGAAAAGTCTGTCCGAGTGGAAGAAATTGATGGCATGAAAGTGGTCAAAAATCTATCGAAGAAGATGGAGGAGATGTTCCGGAAGAAAAAGGAGGCCATTCGGGTACAAATATCGTCGTATCTTTCCTTTTGTCTCCCCTTCATTAGGCTGTGATTTCTGGAAGTAGGCCTAATTTAGACTACTGACAAGAGGAGACTTTAAATAGCAAAAACATTTCAACAAAATATCTATATGTAGTATTATAATTAGTATTATCACATTTAGGAGCATATTTTGCATTTTCCTTAGGCCTATCCATGACCATGAATGAAGCTGTTATAACCAATTCAAAGCTGGTGGCCATATATATCAACGGTCAGAAATGTATATTTCGTTTATATTCCTCAAGCTTTCTGCTTGGTGTGCATTTCTATTCATAGCACAGGTTTAAATTTAAAGTTTGTCTTGGATGACAATTACACTGTCGCATTTTATCCAGCAGCGGTATGCTATTTACTACGATCCCTCTCCTGCGACAGCATTCTCAAGAGACAAATATAGCCGTTGGACATTTGTATTTGGCCCGAGAGGATAGGTGCAAGTAGCCTATTTTAATAGTTAAACTGGTGTGAGATGATAGCGTTTATCTCGCACGGCCAGATCTCACTGCGCTGTACGGTATTACCTGCATGGTTGTAATTCTACCGTGTGGGCCCATTTGCTGGTATCATTCTCTATTTATTAGGCAGTATTTCAATGTATATTATTACAGTGCTGTAAATTGAAAAAATGGTTTCGGTGTGAACAAATTAAAATTATTTGAAAGCACTGCATTTCCTAGGCTTATTTCGTCAGATGCAAATGATAAAAATCCCATTCGTTGACTTATTTTGTTATAGCTTAGCCTAAAGAAAATAACTGATATCTCTCAATTGGCAACAATCAAATTGTCATATCCAATTAACGAAATTCCGATGGTCACCAATTGACAATAGGCTATAGGCTACCATTGCCGTGGCGAAAGCCTATTGGAAATTAAAATTAATATAAAACAATTACAATGTAGCCCAATTCGTGTTTATGATATTGATCTAGTCCTTCTGGCTACCTGTTTTGAAATTCACTTTCGTTAATAATACTTAATTGATATGGTTTGAAATACCTTCCCATCAAAAATAGCCCTAGAGAAACATCTGTTTACATTTAGCACCTTAGAGGTTTTATCATCATTACAATTGCCTATGTCTATTGTTAACGACAGCATCTAGGTATGAAAAATAAATTAAGTTTAACTGTCACACAAGCGTTTGCTTCATGCCATAGCCTACAGCTGTTTACTGTTTGAGTTGACATGCTCGAGAGTTATTAATGACCTGTTCCAGAACGGCGATGACGACTGTAGAAGCCTAGGTGTTTAAGGCGGCATTTCTTCCAAAACACGTAGGCAAGCACCTTTGAAAGAGGGGAATATTGTATAGGTTATTGAGTGTGGTGGGTTACAGTTCTACACTGGGCCATGCTAATCAATAAATTCACTCACTGCACTGCATATTTCTGTGAGTGGCCTTGCTAGGCAGAAATATAGGCCTAGGCCTACAGTAACCTATGTGATGAGACATTTTTACCACATCATTGTTGTATGCCTATTGGTATGATTTTCATGTTGTTTTCAGAGGCAAGAGCATCCTTTGTTGGAGGCAGGTAATTGATAGGCTGAGCACAGTGCTTAGGGCTATCATTTGAAGTGGATTAGAAGAATGACCTGAGCATCACTAAATAACATCAAATCCTTTAACAGTTGATGTATAACTCTATCATTATTAGTTTTGTGAAATATCATTGAAGTGTGGAAACATTGATTGAATACTGTAAGATGTCAAAGGTCCTTGACTAGATATTCTGTCCATCCCAGCTACCATTTACATTACTTGGCTTGGGCTGTTCCGTGGCCAGAGCACCAGGAGTAGAGCAAACTCATGTCTCTGTGCTCCAAACAGCTATGCAGGTAGGCAGGCAGGGCTATTCCTCAGCCCTCATCTCTCTGGCCCTCTGTTACTGCAGATTCACTGCCTCGCTGCAGCAGGCTAGCTAGAACTATAGGAGCCACTGAGATGCTCTGACATTGTGTCTGGTCTTAAAAAACTCTTGATCATGGGGGATGGGTTGGAGTTGAGCTGGTGTGTTGATGCTTCCCCTCTGTCCTTCTCCCTCCCTAACTCATCCCCTCCCCATATCTCTCCCCCCTATGCCCCCCTCCTTCAGAGGCTGGTGGAGGCAGCAGAAGAGGCACATCTACAGCACGAGGAAAACCCAGAGCTGCAGGTGAGAGGGGCAGGGGGGATAAGATGGCGCGTAGAAGACAGAGACAGTAAGAAGCATGATGTCCAGAAGAGAAAGTGAGAGATATAAAATATGGGCTAGTCTATGACAAGGTGATAGAAGGGGTAGTATATGACAAGGTGATAGAAGGGGTAGTCTATGACAAGGTGATAGAAGGGGTAGTATATGACAAGGTGATAGAAGGGGTAGTCTATGACAAGGTGATAGAAGGGGTAGTCTATGACAAGGTGATAGAAGGGGTAGTATATGACAAGGTGATAGAAGGGGTAGTCTATGACAAGGTGATAGAAGAGGTAGTCTATGACAAGCTGATAGAAGGGGTAGTCTATGACAAGGTGATAGAAGGGGTAGTCTATGACAAGGTGATAGAAGGGGTAGTCTATGACAAGGTGATAGAAGGGGTAGTCTATGACAAGGTGATAGAAGGGGTAGTCTATGACAAGGTGATAGAAGGGGTAGTATATGACAAGGTGATAGAAGGGGTAGTATATGACAAGGTGATAGAAGGGGTAGTCTATGACAAGGTGATAGAAGGGGTAGTATATGACAAGCTGATAGAAGGGGTAGTCTATGACAAGGTGATAGAAGGGGTAGTCTATGACAAGGTGATAGAAGGGGTAGTATATGACAAGCTGATAGAAGGGGTAGTCTATGACAAGGTGATAGAAGGGGTAGTCTATGACAAGGTGATAGAAGGGGTAGTCTTTGACAAGGTGATAGAAGGGGTAGTATATGACAAGCTGATAGAAGGGGTAGTCTATGACAAGGTGATAGAAGGGGTAGTATATGACAAGCTGATAGAAGGGGTAGTCTATGACAAGGTGATAGAAGGGGTAGTCTATGACAAGGTGATAGAAGGGGTAGTATATGACAAGCTGATAGAAGGGGTAGTCTATGACAAGGTGATAGAAGGGGTAGTCTATGACAAGGTGATAGAAGGGGTAGTCTATGACAAGGTGATAGAAGGGGTAGTCTATGACAAGGTGATAGAAGGGGTAGTCTATGACAAGGTGATAGAAGGGGTAGTATATGACAAGCTGATAGAAGGGGTAGTCTATGACAAGGTGATAGAAGGGCTAGTCTATGACAAGCTGATAGAAGGGGTAGTCTATGACAAGGTGATAGAAGGGGTAGTCTATGACAAGGTGATAGAAGGGGTAGTCTATGACAAGGTGATAGAAGGGGTAGTATATGACAAGCTGATAGAAGGGGTAGTCTATGACAAGGTGATAGAAGGGGTAGTCTATGACAAGGTGATAGAAGGGATAGTATATGACAAGGTGATAGAAGGGGTAGTCTATGACAAGGTGATAGAAGGGGTAGTCTATGACAAGGTGATAGAAGGGGTAGTATATGACAAGCTGATAGAAGGGCTAGTCTATGACAAGGTGATAGAAGGGCTAGTCTATGACAAGGTGATAGAAGGGGTAGCCTATGACAAGGTGATAGAAGGGGTAGTCTATGACAAGGTGATAGAAGGGGTAGTCTATGACAAGGTGATAGAAGGGGTAGTCTATGACAAGCTGATAGAAGGGGTAGTCTATGACAAGGTGATAGAAGGGGTAGTATATGACAAGGTGATAGAAGGGGTAGTCTATGACAAGGTGATAGAAGGGGTAGTCTATGACAAGGTGATAGAAGGGGTTACGGACAGTATAGTGGCTGTTGGCATTGACAGTGTCCTTCATGTTAATACCCTGTCACAGTGATGATACATAATTCCTCTTTAATAAGCAACGCTGCATAGAACGCCATACCATGCTGCGGCTGGTAACTCACACTGATTGTTTTTTTTTTTTAAGCGTAAGCATCATTCACAAGTAGCCTGTGAGCCTGACACTGTTGAAGAGGGAGTGGCTTCAATTTCAGTAAACTGCCATTGGAAAGAACAAGATCCAAGTGTAAATTCAGCACCATGGTCAGCGCCCACTGACAACCACACTGGAATCAGATTATATTACAATGCATTTATACCATTGCATATCTGCACCATTAACAATAATGAGGTACTTTTTCTTTTTCTGAATGCAATCTCGCACCCAAGGAATGCTGATGTTATCTTCTAACACATCACAAAGCATAGTGCTATAAATAGTACGCTGATATGAAGAGTAATGCAACACAGCAAAATTATTGGATGTCATGCAACAACAATCAGCTGTGTCTTTGGTTTATTTCAACTTCATACATTAAATATTCATAAATTCATCCATCCTCATACTTTATAAAATATAAGAGATTATAATATTCCCATTGTGTGTGCTGCGGTATGTGTTCAGGTGTGGTTCCCATGCCCGTGTGTGTTACAACCCAGCCCAGCCCAGCGCACAGCCATTGTGCACAGCCATTGTGCACAGCCATTGTGCACAGCCATTGTGCACAGCCATTGTGCACAGCCATTGTGCTCAGTAAAGGACATTATACAGCTGTTATTGCTGGATTCTTTTTCATTTTCTTTGGTGCAGTAAGCCTTCTCTTCCTATGCAGTGGAATTGCAGTAATTCTGTCACACTGAGAATATACAGGACCCTCTCCCCTCCCTCCTTACTTCTTTCATTCTTTCATTCTTTCATTCTTTCATTCTTTCATTCTTTCATTCCTTCTCTCCATTTTTCCCTCTTTCTCTCCCTCCCTCCCTCCCTCCCTCCCTCCCTCCCTCCCTCCCTCCCTCCCTCCCTCCCTCCCTCCCTCCCTCCCTCCCTCCCTCCCTCCCTCCCTCCCTCCCTCCCTCCCTCCCTCCCTCCCTCCCTCCCTCCCTCCCTCACTCATTGCTCTCTCTCTCTCTCTCTCTCTCTCTCTCTCTATCTCTCTCTCTCTATCTATCTATCTATCTATATCTCTCTCTCTCTCTCCCTATCTACCTCTCTCTCTCTCTCTCCAGTAGACAAAGATAAATGGAACTCTTATGCACAGTGCATTGTTCCACTTTTCTTCCTGAAGATTGGAAACTCACTCGGGCAACAAATCACTTGTCGCCACCCAGTTAATAGCTGCACTTACATCATATGAATACATTGTGATCACCCCATAGTTTGCAGGTTTCTCTGGTGATTATATTAACACATTGGAAGAATTTGGATACGGTCATTATTACCTTTATAGAACAGAATTTTGGTAGTTTATAGTTTGAGGATAACAATCAACTACAGATTCAATGTGACCAGATTATTATGTATTTTCATTGCTGTGGTGATATTCATCTTCTTTATAACAATGCAGTTATGTAGCCCACAACACATTATTATATTGTTTTATGATTTAAGAGCATATTGTCATTGAGCAAAAGGTTTCCTGTTTTTTGGGAGTGTTATATTTAGATCTACTGTAAGCTACACATTTACAGTATAGGCCTACACGTTTACACTATATGCTAAACATGCATAATAAGCTTTATAACTAATATTCACAGTTTTGAAGGCTATTACTGTGATTGTTAGATATTTTAGTGCATACATAACAGGGTTAGTATTTTAGATAATCATTATTTACTATTATTTAAAATGGTGACCAAATTCACCCATTTTGAATCGCTATACAGTAGTTAAGCCGAATAATGTTCATCGATTTTTTTACACGGTAATGTAAAACATATTTCGTTCTTTCCTTTAGGCTCTATTCAGACTAGTTATTTTACAGTGAACTTGCTAAAACTTAATGCCCGCATTTTCATTGTAAAATCCTAACGCCTATTCTTTATTGTAAAAATGTAGGGTAGGCCTACTCCGCCGCCCCCCGTCTCTCTAGAAAACTGTTCAAATATTTTCAGAATTGCTCATCTTTAATACAAAAATTATACAGTATACCAGATTTTTTTCTTCGATGCTCAATGTTGTCACTATGACTTGCAAAAATGGACTCTCATATAGGCTATGCTTATCAGCAAATGTAGCCAGACTTTTAAATAGTAAACTATTCTGCTGCTTACAAAACACGGTTCTCCTCTTTAACAATAAAACGTAAATTGCGGAAACCCATCGAATATACAATAAACTACAATACAACAGTGAAAATACATTATTATTTGAACATATTTTGCGGGATCTGTTATCGATAGCATATGAGCGGATACAGAGAGTTCACCTTGCGGTATACCATGCTGTCACACACATCACCTGCACGCCCTTGAACCCTGGTTGTATAGCCTAACACTGGTTAATGTAAAACACAGCACCGTCTTAAAATGAGACAGAGACTAGATAAGAGAGAACCCACCGTATCACGTCTTGGCGCGTGAAAAATGCATGGTGTCAAAACGGCAAGCTGTTATTAAATGATGCGTCAGAGTTTGATGTTATAAAATGATCTGATATCCTCAGGTAGAACTCTAAAGTAGCCGAATTTTTTTTATTTTAAATTTCCACTCGATACAGTGTATATAGTTTTATGTGTATATAGTTTTATGTTGGTTTCAACATAAAAAAATACCTAAAGAGAATCAAATTAAAGTCAAATGACTTACAACTGGAAAATAATATTATAACATGTGCCTGTATAAGTAGTGTAAATACTTGTATTCATCTACAGTAGCTCTCAACAGCTTTCTGTACTTTCTTTTTTACCACCAGTATTTGTTCAACATTTGTGTTAAGTATGTTACTATGCAGAGTAGTCTCAGTGATGTCTACAATGAGTCATTCTGGCTGCCTGAAGGTCAGTCTGAGGATCAAAGGGTTAGTATGGAGAAATTGGGCTGGACTACTCTGTCATATGTGGTACATTGACCTCCAAAGAGGTCCAGTAAGACCCACTGCAGTTCCAATTTCAAAAGGCCCTTGCACATCTGAGCTATCTTTGTTGCAGGTGCATTGTAACAGTTGAATAAGATGAGAAAAAAGAAGAAACTCGCACACTGCCCTTTAATTAGCTTTATGTAGCAAGCTCAGGCAGCCCGTGTTTAAACCAGTTATACCCATTTCACACTACTGAAACAAGCCAAGCCATGCCAAACTGTAGTCTTCCTGGCCTTGTTATGCATCCATCCCATAGTTGCTGCATGGAACCGTGCTTGCAAGGACATTGTGAAAAATTCAGGGTTGAGGGTATTACACCCACAAGCAACTACCTATACAGCCAGCCCTGGGACGCTAGGCAGCGTCTCGCTGCAGCAGTGGTGTACAGTAACCTACAGTAAGAGCCAATGGAGCGTCATGGCCGTGGAGCCGCAGTGTCCCCTGTCTGGCCTGGCCTGCTCTACACTACAGTAATAACCCTGCTGATGGTTAACGGGCCTCTCTCTCTACAGTCCTATCACTTCTGCTGAGCATGCACGTTCCTCTCCTCCCCCCTTCCTCCCCTCCTACCTTCCTCGGCCCGTCAGAGGGGCGCCCAGGCGTGGTATGAGCTGTCAGGCCCTGCTTTATGGTGATGCCCGTGTGGCCTCCCCCAAGTACGCCACAGAGTCCATCACACCCCCCTACTCCTCTCCCTCCCTCCCTGCTTAGACAGAATGAAAGAGTCTCTCCTCTAAGCTGGTCCAGGGGTTCAGCACTGTGAAGAACAGGCCAATCACAAAGCAGAGTTACACTTCAGAGAAGTCTGATTGTTCTCTTAATTAACCTCATCATCCAGACAGAGAGCTGAGCAGCACAGCTCACCTCCACTGCTAGACTGCTCTAACTCTATGTGTACCATGTCTGTTCCCCAGTATGAGTACTTCAACGCGGTGCTGATCAACGAGGTGGATGAGGAGGGCAACAACGTGGAGCTGGGAGGAGAGTTTGTCCTCGAGCCCAATGAACACTTCAACAACCTGTCAGTCAACCTCAGCCTCAGTGTGGTGCAGGTGCCCACCAACATGTATAACAAAGGTAGGGACACTCAGAAATCACTGCCAATATAGTGCATAATAGTTGAAGCCTGCCGATATGGAAAAGTAGGAAATCCCCCACATGAGGTGTCATAAGAGTTCATGGTGGCAACTAAATTGTCATTCCGGGACATTAACAATCTATTGAATTGTGTGAAAAGCAGGTTTGGGGTACATTTCATGTCAATTCAAGAAAATAATTGAATTTCCAATTTTAGAAAGTGAAACGCTCCATCTTTTTGCAGTGGTGGAAAAAGTATCCAATTGTCATCTAGATACCTTAAGTGAAAGTCAAAAAGTCACTATTTGAGTAAAAGTAGTAGAGGGCGGGGGTAGAGGGAGGAGGGTAGAGAGCGGGGGTAGAGGGAGGTGGGTAGAGAGCAGGGGTAGAGGGCAGAGGGAGAGGGAGGTGGGTAGAGAGCGGGGGTAGAGGGAGGTGGGTAGAGAGCAGGGGTAGAGGGAGGTGGGTAGAGGGCGGAGGTAGAGGGAGGTGGCTAGAGAGCGGGGGTAGAGGGAGGTGGCTAGAGAGCGGGGGTAGAGGGAGGTGGGTAGAGGGAGGTGGGTAGAGAGCGGGGGTAGAGGGAGGTGGGTAGAGAGCAGGGGTAGAGGGCAGAGGGAGAGGGAGGTGGGTAGAGAGCGGGGGTAGAGGGAGGTGGGTAGAGAGCAGGGGTAGAGGGCAGAGGGAGAGGGAGGTGGGTAGAGAGCGGGGGTAGAGGGAGGTGGGTAGAGAGCAGGGGTAGAGGGAGTGGGTAGAGGGCGGAGGTAGAGGGCGGGGCTAGTGGGAGGTGGCTAGAGAGCGGGGATAGAGGGAGGTGGGTAGAGAGCGGGGGTAGAGGGAGGTGGGTAGAGAGCAGGGGTAGAGGGCAGAGGGAGAGGGAGGTGGGTAGAGAGCGGGGGTAGAGGGAGGTGGGTAGAGAGCGGGGGTAGAGGGAGGTGGGTAGAGGGCGGAGGTAGAGGGCGGGGCTAGTGGGAGGTGGCTAGAGAGCGGGGATAGAGGGAGGTGGGTAGAGAGCGGGGGTAGAGGGCAGAGGTAGAGGGAGGTGGGTAGAGAGCGGGGGTAGAGGGCGGAGGTAGAGGGCGTGGGTAGAGGGCGGTGGCTAGAGAGTGGGGGGTAGAGGGAGGTGGGTAGAGGGAGGGGGTAGAGGGAGGGGGTAGTGAGCGGAGGTAGAGGGCGGGGGTAGAGGGAGGTGGGTAGAGAGCGGGGGTAGAGGGCGGAGGTAGAGGGAGGTGGGTAGAGAGCAGGGGGTAGAGGGCGGAGGTAGAGGGCGGAGGTAGAGGGAGGTGGGTAGAGAGCGGGGGTCGAGGGCGGAGGTAGAGGACGGGGGTAGAGGGAGGTGGGTAGAGGGCGCGGTTAGAGGGAGGGGGTAGAGGGCGGAGGTAGAGGGAGGGGGTAGAGGGAGGGGGTAGAGGATGGAAGGGGGTGGAGATATGGGTAGACAGTGGAGAAGGGATCCATAATGGCCCAAAGATAGAGAGAGCAGTCACACTACAGGCCTTTCAAAGACAATGGAGTGAGTGAGGAGAAGAGGGAAGGGTGAGGAGAGGAGAAAAGAAGGGATGGGGTTGTGCCTCTTGCAGTGACTTAATGTTCAACTGTTATTTGTTTTATAGCTCATCATGTCACCTGTCTCTGTGTAGCCCTGGGTCTCTTTTGTCTGTCTATAATGGCCTCCTCAGTGCCCTCCACCCCTCTCTGTTCTCTGCACAATGGAAGGCTATCTGAGAGCCTCAGTGTGTGTGTGTGCGCGTACGCGTGTGTGTGGAGACCATGCAGCAGAAGGATGGGAGGGCATTATTTAGTCACACTGTTTGTCCCTCCACCAGAGGGGTCAATAAAGGCCAAAGGTCAATGGTCCAGCACTCCTTTGTTCAGTGTTAATGGAGATTATGACCATTATTACCCTTGTTATTACACTCTTAGAAAAAATGGTGTTATCTACAACCTTAAAGGGTTCTTCTGCTGTCCCCATATGGGAATCCTTTGAAGAACCCTTTTTAATTGCAGGTAGAACACTTTTGGGTTCTATGTAGAACCATCTGTAGAAAGGGTTCTATCTAGAACCAAAAAGGGTTTTCCTATGGAGACAGCCCAAAGAACCCTTTTGGAATCTCAATTTCAATTTAAGGGGCTTTATTGTGAAATAAACAAAACAATTAACAATAAACATTACACTCACAAAAGATCCAAATCAAAAAATACATTTCAAATGTCATATTATGTCTATATACAGTGTTGTAACGATGTACAAATTGTTAAAGTACATAAGGGAAAATAAATAAACAAATATACTTTGTATTTACGATGGTGTTTGTTCTTCACTGGTTGCTCTTTTCTTGTGGCAACAGGTCACAAATCATGCTGTGATTGCACACTGTGGTATTCAATAGATATGGGAGTTGTTTTCGAATTCTTTGTGGGTCTATGTAATCTGAGAGAAATATGTGTCTCTAATTTGGCAGGAGGTTAGGAAGAGCAGCTCAGTTTCCACCTCATTTTGAGGGCAGTGGGCACATAGCCTGTCTTCTCTTTAGAGCCAGGTCTGCCTTCGGCGGCCTTTGTCAATAGCAAGGCTATGCTCACTGAGTCTGTAAATAGTCAAAGATTTCCTTATTTTTGGTTCAGTCACAGTGGTCAGGTATTCTGCTGTTTTTTTTGTTGTGTAAATTCTTTCCAATGTGTCAAGTAATTATCTTTTTGTTTTCTCATGATTTGGTTGGGTCTAATTGTGTTGCTGTCCTGGGGCACTGTGGGGTGTGTTTTTGTTTGTGAACAGAGCCCCAGGACCAGCTTGCTTAGGGGACTGTTGTTTTGGAAGGTTTGGGAATCGCTTCCTTTTAGGTGGTTGTAGAATTTAAAGGCTCCTTTCTGGATTTAGATAATTACCAGGTATCGGCCTAAATGCTCTGCGTGCATTATTTGGTGTTTTACGTTGTACACAGAGGATATGTTTTGCAGAATTCTTCTCTCTCTCTCTCTCTCTCTCTCTCTCTCTCTCTCTCTCTCTCTCTCTCTCTCTCTCTCTCTCAATTCAATTCAATTTAAGGGGCTTTATTGGCATGGGAAACATATGTTTACATTGCCAAAGCAAGTGAAATAAACAATAAAAAATGAAGTCTCTCTCTCTCTCTCTCAGATCCTGCCATAGTGAATGGGGTGTATTGGTCAGAGGCCTTGAATAAAGTGTTTGTGGATAACTTTGAAAAAGATCCGTCCCTGATATGGCAGTACTTTGGCAGTGCCAAGGGCTTCTTTAGGCAGTATCCCGGTGAGTTGTGTGTGTGTGTGTGCGTGCATGCTTGTGTGGGGAGAGTGGGGGAGGGGCAAAACACAGGAAGTAGTCATTGTAAGAAATGGGAGAAAATGAAATGGAATCACTCAAAGGGTGATTTAGCTAATGTTGTAATTTTACAGACCATCAGAGAGGATGCCAGCAGCACACTGCAACACAGTCCAGAGCTAAGGCAGAGCTAAGGGTTCATTAGAGCACCGACAGTGATCGTCAGACAGTGACCGTGCTGACTGCAGTACTATAACACCACAGATACATATATGGGAAATTAGAGGTGATACAGAAAGTGTTATTTCATATATAATGCCCTTCATTGAATTCCCTTCACATTGCAGTCATATCATTTAAAGTCACCCACCACCAATGTGCCCTGCCTGACTGTGTGTGGATAATGTTATGCATTAGTTCCAATGAGACTAGTGTATTGTTAGTGTGTAGGACATGTAACGTAGCACTGTGCCCTTCACGGATGTGGCATCATTAGACTCCACTCTCCTCCCAATTTCTATTGAGACACACATAGCAAGGAAAGACAGACCTGCGTATTGAACCCCCATTTCTAAAGACATTTTGTAGTCTGTAGTTGGCTCCGGAATGTCTTTACACTCTGTATGACTCTGTAACGTAATGCGCTGTGTATCTAGCTAAGTGTCTTTCTCCTCGTGGTTCCAGGGGTCAAATGGCATCCAGACGAACACGGAGTCATCGCCTTTGACTGCAGGAACAGGAAATGGTATGCTTTTTCACAATAGGTCAGCGTTAGCCAATGAGGAAACTGTTTTTCCTCTTGCTGTGTAGCCTACAATATCATGCTTTACTTGTTTGTGCAGCGTACATTATGGCAAAATCTTGATCCCTGTCGTGGATTTTGTTAATGTGTTGTGTGTTGCTTTAGCGCTGCATTGATTCCAGTCAGTGTTTGCTGCATTGCAGTCCAAGGTTGGGCAGCATGTTTTGTGTTGTTATGCCACACTATATACCCCCAGTAAATAAATAGATAGATAGATAGATAGATAGATAGATAGATAGATAGATAGATAGATAGATAGATAGATAGATAGACAGACAGACAGACAGACAGACAGACAGACAGACAGACAGACAGACAGACAGACAGACAGACAGACAGACAGACAGACAGACAGACAGACAGACAGACAGACAGACAGACAGACAGACAGACAGACAGACAGACAGACAGACAGACAGACAGACAGACAGACAGACAGACAGACAGACAGATAGATAGATAGATAGATAGATAGATAGATAGATAGATAGATAGATAGATAGATAGATAGATAGATAGATAGATAGATAGATAGATAGATAGATAGATAGATAGATAGATAGATAGATAGATAGATAGATAGATAGATAGATAGATAGATAGATAGATAGATAGATAGATAGATAGATAGATAGATAGATAGATAGATAGATAGATAGATAGATAGATAGATAGATAGATAGAACTGACATTCTGATTAGTGTGTGTATACTTGTTTCATCCTTTCATGGTCAGGTACATCCAGGCAGCGACATCTCCTAAAGACGTGGTGATTCTAGTAGATGTGAGTGGCAGTATGAAGGGCCTGAGACTGACCATCGCCAGACAGACTGTCTCCTCTATACTGGACACACTGGGAGACGACGACTTCTTCAACATCATCGCTGTCAGTCTGATTGAAATCACCTCTGTTTGTGTGTATGTGTGTGTGTGTGCTGGAGTGGGTTATGTGTGTTGGGGGGGGGGGGGGGGTCTGCTTAATATATCACCCGTAGCATTTTAGCTTCTCTGTTTATATGGGGTTTCTGCTGCTAGTTTTTCTATACCGTGTTTATGATTATCCTACCTCATATCTAAAACCATATCTAGAAAATGAATAGGTATGTCTAGAATGTGTGTGTGTGTCTGTACTCTTATCGTGATATTCCACTCAAAGCTAACCCTCTCCATATGTCTGTTCACAGTACAATCAAGAGATTCACTATGTGGAGCCTTGTCTGAATGGCACACTGGTACGAGCAGACAGAAACAATAAAGCTGTAAGTTCCTCACTAACACACAGATAATTGTACGTAGATCATATCAGAGGGAATGTGTTTGATTATCACTCAAATCATACTGTATGTTTACCTCTTTCCTGTTAGCATTTTAGAGAACATCTGGACAAGCTGTTTGCCAAAGGGATTGGTCTGCTGGGTGATGCTCTTACCGAAGCATTCACCATTCTAAGTGATGTAAGTTCAGCCTCTGGCTTTAACCCCCCTGAATTCATTCATTCATCCGTTCAACACAGATATTGCACAGACTAATATACAGTAATTACATGTACTCCGCCTGTGTATCCATATCACATACTAGAGCAGAGACCAAATGAAACACACAACTTTAAACAAAAATTGGTTCTCATATGTGTCTCAGACTTTGGATTAATTCCAGAATGACTTTTTACATGATTGAACAACAAATAAGTAAACACACTTGGATCCATGCCAGAGAAGTTAGAGTAGAAAGGCAATTAGTTCAGGCACAGTAGTTTTCACTTCCCAACCTAATTGAGTGATTTAAACGGAGCAGCATCAGTAAGGTGTACATACTTATTCTCAAGCTCTGAATATAGCACGTCTCTTCCCTGTCTACCATTCGAAACTCTTCACCGCAATCCCTGCTGTCCCCCATTCCGCCCTGCAAGCACAGGCACATCTATTCTGAAGGATGATTAATGGTTGTAATTAACAGTACTGATTAATAAGGAGGATGATCGGAACACAACGCCGGTGGAGATAAAAGGTAGAGGCTCCTGGTCTTATCTCTCTGTTTTCAGGCTAGCGGTCTGTCGCACCGCTCTGCACCGGGCCCTGGGAGCAGGGCTTCAACGTCTGCATTTGTCTGATTAATTAAATCTAGTGCAATGAATATGGTAATCAGGCGGCCAATAGGCTGAGTGTGAAATACATTGCTACTCTAGACTAGGCTACCACCTTGGTGGATTCTGGATTCTAACTGGGCTATGGCCATTTTATTCTCTATACTATCCCTTAGCAGAGCAGATCGAAGGTAGAACGCAATTGACTAGTGGTGTATCAAGACTAGGGTTGCCTGGAGGTGTTTGTGTGTTTCTCTGCTAGAAGCAGCACTGTGGTCTGATCAAAAACACACCTTGACCATAATACTGATCACCACATGTTCCCATCATCTCCACATTTGTCAAAACTCAAATCCTACCATGGTATCATGTATTCTACCCTGAATCTGTTCTAAACATTATGGTCTATCTGGGTGGTATATCTTTCATTTTCTGTGTAGTTCACTGTGGTGGACAGGCTTTCAATGCTGTTAGTTTGATCCAATGCTGCCTTATTTACCGTTCTCTGCCTCCGACAAACCTGCCTAGCTCTAAACCTGCTCTTAGCATTGACCATATTGTTGACAAAATACATTTAAATCATTTGCTCCATATGCTGTGTTTATATTGGTCTCTTTGACATATCTTCAGTAACTCTTTAGCTTTAAGGGATCTGAGCAAGGTCAACTTGTGGTAATCTGCAGTGTGTGTGGAGACCACTGTGCATGCATGTGTGAGGGATGAGTGTGTGTCAAGAGAGACAGTCCGTGCGGTATTGTAATCCTGTGTGTGTACGTATGTCTGTCTCCACACACACTCTTACAAAACGCTGCTGCCGGTGTGTTTTGGGAGCAGAGCCATGCTCAGCTCAGCAGCTTTTAGACGGCAATAATGGTGCTCACTCCACAAAGCTCTATTTCTCCACATTCCCTCTGTCACGGGTCAATAAACTATTTAATTACCACCATGCATCTTCTGCCATCAGATTAATGTGGGCTGCACTTCCCAGTTTATTTACAAAGAGATTATCTGTGTTTTAGTCCCTGATGGGACGCCAGTATCGGACATCATCAGACATCAGCAACGAAAACAGACATTACAGGCATGGCCAAGGGCAGAGGTGACAGGCAGCTGAGTTTCAAAGCGGACCTGGGTTCAAATACTATTTGAAATCTTTAGCATTTGCTTTAGCCTGCCTGGAGTGCCAAATGGGCAAGGTTTTTATTTTGTATGACTATTATATTGCTTCCATTGTCTCATGCAAACTCAAGCCCAGGATTTGAAATGATTTCAAATCGTATATGAACCCAGGTCTGTCTCAGAGATAGCCCAGGCCTCAAAGACAGAGATGGGATAGGATTGGAGGACAGATGAACATGCCCCGTGGATAAATGGTGCTCGTTTTTGAAGATAGTCAGCTGGCTTTCGTGAAGACCATGTGGTCCAAGGCCATCCACAAAAAAAAGGCTTCTGAAAAGGCATTCCGTGACCCAGTAAACAAAACTGCAAAATTCAACATCTTAATAGATGATTTTATGAATATAAACACTGTGTCATTCAAACCTTGTAAAAGCTGCACATTAGTTAAATATTATAAATCAAAGGTACGATTTGAAATCATAGCACATTTTTGATAATTTCTCCTCGCAGCATTATGAGGTTGCCATGTTACATCTCGGTTACAATTTTTACACAAGTTCCGTTGTACATGCTGGCAGAAAGAAACGCATGTACCGGACCGGAGGAATCGCAAAATAATATGAGATAAGAAGCTGTTGAAACATGCAAAATATATTTTTCTCAGATGGCAGAACAGCGCTTCATTTAGGTGTCGGGACCATTCTTGTTTTGAGAGCTGTGTCAGCTTGCAAACATTATGCTGTCTTTAGTTTCGCTAGTAGGCAAGAGCAACAATGGCCCCTCTAAGCTTAATAGAGCTCGCCAGCTTGTAGTCCTAAAACCCTTGTAGTCCTAAATGAGTTAAGTCTGGTTCGTACAGTCATCCCCAGGGGGGATATTAAATGGGGAAAGAATAGGGATTTGGGATAAACACCAAAAATAAGGTCAGAGGTTAACACACACTTAGGAGATCTGATACGTTTTGTTCTATGGAGGTAATACCAGTCAGTTAACATGACCTTTATGAATTATGAAGCCTAAGTGTTTTTTTTATGACAAATGCTTCAAAATTCACAAAAATGTACGTTAGCTGATAATCTTTATCTCATAGAACATAACATATACGATCTCCTAAACCTGTGTTTACCGCAGCATTTATCCAAAAACACCATTCATTTCCCCATAATTTGGCCAATGAACCATGGTGGTGTAACGATGTACGCTGAGAGTCGGGAAGCAAGTTCAGGGAGTGAATACATTTAATTAATAAATGACCAAAACAAGAAAACACAAACAGCGCACCGACCTGAAACAATGACAACTGGAGAAGAAACCAAAGGGAGTGACATAAAGGAGGTGATGGAGTCCAGGCAAATGCGTGTATCGCTGGTGACAGGTGTGCGCCATAGACGAGCAGCCTGGTGACGTAGAGGCCGAGAGGGAGCACACATGACAGGTGATGTCAGTGCCTACAAAAAGACGACATTACTATTGCTCTCTATACAGCTGCCAAAAATGTCTTCACACTGTACTGTACGTGGTTAAAACATTCCCATTTCGGGGTTCATCTGGATCAATGACAGTAACACGTGTTGCTTGAGCTGATGCATGGACGAACACGCGAATAGTTCTGTGCGCCAGTGTGCAAAAAAAGTAACGAAGGTGAAACAACGTCAGGAACGTTGCCAGGGACATTTCCAAGATGCTCTGTGATTTCAAAGCTAAATAATGTGCCACTTCAAGTTTTTAATCACACCGTATTCATGTTCATAACATTATCTACAAACTGTTGCTGAAATTTTACACTGCTGTTTTTGGGTCACGGAACAAGACATTTTTGGTGGGTGGCCCTCTGAATAATGGTGCAAAAGTGGTCATCATTTTCTCCTGATGATGGAGATCTTGTTCAACTCAATGAGTTTCCTTATTAGAAATGTTTTAAATAATCTAGTCGATAATTGTCTGTATATTTATATAAATTAATCATCTGAACTTCAATTAACCAAAATATGCCTATAACTATAGTCAAGTCACGAGCCTGTATTTTTGCAACGGAAGTGCAGCACAGTCCCAGACAAATCTCAACTGTTTTCCTGAATGTGTGTGTATCTGTAGTTTAACCAGACTGGGCATGGCAGTGTGTGTAGCCAGGCCATTATGCTGGTGACTGACGGGGCCACACAGATGTACGACGATGTTTTCGCCAAGTTCAACTGGCCAGACAGAAAGGTGAGAAATTGATCTCTCTCTCTCGTCAACATTACACTCACAAAAATTCCAAAAGAATAAAGACAGTTCAAATATTATATATACTGTGTTGTAATGATGTGCAAATAGTTAAAGTACAAAAGGGAAAATAAATATATGTTGTATTTACAATGGTGTTTGTTCTTCACTGGTTGCCCTTTTCTTGTGGCAACAGGTCACACATCTTGCTGGTGGGATTGCACACTGTGGTATTTCACCCAATATATATGGGAATTCATGGATCTGGGGAAATAGGTCTCTCTAATATGGTCATACATTTGGCAAGAGGTTATGAAGTGCAGCTCAGTTGTCACCATTTTATAGGCAGCGTGCAAATCAAACTTTATTTGTCACATGTTGTCACGCCTTGGTCATTGTATTTTGTGTTTTCGTTATATATTTGGTCAGGCCAGGGTGTGACAGGGGTTTATGTTATTGTATTTCGTATTGGGGTTTGTAGTATTTGGGATCGCGGCTGATTAGGGGTGTTGTATAGGCTTGGCTGCCTGAGGCGGTTCTCAATCAGCAGTCAGGTGATTCTCGTTGCCTCTGATTGGGAACCGTATTTAGGTAGCCTGAGTTTCGCTTTGTCTTTCGTGGGTGATTGTTCCTGTCTCTGTGTAGTTTCACCAGATACGCTGTATTAGGTTTCACGTTCCGTTTGTTGTTTTGTATTTATTAAGTTATTTCATGTATCGTCACTTTTTCTTCATTAAAGAACATGAGTAACCACCACGCTGCATTTCGGTCCGACTCTCTTTCTACAAACGAAGAACGCCCTTACACATGCGCTGAATACAACAGGTTTAGACATTTCTGCAAAATGTTTACTTACAAGTCCTTAACCAACAATGCAGTTCAAGAAAGAGTTAATAAAATATTTACCAAATAAACTTAAGTAAAAATAATAATAAAAGTAACACCAAATAATAACGAGGCTATATACAGGAGGAACCGGTACCGAGTCAATGTGAGGGGGGTACAGGTTAGTCGAGGTAATTTGTACATGTAGGTAGGGGTGAAGTGACTATGCATTGATAATAAACAGCAAGTAGCAGTGTACAATACAAATGGAGGGGAGGGGGTGTCAATGTAAATAGTCCGTGTGGCCATTTTATTAATTGTTTAGCAGTCTTATGGCTTGGGGGTAGAAGCTGTTAAGGAGCCTTTTGGTCCTAGACTTGGTGCTCCGGTACCGCTTACCTTGCGGTAGCAGAGAGAACAGTCTGTGACTTGGGTGACTGGAGTCTGACAATTTTATGGGCTTTCCTTTGACAGCGCCTATTATATAGGTCCTGAATGGCAAGAAGCCTGGCCCCAGTGATGTACTGGGCCGTACGCACTACCCACTGTAGCGCCTTACGGTCAGATGAGCAGTTGCCATATCAGGCGATGTAGGATGCTCTCGATGGTGCAGCTGTAGAACTTTGAGGAATTGGGGACCATGGCAAATCTTTTCAGTCTCCTGAGGGGAAAAAGGTGTTGTCGTGCCCTCTTCACGACTGTGTTGGTTTGATGGGACCATGATAGTTTGTTGGTGATGTGGACACCAAGGAACTTGAAACTCTCAACCCGCTCCACTACAGCCCCGTCAATGTTATTGGGAGCCTGTTCCCACCTTTTTCTGTAGTCCAAGATCAGCTCCTTTATCTTACTCACATTGAGGGAGAGGTTGTTGTCCTGGCACAACCCTGCCAGGTCTCTGACCTCCTCCCTATAGGCTGTCTCATCATTGTTGGTAATCAGGCCTACCACTGTTGGGTCATCAGCAAACTGGCCATGCAGTCGTGGGTGAACGGGGAGTACAGGAGGGGACTAAGCATAGACCCCTGAGGAGCCCCTATGTTGAGGATTAGTGTGGCAAATGTTGTTACCTACCCTGGGGCGGCCCGTCAGGAAGTCCAGGATCCCGTTGCAGGGGAGGTGTTTAGTCCCAGGGTCCTTAGCTTAGTTATGAGCTTTGTGGACTACGCAGAGCTGTAGTCAATGAACAGCATTCTCACATAGGTGTTCCTTTTGTTCAGGTGGGAAAGGGCAGTGTGGAATGTGATTGAGATTGCGTCATCTGTGGATCTGTTGGGGCGGTATGCGAATTGGAGTGGATCTAGGATATCCAGGATGATGTTGTTGATGTGAGCCATGACCACTCTTTCCAAGCACTTCATGGCTACCAACGTGAATGCTACAGGCGGTAATCATTTTAGGCAGGTTATCTTCACTTCCTTGGGCACTATGGTGTTCTGCTTAAAACATGTAGGTATTACAGACCCAGTCAGGGAGAGGTTGAAAATGTCAGTGAAGACACTTGCCGGACATTTTCCACCATCATTTGCAAATAAATTCATTAAAAATCCTACAATGTGATTTTCTGGAATTTCTTTTCTCATTTTGTCTGTCATAGTTGAAGTGTACCTATGATGAAAATTACAGGCCTCTCTCATCTTTTTAAGTGGGAGAACTTGCACAATTGGTGGCTGACTAAATACTTTTTTTCTCCACTGTATAAGACTTTGCTTGGTAAAGCCCCGCCTTATTTCAGCTCACTGGTCACAATAACAACACCCACCCGTAGCATGCGCTCCAGCAGATATATCTCAATGGTCATCCCCAAAGCCAACAACTCCTTTGGCCGTCTTTCCTTCCAGTTCTCTGCTGCCAATGACTGGAACGAATTGCGGAGAAAAAAAACATTTATAAAAAAAAAGAAAATAATAATAATGAATGTTTTTTTAATTTAATAACAGACGTTGGAGACTTATACCTCCCTCAATAACTTTAAGCATCAGCCATCTGAGCAGCTAACTGATCGCTGCAGCTGTACATAGTCCATCTGTAAATAGCCCACCAAATCTACCTACCTCATCCCCATATTGTTTTTATTTACTTTTCTGCTCTTTTGCACACCAGTATCACTACTTGCACATCACCATCTGCTCATCCATCACTCGTGTTAATTTGCTAAATTGTAATTACTTCGCTACTATGGCCTATTTATTGCCTTACCTCCTCACGACATTTGCACTCACTGTATATAGACATTTTTTTTCCTATCGTGTTATTGACCGCTTGTTTATTCCATGTGTAAGTCTGTGTTGTTGTTTGTGTCTCACTGCTTTGCTTTATCTTGGCCAGGTCACAGTTGTAAATGAGAACTTGTTCTCAACTAGCTTACCTGGTTAAATAAAGGTGAAAAAATAAAAAATCGTTCTCCATTCATTTTGTAGTTATCGTTGTGTGAACGCTCCTGTTCACTTGAATATAAACAAATATTTTTATCATTATTGTCCTTTGTATGGACGGCCCTTTGGAGCTAAAATTATCTCCTAACCTGCTATGAAAAGGCACTTCCGGTCGTAGCTGCACTCCCTCTAGTCACAACCATGTGATTTGTTGAGTCACCTCAACTGACATTACAAAAAATGTATTTCATTGTATAAGCCACATTAGTTAGTATCATTTGAATGAATATTCTACATTACCATGGCAGTCCACCATCAGTTGAAAGAACTTTCCAAAATACCATGAAAATGATTGCATCACAATACCAGGCAGCCATTGCAAGTGTACCATTTTAAAATCATGGATAATATATGGCTGTTTGATTTTCCTTTTTGATGTTTGGAGAAAGATGTAGTTCTTATTATTCAGTTACAGCTTTTAGCACAATAAATCTACAATTAACTGCAACATACAAGATTTGGTAAAGCCTACATTGATGACGTAAATAGTCATAATGGAGGGACTGTGGATGGACTTTCCAGCCATCCTTTAGAGGAAAGTGAGGAGAGGAATCTCATCATGTGTTCAGTGGCATCTGTCTGTCTGACCTCCATCCACCTTAACAGATTGATCTGGCTCAATCAGCCACTCATGCAGACAGTGAACTCTGCTCCTGCATGTGCTTTGCTAGAGGAAGAGGACTGGATGTACTCTAGAGCCTCTCTCCTCCTGTCTTCTCTGCTGATACTGCCCCAGGCTGGTTCTCTGTGCTCTAGAGCCTCTCTCCTCCTGTCTTCTCTGCTGATACTGCCCCAGGCTGGTTCTCTGTGCTCTAGAGCCTCTCTCTCCTCCTGTCTTCTCTGCTGATACTGCCCCAGGCTGGTTCTCTGTGCTCTAGAGCCCCTCTCCTCCTGTCTTCTCTGCTGATACTGCCCCAGGCTGGTTCTCTGTGCTCTAGAGCCTCTCTCCTCCTGTCTTCTCTGCTGATACTGCCCCAGGCTGGTTCTCTGTGCTCTAGAGCCTCTCTCCTCCTGTCTTCTCTGCTGATACTGCCCCAGGCTGGTTCTCTGTGCTCTAGAGCCCCTCTCCTCCTGTCTTCTCTGCTGATACTGCCCCAGGCTGGTTCTCTGTGCTCTAGAGCCCCTCTCCTCCTGTCTTCTCTGCTGATACTGCCCCAGGCTGGTTCTCTGTGCTCTAGAGCCCCTCTCCTCCTGTCTTCTCTGCTGATACTGCCCCAGGCTGGTTCTCTGTGCTCTAGAGCCCCTCTCCTCCTGTCTTCTCTGCTGATACTGCCCCAGGCTGGTTCTCTGTGCTCTAGAGCCCCTCTCCTCCTGTCTTCTCTGCTGATACTGCCCCAGGCTGGTTCTCTGTGCTCTAGAGCCTCTCTCCTCCTGTCTTCTCTGCTGATACTGCCCCAGGCTGGTTCTCTGTGCTCTAGAGCCCCTCTCCTCCTGTCTTCTCTGCTGATACTGCCCCAGGCTGGTTCTCTGTGCTCTAGAGCCTCTCTCCTCCTGTCTTCTCTGCTGATACTGCCCCAGGCTGGTTCTCTGTGCTCTAGAGCCCCTCTCCTCCTGTCTTCTCTGCTGATACTGCCCCAGGCTGGTTCTCTGTGCTCTAGAGCCTCTCTCCTCCTGTCTTCTCTGCTGATACTGCCCCAGGCTGGTTCTCTGTGCTCTAGAGCCTCTCTCCTCCTGTCTTCTCTGCTTATACTGCCCCAGGCTGGTTCTCTCTACTCTAGAGCCTCTCTCCTCCTGTCTTCTCTGCTGATACTGCCCCAGGCTGGTTCTCTGTACTCTAGAGCCTCTCTCCTCCTGTCTTCTCTGCTGATACTGCCCCAGGCTGGTTCTCTGTGCTCTAGAGCCTCTCTCCTCCTGTCTTCTCTGCTGATACTGCCCCAGGCTGGTTCTCTGTACTCTAGAGCCTCTCTCCTCCTGTCTTCTCTGCTGATACTGCCCCAGGCTGGTTCTCTGTCCTCTAGAGCCTCTCTCCTCCTGTCTTCTCTGCTTATACTGCCCCAGGCTGGTTCTCTGTGCTCTAGAGCCTCTCTCCTCCTGTCTTCTCTGCTGATACTGCCCCAGGCTGGTTCTCTGTGCTCTAGAGCCTCTCTCCTCCTGTCTTCTCTGCTTATACTGCCCCAGGCTGGTTCTCTGTGCTCTAGAGCCTCTCTCCTCCTGTCTTCTCTGCTGATACTGCCCCAGGCTGGTTCTCTGTGCTCTAGAGCCCCTCCCTCCTTCCGTATCCACAGCCTTCTCCCTGCCTCTACTACAATCAAAATGGTTCAACATTTTTTTTTTTACAATTCTAATAAACGCAACAGTTAAATTTTTGTAATCCATCAGATATTGACTGAATTGTAGCACATAAAACATTTTACTCTCACGGCCAAATAATGAATGGAGTTCAGGGCTTTTGGTGGGAATTCAGGTATTACATTTATTGTAAAAAAAATATATATATATATTCTTAAAATCCACTCATATTCTTATTGTCACAGGTATTTTTTGAATATTTTGTTAAAATGAAGAAACGTATGTGCCTCATTTGCATGATTACACCTGCACTGCCTAGACGGCTTTATTATTTACTGTTGTCACCTTCTCTTGCATAATTCAACAAGTGTCAATAGCAGAATACCCTCGGATTTAAAAAATCAACACCTTTGGTTCTAGATTACACCTACCTAAACATACTTTACATTGTTTGTGACATCAAAGTATCACTATAATCAGTGTTCATTTTCAGAAGTTGCTTTCATTTCAGCGCATCTAATGTGTAAACATTTGAACTTTATTAAATGATGACTTTTCTCAATTCCACAAAAACACCCATCAAAATAAAGTTATCTTTCTTCTCTTACATGTGTCGAGGCGGTGCGTTAAATCCCCAACAAAGCTTTAGCATTCATAGATTCAATGGAAAGATATTAGCTGTGTTTGAATACTCATTCTAACCTCACTGTTTTTGACATAAATTGTGTATAGAGTATGCTTATTGGTCATAGTATGGATAGAGTTAGTATGCCAAAAGTTCCCAGATGTTGTACTACATTCGCCAAAATACGAAGTATACACAGTGGACATCATTTCCGTACTTATAGGGCCCATAATGCAATTCTTCAGGAAATGGGCGTGGCTTCACAACGTTTTCAGATTTGAAGAAAATGGCGGAAAATATGCAACGAGAGCGGATACAAATTCATTGCTTTAACTAATTATGACAAATGTTAAGAAAATGTTGAGCAATGTAATAAAGTAAACTTCGGCAAAAATGCATAATTAAATTGATGCAAGCAGCACATATACAATCACCACTGCTCTGGATAAAATGAAAACTTTTTAACCAGCTCTGCTAGGGCGAGTAAAATGGTCAGAGTGAGGTGTTCTCTCATTTGTGTCTGGAAGTAGCTAGCCAGTTAGCTTGGGTGCTTGACTGCTGTTGTAAGGTCAGAACGCTCAAGTCACCCTACTCCTTGGCCAGAGCATCCAGTGTGCGCTCTGAACGCTCCCAGAGCGAAATACTCTGAATTTACAAACGGACAATCTTTATTTTATTTATTTATTTTATTTATTTATTTCACCTTTATTTAACCAGGTAGGCAAGTTGAGAACAAGTTCTCATTTACAATTGCGACCTGGCCAAGATAAAGCAAAGCAGTTCGACAGATACAACGACACAGAATTACACATGGAGTAAAACAAACATACAGTCAATAATACAGTATAAACAAGTCTATATACAATGTGAGCAAATGAGGTGAGAAGGGAGGTAAAGACAAAAAAGATCATGGTGGCAAAGTAAATACAATATAGCAAGTAAAACACTGGAATGGTAGTTTTGCAATGGAAGAATGTGCAAAGTAGAAATAAAAATAATGGGGTGCAAAGGAGCAAAATAAATTAATTAATTAAATACAGTTGGGAAAGAGGTAGTTGTTTGGGCTAAATTATAGGTGGGCTATGTACAGGTGCAGTAATCTGTGAGCTGCTCTGACAGTTGGTGCTTAAAGCTAGTGAGGGAGATAAGTGTTTCCAGTTTCAGAGATTTTTGTAGTTCGTTCCAGTCATTGGCAGCAGAGAACTGGAAGGAGAGGCGGCCAAAGAAAGAATTGGTTTTGGGGGTGACTAGAGAGATATACCTGCTGGAGCGTGTGCTACAGGTGGGAGATGCTATGGTGACCAGCGAGCTGAGATAAGGGGGGACTTTACCTAGCAGGGTCTTGTAGATGACATGGAGCCAGTGGGTTTGGCGACAAGTATGAAGCGAGGGCCAGCCAACGAGAGCGTACAGGTCGCAATGGTGGGTAGTATATGGGGCTTTGGTGACAAAACGGATTGCACTGTGATAGACTGCATCCAATTTGTTGAGTAGGGTATTGGAGGCTATTTTGTAAATGACATCGCCAAAGTCGAGGATTGGTAGGATGGTCAGTTTTACAAGGGTATGTTTGGCAGCATGAGTGAAGGATGCTTTGTTGCGAACTAGGAAGCCAATTCTAGATTTAACTTTGGATTGGAGATGTTTGATATGGGTCTGGAAGGAGAGTTTACAGTCTAACCAGACACCTAAGTATTTGTAGTTGTCCACGTATTCTAAGTCAGAGCCGTCTAGAGTAGTGATGTTGGACAGGCGGGTAGGTGCAGGTAGCGATCGGTTGAAGAGCATGCATTTAGTTTTACTTGTATTTAAGAGCAATTGGAGGCCACGGAAGGAGAGTTGTATGGCATTGAAGCTTGCCTGGAGGGTTGTTAACACAGTGTCCAAAGAAGGGCCAGAAGTATACAGAATGGCGTCGTCTGCGTAGAGGTGGATCAGAGACTCACCAGCAGCAAGAGCGACCTCATTGATGTATACAGAGAAGAGAGTCGGTCCAAGATTTGAACCCTGTGGCACCCCAATAGAGACTGCCAGAGGTCCGGACAGCAGACCCTCCAATTTGACACACTGAACTCTATCAGAGAAGTAGTTGGTGAACCAGGCGAGGCAATCATTTGAGAAACCAAGGCTGTCGAGTCTGCCAATGAGGATGTGGTGATTGACAGAGTCGAAAGCCTTGGCCAGATCAATGAATACGGCTGCACAGTAATGTTTCTTATCAATGGCGATTAAGATATCGTTTAGGACCTTGAGCGTGGCTGAGGTGCACCCATGACCAGCTCTGAAACCAGATTGCATAGCAGAGAAGGTATGGTGAGATTCGAAATGGTCGGTAATCTGTTTGTTGACTTGGCTTTCGAAGACCTTAGAAAGGCATGGTAGGATAGATATAGGTCTGTAGCAGTTTGGGTCAAGAGTGTCCCCCCCTTTGAAGAGGGGGATGACCGCAGCTGCTTTCCAATCTTTGGGAATCTCAGACGACACGAAAGAGAGGTTGAACAGGCTAGTAATAGGGGTGGCAACAATTTCGGCAGATCATTTTAGAAAGAAAGGGTCCAGATTGTCTAGCCCGGCTGATTTGTAGGGGTCCAGATTTTGCAGCTCTTTCGGAACATCAGCTGAACGGATTTGGGAGAAGGAGAAATGGGGAAGGCTTGGGCGAGTTGCTGTTGGGGGTGCAGTGCTGTTGACCGGGGTAGGAGTAGCCAGGTGGAAAGAATGGCCAGCCGTAGAAAAATGCTTATTGAAATTGAAATCTGACAATGATCTGAATTTACAAATGCCCAGAGTGCACTCTCACTTGGCTTCCCTGGCTAAAGCAACAGACTCCCCACATGCAAAAATACTACAGTTTACAATAGAAGACTAATGTACTTCTAGAATTCTGTACTATACTCCACACCGTAGTATCCCTTGATCATGTGTAGTTGTTACTATAGAATTTTGTCGTATGCTATACTACACAATGTAGTGCCCCATGATCATGTAGTGCTTACTATATACTTTTGTAGTATATTGTAGAATACTAAACTCCACACTGTAGTATCCCTTGATCATGTGTAGTGCTATTATATCATTTCATAGTGTACTGTAGAATACTACAGTATTATCCGCAAAAAAACGACTAAATACTACACTAGTCAGCAAAAACACTACAGTGTCCACTGTCTGCAAAAACACTATAGTTTAACTATAGTAATACTACAGTATTTAAGTTGCATATATACCCCATCCATTCCCCTCCCCATATCCCAATTTGTGTGCCACCCATGATCAACTTACATATCAAGTATAGACCATATTGTGTTCCTCACAGGCCTGCAGGTTATAGAAAATCTATCCGTTTAGACTCCAGTTCCTACCTACAGGTTATGAAAAATTAGCTATTTTTGTAATTGTCCTGTAGGTTTTGTCAAGGAGAAAGCTCCCACTTCTAACAATGAAACAAAAACACTACAGTAATGTCCACAAAACACTACAGTAAATAATATAATATAGACTATGGTTTAGCTATAGTAATACTACAGTATGTATACTAAACAGTTAATTTATATTTTTCATACATTTGGGTGAGGTTTCCCTTGCCTGGTTAGCCTCGTTTCACTGCCAAAAATACAATTAAACCAGCTAGTGTTCAGTGAAATAACAATGTCAAATACAGGTAGTGTCACGTTTGGCGTGACCATTTTCCCTGCGTCGGAATAAAACATTGTTCTTTACCCTCTGCTTCCTGCGCCTGACTCCGCACCCACTACGCATAGAGTGCATTACAGGTAGCCTAGTAAAATAATTAACATCCAATCACATTAACCGTTACTCTCGTGGGAATTCCACTAACGGTCCATATGTAGCCAAACGTAGCTGCTGCTCATGTTGGTATCTGTACTGATGGCGCAAAAGCCATGACAGGGAGACATAGCGGAGTGGTAACGCGTGTGGAAGAAGTTGCTCCCAACGCCACTTGGGTATACTGCAGCATCCACCGTGAGGCTCTTGCTGCCAAGGGAATGCCTGACAGCTTGAAAGACATTTTGGATAAAAAGTGGAAATGGTTAACTTTGTTAAAGCAAGGACCCTGAACTCTTGTGTATTTTCTGCGCTATGCAATGATATGGGCAGCGACCACGTAACGCATTTACAACATACAGAAAGAAGTGCGCTGGTTATCAAGGGACTTAAATTGAGAGACAAGCTTAAAGTTGTCTTTACTGACCATAATTTTCACTTGTCTGACCGCTTGCATGATGACGAGTTTCTCACACAACTGGCCTATCTGGGTGATGTTTTTCCTCACCAAAATGATCTGAATCTAGGATTACAGGGACTCGCCGCAACTATATTCAGTGTGCGGGACATAGAGGCTATGATTAAAAAATTGGAGCTCTTCTCTGTCTGGATTAACAAGGACAACACACAGGTCTTTCCATCATTGTATGTTTTGTGTGCAAATGAACTCAAGCTTACAGACAATGTCAAATGTGATACAGCGAAGTACCTGAGTGAGTTGGGTGCGCAGTTACGCAGGTACTTTCTTGAAACGGATGACACAAACAACTGGATTCGTTATCCCTTTTATGCCCTGTCTCCAGTTCACTTAACAATATCTGAACAAGAGAGCCTCAAAATTGCAGTTCTGTGAAAATTTAATTTAATCAGAAGTAACTGCCAGATTTTTGGGATTGGGCTGTGCTTAGAGTATCTTGCCTTGGCAAATCATGCTGTTAAGACACTGATGCCCTTTGCAACCACGTACCTATGTGAGAGTGGATTCTCAGCCCTCACTAGCATGAAAACTAAATACAGGCACAGACTGTATGTGGAAAATGATTTAAGATAGAGACTTTCTCCAATACAACTATCAAGGCACAAGGCGAGACACAGATGGCTGCAGTCTTACAATGTTTACTAATCCAAAGGGGTAGGGAAGAGAATGGTTGTGGACAGACAAAAAAGTCAGTACCATACTAGAGTCTAGGAGGTACAGAGTGGCAGACAGGCTCGTGGTCAAGGCAGGCAGAATGGTCATGCAGGCGGGTACAGAGTCCAGAAACAGGCAAGGGTCAAAACCAGGAGGACTAGAAAAAGAGAATAGCAAAAGGAGTACGGGGGAAAACACGCTGGTTGACTTGACTAAACATAGAAGACGAACTGGCACAGAGAGACAGGAAACACAGGGATAAATACACTGGGGAGAATAAGCGACACCTGGAGAGGGTGGAGACAATCACAAGAACAGGTGAAACAGATCAGGGCGTGTCAACAACCCAACATTGCAGAGTTACAGTGCCTTGCGAAAGTATTCGGCCCCCTTGAACTTTGCGACCTTTTGCCACATTTCAGGCTTCAAACATAAAGATATAAAACTATATTTTTTTGTGAAAAATCAACAACAAGTGGGACACAATCATGAAGTGGAACGACATTTATTGGATATTTCAAACTTTTTTAACAAATCAAAAACTGAAAAATTGGGCGTGCAAAATTATTCAGCCCCCTTAAGTTAATACTTTGTAGCGCCACCTTTTGCTGCGATTACAGCTGTAAGTCGCTTGGGGTATGTCTCTATCAGTTTTGCACATCGAGAGACTGACATTTTTTCCCATTCCTCCTTGCAAAACAGCTCGAGCTCAGTGAGGTTGGATGGAGAGCATTTGTGAACAGCAGTTTTCAGTTCTTTCCACAGATTCTCGATTGGATTCAGGTCTGGACTTTGACTTGGCCATTCTAACACCTGGATATGTTTATTTTTGAACCATTCCATTGTAGATTTTGCTTTATGTTTTGGATCATTGTCTTGTTGGAAGACAAATCTCCGTCCCAGTCTCAGGTCTTTTGCAGACTCCATCAGGTTTTCTTCCAGAATGGTCCTGTATTTGGCTCCATCCATCTTCCCATCAATTTTAACCATCTTCCCTGTCCCTGCTGAAGAAAAGCAGGCCCAAACCATGATGCAGCCACCACCATGTTTGACAGTGGGGATGGTGTGTTCAGGGTGATGGGCTGTGTTGCTTTTACGCCAAACATAACGTTTTGCATTGTTGCCAAAAAGTTCCATTTTGGTTTCATCTGACCAGAGCACCTTCTTCCACATGCTTGGTGTGTCTCCCAGGTGGCTTGTGGCAAACTTTAAACAACACTTTTTATGGATATCTTTAAGAAATGGCTTTCTTCTTGCCACTCTTCCATAAAGGCCAGATTTGTGCAATATACGACTGATTGTTGTCCTATGGACAGAGTCTCCCACCTCAGCTGTAGATCTCTGCAGTTCATCCACAGTGATCATGGGCCTCTTGGCTGCATCTCTGATCAGTCTTCTCCTTGTATGAGCTGAAAGTTTAGAGGGACGGCCAGGTCTTGGTAGATTTGCAGTGGTCTGATACTCCTTCCATTTCAATATTATCGCTTGCACAGTGCTCCTTGGGATGTTTAAATCATTTCACGGTAAGGTATACACATCTTGTATTCGGCGCATGTGACAAATACAGTTTGATTTGATTTCCGCGGTCGAAAAAAGGACAGGCACAAGCAAGAGTTTGAAACAGTTGCATTGGTAAAATGAAAGCAATCAATCCAATGAGATTTAAGTGACAGGTGGATTTGGCACTATTCAGACACAGGAAGTAGTCTCTGTCGCCCCAGGCTGGCTCTCTATTGGAGGGTCATTCTGGCAGGAGGCCACACTGTGACAAACGACTTGGTGAAAACGTTAAACAAATGCAATTGAAATTAAATGGGCTGCTGTACTATTCACAGTGCAATAAAAACAACACCTTGGGGCCCTTTTGTCCAGTCCTATCAAGCATGTGTGTGTCGGCAGACTCTGCACAAAGGAGCAGTATCTGGCAGTGTAACCTCCATCCCCCCACATACCCGGAGGGGCAGTATTTGGCAGCCGTTCACTCTGAGCCGTGGCTGGCGGATGCCACAGAGAAAATTCTAACTGTCTCTTGTTTCTCTGTGCTGTCAACCTTGGTTTATACACACAGATCTAATTAAGCGCAGACATGCAGATCATATGGATGAGCAAGAAAGAGAGCAAGAGGAAGGAAACATAATGAAAATGAGAAGAGGATGCAGGAGAGGAGAGCAGAGATGAAGGGAAGGGAAAGGAAAGGAAAGGAAAAGCAAGGAAAAGAAGAAAGACAGAGAGCTATACTGAGTGCTGGGTCTTTCATTGTGAGGCACAAACAGTACTGTAGTAGTCCATACATCCACCCTCTCCTCTCCTCTCTTCAGTGGTAGACTATACATCCCCCCTTCTCTCCTATACTTTCCTCTCCTCTCCTCTACTTTCCTTTTTCCTCATCTACACCTCTCCTCTCTTTGGTGGTAGACGATACATCACCCCCTCCTCTCCACTCCTCTAATTTCCGTTCGGTAGTAGATTATACATCCACCCTCCTCTCCTTTCATCTCCTCTCTCTTCGGTAGTAGATTATACATCCACCCTCCTCTCCTCTCCTCTCCTCTCCTCTCCTCTCCTCTCCTCTCCTCTCCTCTCCTCTCCTCTCCTCTCCTCTCCTCTCCTCTCCTCTCCTCTCCTCTCCTCTCCTCTCCTCTCCTCTCCTCTCCTCTCCTCTCCTCTCCTCTCTTCGGTAGTAGATTATACATCCAGTTCTCAATGGGATTAAGGTCTGGGGAGTTTCCTGGCCATGGACCCAAAATATCGATGTTTTACTTATGGCAAGGTGCTCCATCATGCTGGAAAAGGAATTGTTCATCACCAAACTGTTCCTGGATGGTTGGGAGAAGTTGCTCTCGGATGATGTGTTGGTACCATTCTTTATTCATGGCTGTGTTCTTAGGCAAAATTGTGAGTGAGCCCACTCACTTGGCTGGGAAGCAACCCCACACATGAATGGTCTCAGGATGCTTTACTGTTGGCATGACACAAGACTGATGGTAGCGCTCACCTTGTCTTCTCCGGACAAGCTTTTTTCCGGATGCCCCAAACAATCGGAAAGGGGATTCATCAGGGAAAATGACTTTACCCCAGTCCTCAGCAGTCCAATCCCTGCACCTTTTGCAGAATATCAGTTTGTCCCTGATGTTTTTCCTGGAGAGAAGTGGCTTCTTTGCTGCCCTTCTTGACACCAGGCCATCCTCCAAAAGTCTTCGCCTCACTGTGCGTGCAGTTGCACTCACACCTGCCTGCTGCCATTCCTGAGCAAGCTCTGTACTGGTGGTGCCCCAATCACAACGCTGAATCAACTTTAGGAGACCGTCCTGGCGATTGCTGGACTTTCTTGGGCACCCTGAAGCCTTCTTCACAACAATTGAACCGCTTTCCTTGAAGTTCTTGATGATCCGATAGATGGTTGATTTAGGTGCAATCTTACTGACAGCAATTTCCTTGCCTGTGAAGCCCTTTTTGTGCAAAGCAATGATTACGGCACATGTTTCCTTGCAGGTAACCATGGTTGACAGAGGAAGAACAATGATTCCAAGCACCACCCTCCTTTTGAAGCTTCCAGTCTGTTACTCGAACTCAATCAGCATGACTGAGTGATCTCCAGCCTTGTCCTCGTCAACACTCACACCTGTGTTAACGAGAGAATCACTGACATGATGTCAGCTGGTCCTTTTGTGGCAAGGCTGAAATGCAGTGGAAATGTTTTTGGGGGATTCAGTTCATTTGCATGGCAAAGAGGGACTTTGCAATTAATTGCAATTCATCTGATCACTCTTCATAACATTCTGGAGTATATGCAAATTGCCATCATACAAACTGAGGCAGCTGACTTTGTGAACATTTATATTTCTGTCATTCTCAAAACTTTTGGCCACGACAGAGGAAGTAGACTATACATCCATCCTCTCCTCTCATATCCACTCCTCTCCTATTTGGTAGTATTCTATACATCTATCCACCGCCCTCTTATCTCATCTCATCTCCACTCCTCTCCTCTCTTCAGTAGTAGACTATACATGTATCCACCCTCCTCTCATCTCCACTCCTCTCCTCTCTTCAGTAGTAGACTATACATGTATCCACCCTCCTCTCATCTCATCTCCACTCCTCTCCTCTCTTCAGTAGTAGACTATACATGTATCCACCCTCCTCTCATCTCCACTCCTCCCCTCTCTTCAGTAGTAGACTATACATGTATCCACCCTCCTCTCATCTCCACTCCTCTCCTCTCTTCAGTAGTAAACTATACATGTATCCACCCTCCTCTCATCTCCACTCCTCTCCTCTCTTCAGTAGTAGACTATACATGTATCCACCCTCCTCTCATCTCCACTCCTCTCCTCTCTTCAGTAGTAGACTATACATGTATCCACCCTCCTCTCATCTCCACTCCTCTCCTCTCTTCAGTAGTAGACTATACATGTATCCACCCTCCTCTCATCTCATCTCCACTCCTCTCCTCTCTTCAGTAGTAAACTATACATGTATCCACCCTCCTCTCATCTCATCTCCACTCCTCTCCTCTCTTCAGTAGTAGACTATACATGTATCCACCCTCCTCTCATCTCCACTCCTCTCCTCTCTTCAGTAGTAGACTATACATGTATCCACCCTCCTCTCATCTCCACTCCTCTCCTCTCTTCAGTAGTAGACTATACATGTATCCACCCTCCTCTCATCTCCACTCCTCTCCTCTCTTCAGTAGTAGACTATACATGTATCCACCCTCCTCTCATCTCATCTCCACTCCTCTCCTCTCTTCAGTAGTAGACTATACATGTATCCACCCTCCTCTCATCTCCACTCCTCTCCTCTCTTCAGTAGTAGACTATACATGCATCCACCCTCCTCTCATCTCCACTCCTCTCCTCTCTTCGGTAGTAGACTATACTTTCATTCTCCTCTCATCTCATCTCCACTCCTCTCCTCTCAGGAAAATGGAGCACCATGTGATTCCATCACTGCACATGTTTATGTATTCTCTATTTAAATCACCACACTGTAAATGGCTGATGTCCCTTTCTTCTTCAAATAGGTGCGCATATTCCCATACCTGATTGGCAGAGAGTCTGCCTTTGCTGATAACATGAAATGGATGGCCTGTGCTAATAAAGGTTTGTCTTTTCTTAAAAATTGTATAATAACCACATACACTATGTACCAAATACACTACACAGCACATGTATACTATTACTGTGATGGTATGTTGAATGTGTGGGTATGAGTGTGTGTTGGGTAGATTTTCTGTGTGTGAATGTGTGGGCGTGGTTGGTAGATTGGCTGTGTGTGAATGTGTGAGTGTGTGTTGGGTAGATTGGCTGTGTGTGAATATCAAATCAAATGTATTTATATAGCCCTTTGTACATCAGCTGATGTCTCAAAGTGCTGTACAGAAACCCAGCCTAAAACCCCAAACAGCAAGCAATGCAGGTGTAGAAGCACGGTGGCTAGGAAAGACTCCCTAGAAAGGTCAAAACCTAGGAAGAAACCTAGAGAGGAACCAGTCTATGTGGGGTGGCCAGTCCTCTTCTGGCTGTGCCGGGTGGAGATTGTAACAGAACATGGCCAAGATGTTCAAATGTTCATAAATGACCAGCATGGTCAAATAATAATAATCACAGGCAGAACAGTTGAAACTGGAGCAGCAGCACGGCCAGGTGGACTGGGGACAGCAAGGAGTCATCATGTCAGGTAGTTCTGAGGCATGGTCCTAGGGTTCAGGTTCTCCAAGAAAGAGAAAGAAAGAGAGAAAGAGAGAATTAGAGAGAGCATACTTAAATTCACACAGGACACCGGATAGGACAGGAGAAGTACTCCAGATATAACAAACTGACCCTAGCCCCCCGACACATAAACTACTGCAGAATAAATACTGGAGGCTGAGACAGGAGGGGTCAGGAGACACTGTGGCTCCATCCGAGGACACCCCCGGACAGGGCCAAACAGGAAGGATATAATATGTGAGCGTGAGTGTGTGTTGGGTAGATTGGCTGTGCTGATGTGTGCAGAATGGAGTGTTAGTGGAGACACAGGGCTCAGGGGCCATACCTGCCTAATCACTCTTTCTGTCAGAGACTTTCCCCCTGGCCACCTGCCGCTGATGGCTACCGTGTGCCCATGCTCCAGATGAGAGGTGAATGCTCTGGACTGGGAAAGTCACAGTCAGGAAAAGTGACCACTGTGGGATTACACAGCCCAGCTACTCTAACTTTATTCTGACACTCACAGTAACACACACTTACTGTGAAATACCCCTAGTGTGATACATTGTGTGTGCGTGTGCACGTGCGTGTGTGTTTGTGTGTGTGTCTGTGTGTGCGTGCGTGCTTGTGTGTGTTGCCATAGGGTATTTCAGTCAGATCTCCACACTGGCTGATGTACAGGAAAATGTGATGAGGTATCTTCATGTTATGAGTCGTCCTAAAGTCATCGATCATGAACATGACACGGTCTGGACAGAAGCCTACATGGACAGCACTGGGAGTATCATAGTGAGTAGAAAAGGGCATGAGTGTACGTGTGTACATAATGTACTGTATGTGTGCGCATGTGTATGTGCTTGTGCGTTTGTGTGTGTGTCCGTGTGTGTGTGTCCGTGTGTGTGTCCTCTCTGATCAGTCCTCTTCATGCTACACGAGGGATTCCTCATTATGAGCTTCATTCATTTGACTGGATTTTCCCATTTGACTTGTTCTGCTCTTCTGTGTGCAGAATGATGATATGCTGTCTGTCTGGCTGACTGTCTGTTGAGTGTCTGTCTGTCTGTCTGTCTGTCTGTCTGTCTGTCTGTCTGTCTGTCTGTCTGTCTGTCTGTCTGTCTGTCTGTCTGTCTGTCTGTCTGTCTGCCTGTCTGCGTGTCTGTCTGTCTGTTTGTCTATCTTACTTACTGACTGTCTGTCTGAGTGTCTGTCTGTCTGTCTGACTGAGTGAGTGAGCGACTGTCTGTCTGTCAATCCTCATATGTCATTTTTCTGTCTCCTGCAGCTCTCCCAGCCACACAAGGTAAAGCCTTTCTCTCTCTCAGTTAAATTTCAATGTAAAGGCTTTATTGGCATGGGAAACATATTGCCACGACTAGTGAAATACAGTGGGGCAAAAAAGTATTTAGTCAGCCACCAATTGTGCAAGTTCTCCCACTTAAAAAGATGAGAGAGGCCTGTAATTTTCATCATAGGTACACTTCAACTATGACAGACAGAATGAGAAAAAAAATCCAGAAAAACACTTTGTAGGATTTCTAATGAATTTATTTGCAAATTATGGTGGAAAATAAGAATTTGGTCACCTACAAACAAGCAAGATTTCTGGCTCTCACAGACCTGTAACTTCTTATTTTAAGAGGCTCCTCTGTCCTCCACTCGTTACCTGTATTAATGGCACCTGTTTGAACTTGTTATCAGTATAAAAGACACCTGTCTACAACCTCAAACAGTCACACTCCAAACTCCACTATGGCCAAGACCAAAGAGCTGTCAAAGGACACCAGAAACAAAAATGTAGACCTGCACCAGGCTGGGAAGACTGAATCTGCAATAGGTAAGCAGCTTGGTTTGAAGAAATCAACTGTGGGAGCAATTATTAGGAAATGGAAGACATACAAGACCACTGATAATCTCCCTCGATCTGGGGCTCCACGCAAGATCTCACCCCGTGGGGTCAAAATGATCACAAGAACGGTGAGCAAAAATCCCTGAACCTCACGGTGGGACCTAGTGAATGACCTGCAGAGAGCTGGGACCAAAGTAACAAAGCCTACCATCAGTAACACACTATGCCGCCAGGGACTCAAATCCTGCAGTGCCAGACGTGTCCCCCTGCTTAAGCCAGTACATGTCCAGGCCCGTCTGAAGTTTGCTAGAGAGCATTTGGATGATCCAGGAGAAGATTGGGAGAATGTCATATGGTAAGATGTGGTCAAATATAACTTTTTGGTAAAAACTCAACTTGTCATGTTTGGAGGACAAAGAATGCTAAGTTGCATCCAAAGAACACCATACCTTCTGTGAAGCATGGGGGTGGAAACATCATGCTTTGGGGCTGTTTTTCTGCAAAGGGACCAGGACGACTGATCCGTGTAAAGGAAAGAATGAATGGGGCCATGTATCGTGAGATTTTGAGTGAAAACCTCCTTCCATCAGCAAGGGCATTGAAGATGAAATGTGGCTGGGTCTTTCAGCATGACAATGATCCCAAACACACCACCCGGGCAACGAAGGAGTGACTTCGTAAGAAGCATTTCAAGGTCCTGGGGTGGCCTAGCCAGTCTCCAGATCTCAATCCCATAGAAAATCTTTGGAGGGAGTTGAAAGTCCGTGTTGCCCAGCTACAGCCCCAAAACATCACTGCTCTAGAGGAGATCTGCATGGAGGAATGGGCCAAAATACCAGCAACAGTGTGTGAAAACATTGTGAAGACTTACAGAAAACATTTGACCTCTGTCATTGCCAACAAAGTGTATATAACAAAGTATTGAGATAAACTTTTGTTATTGACAAAAAACTTATTTTCCACCATAATTTGCAAATAAATTCATTAAAAATCCTACAATGTGATTTTCAGGATTTTTTTTCTCATTTTGTCTGTCATAGTTGAAGTGTACCTATGATGACAATTACAGGCCTCTCTCATATTTTTAAGTGGGAGAACTTGCACAATTGGTGGCTGACGAAATACTTTTTTGCCCCACTGTAGATAATCAACAAAAGTGAAATAAACAATAAAAAATTAACAGTAAAAACTACACTTCCAAAAGTTCCAAAACAATAAAGACATTACACATGTCCTATGAACAAACACTATACAGTGTTGTAATGATGTGCAAATAGTTCAAGTACAAAAGGGAAAATAAATATATGTTGTATTTACAATGGTGTTTGTTCTTCACTGGTCGCCCTTTTCTTGTGGCAACAGGTCACAAATCTTGCTGTTGTGATTGCACACTGTGGTATTTCACCCAATATATATGGGACTTTATATGGGAGTTTTCACATTCTTTGTGGGTCTGTGTAATCTGAGGGAAATATGTGTCTCTAAGATGGTCATACATTTGGCAGGAGGTTAGGAAGTGCACTCAGTTTCCACCTCATTTTGTGGGCAGTATGTACATAGCCTGTCTTCTCTTGAGAGTCTTTGGCAGCCTTTCTCAATAGCTTGCTTAGGGGCTCTTCTCCAGGTTAATTTCTCTGTAGGTGATGGCTTTGTTATGGAGGGTTTGGGAATCGCTTCCTTTTAAGTGGTTGTAGAATTTATCAGCTCTTTTCTGGGTTTTAATAATTAGCGGGTATCGGCCCAGTTCTGCTCTGCATGCATTATTTCATTATTTGGTGTTTTACGTTGTACACAGAGGATATTTTTGCAAAATTCTGCATGCAGAGTCTCAATTTGTTTTTTCTACCATTTTGTGAATTCTTGGTTGGTGAGCGGATCCCAAACCTAATGGGTTCAATAACTGATTCAAGTATTTCAAATTTGATGTATGTCACATTTTATGTTCCTTTTGGTGGCATGGAAGGCCCTTCTTGCCTTGTCTCTCAGACTATTCTCAGCATTGTGGAAGTTACCTGTGGTGCTGATGTTTAGCCCGAGTTATGTATACATTTTCGTGTGCTCTAGGGCAACGGTGTCTAGATGAAATTTGTATTCGGTGTCCCAGCAACTGGCCCTTTTTTGGAACACCATTTTTTTGTCTTACTGAGATTTACAGTCAGGGCCCAAGTCTGACAGAATCTGTGCAGAAGATCCAGGTGCTGCTGCAGGCTCTCCTTGGTTGGGGACAGAAGCACCAGATCATCAGCAAACAGTAGACATAAGACTTCAGATGGTAGTAGGGTGCTGCAGACTGTTCTAGTGCCCTTGCCAATTTGTTGGTATTGTCATGTCCTGACCATAGAAAGCCTTACTTTTCTATGGTGGAGTAGGTCAGGGCGTGACTGGGGGGTGTTCTAGTTTATTATTTCTATGTGTATTCTATGTTTTCTATTTCTTTGTTGGCCGGGTATTGTTCCCAATCAGAGGCAGCTGTTTATCGTTGTCTCTGATTGGGGATCATACTGGGGCAGCCTTTTTCCATTTGTTGTTTGTTGGATCTTGTTTTTGTATTGTTGCTTTTGAGCCCTACAAGGCTGTACGTTCGTTTGTTTGGTTCTCTTTCTTGTTTTTGTTGCTGGTTCACATTCTAATAAATTATGATGAACCCAAATCACCCTGCGCCTTGGTCTACCCATTTCGACGAGCGTTACAGGTTATATGTTGAAGAGTGTGAGGCTTAAGCTGCATCCCTGTGTCACCCCCTGGCACTGTGGAAAGAAATTTGTGTTTTTTTGCCAATTTTAACCGCACACTTGTTTATGTACTTGGATTTTACAATGTATGTTTTCCCCCAAAACCACTTTCCATCAATTTGTATAGCAGACCCCCATGCCAAATTGAGTCGAAAGCTTTTTTGAAATCAACAAAGAATGAGAAGACTTTGCCTTTGTTTTGATTTGTTTGTTCGTCAATTAGGGGGTGTGTAGGGTGAATACGTGGTATGTCATACCGTAATTTGGTTAAAAGCCAATTTGACATTTTCTCAGTACATTGTTTTCGCTGAGGTAAAATCTGCTGTTAATGATAATGCAGAGGGTTTTCCTAAGGTTGCTGTTGACACATAAACCCCGGTAGTTATTGGGGTCAAATTTGTCTACACTTTTTTGGATTGAGGTGATCAGTCATTGGTTCCAAAAACCAGGCAAGATGCCAGAGTTGAGGATTATGTTAAAGAGTTTAAGTATAACCAATTGGTCTGTATATTTTGTCATAAAATTTAGGATACCATCAACCCCACAGACCTTTTTGGGTTGGAGGGTTTGTATTTTGTCCTGTAGTTCATTCAATGTAATTGGAGAATCCAATGGGTTCTGGTAGTCTTTAATAGTTGATTCTACGATTTGTATCTGATCGTGTATATATTTTTGCTGTTTGTTCTTTGTTATAGAGCCAAAAAGATTGGATAAGTGGTTTATCCATACATCTCTGTTTTGGATAGATAACTCTTCATGCTGTTGTTTGTTTAGAGTTTTCCAATTTTCTCAGAAGTGGTTAGATTCTATGGACTCTTCAATTACATTGAGCTGATTTCTGATGTGCTACAACTTATTTTTCCATAGTGTACAGTATTTCTGTTTTGTTTTAGTGCTTCACCATAGTGAAAGCGTAGGCTCAGGTTTTCTGGGTCTCTATGTTTTTGGTTGGATAGGTTTCTCAATTTCTTTCTTAGGTTTTTGCATTCTTTGTAATCGGTCTGTGTGTAGCTGGTAAGGAGGAGTCAGGTGCAGGACAGCAGATATGAGTAATGAATGTACTTTACTCAAGAATACAAATATATACAACACAATAAACTAGCCCACAATAACGGACCATAAACATACAAACAATCACTTACAAAAACAATGGGGGAACAGAGGGTTAAATAATGAACAAGTAATTGGGGGATTGAAACCAGGTGTGTAAAACAAAGACAAAACAAATGGAAAATGAAAAGTGGATCGGCGATGGCTAGAAGGCCGGTGACGTCGACCGCCGAACACCACCCGAACAAGGAGAGGGACCGACTTCGGCGGAAGTCGTGACATTCTTCATCAAAACATTTGTCATTGTTGTCAATTTTCTTAGGTTGTCTGTTTGACATTTTTAGATTTGATAGGGAAGCTGAGAGGTCAAATATACTGTTTAGGTTTTCTACTGCTGTCGTGTCTTTACTATCATTAAATGAAGACTTGTAGTTTTTATCAAAGATTGTCTGTAATTATTATTACGCGATTAGACTGATTAATCATGTAACTGTAATTAACTAGGAAGTCGGGGGCGTCAAGGAAAATATTCAGATTACAAAGTTATAATTTTCCTAATATAACTTTTCAGATATTTTCATATCTGATCAATAGTCTTCTGAATTAATGAATTATTTATTTTACCTCACGTTAGTCTTATTCCAAACGTTGTAAATTATTGGTTATCTGCACGAACCCCGTCTTCACTATGTGTCATCCATACATCAATTGTCTTAAATCATTTATTTACTAACTAAATAATTCACAGAAATGCATAAACAAACAGTAGATAGTTACAAGGAAATGATAACGGAGTTTCCCTAATGGGATAAACTGGCATCGCGGCTTGGTGTACAAAAGGGAAGTGGGAGTCGACTGAGATAAGACAACACACAGTTGATAATTATAACAATTGAAATGCTAATCCTATGCACATGAACGCTCACTCATTTGTGAACAATTGCAATCAACATACTGTATATATTTACGCTCAGTGTGTCGTCGGGGTCTCTGTTGAAAAGTTTGTTTCTGTTGGAGAGTTTGCCCTCTCTGTCGTGGTTAGAATGGTAGTTCAGAGTGACATTCATTCATGTCGTTATGGATAGATGTTTCGGCAGTTGTCGGTCTTCACGTTCAAAGATACCGAATTCCTAGCTGCAGACTAGTAATTAATATCAAAGACTTGTTCTTATTCTGTCGGTATCGATAGTCTAAGAGTTTAACCAGTTTAACCAGTCTGGTCTCAAACCTTGGCCCTCTCGTTATCGAGGTAAGCTGGTCTGCAACCTTTGTCTTCTCATAATTGTGGGAAACATGGTCTGTTGAGAAATTCTCAAAGTGGGGTTTTTAGTCGGCAGAGCAGAAAAAGGCTGTCTCATGACGCCAGGTCCGAACTGGGCTCATGGGCGGTCCTCTGATTTAGTTACACTCAAAAGGGAATTGGAGTTTCCTTCATTAAACAGTCCAAAATCACATTAGACAATTTTACAAACAGTATCATCTTCACTCATTCATCTTATACAACAATTAGATGTAAACCTCATATCTGAGGCTATTATATTAACAGCGTTATGGTAATGTGGCCGTATTGTCTTCCATGAGTTTCACCAAATTGTACCAAACGGACCAGTTCGTAGCTGGATTCTTCACCGAACTTGTATACCTTCTCCAGAACATAAATGATGTTCGGTTCTCCAGACCTGTGAGGTGGAAGAAATTCCTTTGTTCTCTATGAAAATTCACTCTGTCTCTATACTGTGGCCATGAGGAGATAATCTCCTCCAGGAATTTACGACCTCTCTCTGACCACAGCAGCCTGGGTGTAGGAGACAGGGAGAGGGGGATGGGCTTGCTGTACCCAAAGAGGGCAACGTCATGACACTGCCAAATTTACACCTTCACTATTACAGTGAAGCCTTTTGTCTAGAAGGGATTGAATTTGTTGTTGCCTAATTGTTTTTTGGTAGATTTCCACACAATTTTCCTTCCATCTAAAGCACTTCTTAATATTTGTCAGTTCCTTTGGGTTTGATGCCTCATGATTGAGCATAGCTCTGTTCAAGTAGAGTTTGATTTTGCTGTGATCTGATAGGGGTGTCAGTGGACTGACTGTGAATGCTCTAAGAGACTCTGGGTTGAGGTCAGTGATAAAGTAGTCTACAGTACTACTGCCAAGTGATGAGTTATAGTTGTACCTACCATAGGAGTCCCCTCGAAGCCTACCATTGACTATGTACATACCCAGCACCTGACAGAGCTGCAGGAGTTGTGACCTGTTTTTGTTGGTTATGTTGTCATAGTTGTGTCTAGGGAGGCATATGGGGAAGGGAATGCTGTCATCTCCAGGTAGGTGTTTGTCCCCCTGTGTGCTGAGGGGGTTGGGTTCTTGTCCAGTTCTGGCATTTAGGTTGCCACAGACTAGTACATGTCCCTTGGCCTGGAAATTGTTGATCTCACCCACTAGGATGGAGAAGCTGTCATTGTTAAAGTATGGGGATTCTATTGGGGGGATATAGGTAGGACACATGAGGACATTTTTCTCTGTTGAGATAATTTCCTTATTAATTTCTCAACAGATGTAAAATGTCCCTGTTTTGACTCATTTAATAGAGTGGGTTAGGTCTGCTCTATACCAAATTAGTGGAGATGACCACTCGTGGGTTAGGTCTGCACTATACCAAATAAGTGGAGATGACCACTCGTGGGTTAGGTCTGCTCTATACCAAATTAGTGGAGATGACCACTCGTGGGTTAGGTCTGCACTATACCAAATTAGTGGAGATGACCACTTGTGGGTTAGGTAAAGTGGAATAAACTTTTTCAATCACTCCTTTGAGTGCTGTTGCCATCATTTACTGCTGGGCCCTCGGGGCATTTGTGCCAGTGTGAATTATGATGTGGCTGGAGGACCCTAGTCTGTCCTTTGCCAACAGCTCCAGGGCATGCCTAGTGTTTGGGAAACAGAGTTTAGCCACTTTGTGTTTGGGAAAAAGTTTATCCTCTTGAATGTATTTGCCATTTGAGTCAATTAGGAACACAATCTCTGGCTTTTGTGTGTCCTCAGTGGATGTGTGGGGGATGTCAGGAGGGCTATCGGGGGAGCTGACAGGGGGGCTGTTAGGAGGGTGTGGGGTCTGTTGGGTTGGTAGGTCCTGTGTTGTCTGTCCCATTGTGGTGTTGAGGTTGTAGTCTGGGTCTGAGTTGGGCTGTTCTGCTGGCTTGTCTTGGGGAGTGTCCTGCTCTCTGTCACACCTCAGCTTTCTGACCTCGTCCTTCAGTGCCATGTGTGCCTCTTTAAGTTCTCTCATCTCAGTCCGTAGAGCAGCCAGCTCTCTCAGACAGCCGTCCATCTCCACCTTCTGCCCTCTGGGTCTTGTTCGGGGTGTTGTTGTGCTGGTCTGTTTTATGGGTTTGTTCTGTCTGGATTGTGTGGACTAGCTCTCTGAGCTCCACCATGTCTCTCTCCAGTTCTAAGAATTTATCCCTGGAGCAGCAGTCAGTTGTGAGACCTGGGTGTGTTCAGCACTGTGTGACTATCCTCGTCTGCAGGACAGTTTGAAGAGGTGTGATCAGACTCACTCAGGATGGGGGAGTCGTCACAGAGAGAGAGCTTTTCCTACTGTGGTCTCTATTTGATCTCGGTAAGTCCTGCTGGAACTGCATGAGGATGCCCTACACCATTACTGTCACATTTGACTTGTACACATTTGACAGAGGTTGTTTAAATTTCCTCAATGTCTTGTATTCTGAGTTTCCACCCTGGGCCAATACTCTCTCTCTTGCCATAGGGGTAGTGTGCTGTTATAGCACTGTGCCAGGCCAGGGGATGGTGTGTGTTAATATAGCACTGTGCCAGGCCAGGGGATGGTGTGTGTTAATATAGCACTGTGCCAGGCCAGGGGATGGTGTGTGTTAATATAGCACTGTGCCATGCCAGGGGATGGTGTGGAAAATGAAGTTGCTTAACTTTCCCCTCTTTGTAGCAGTCAGCGGTGAAACTGTCCTGCCATTGTTGGGCTCAAATGTTTTCACACATCTGATTTCACACTTCAGTGCTAATTGAAGGTGCCACCAGGTCTGTTCTGTCCTAGCAACTCGGTAGCTTAGTATACTTATTTACTTAGCTTTATATAACACAATTACCTGGAGATTATTGTATTTTACTTTTTGGCTTGTGAAGTAGCTTCAGAGTGAGTATTACTCACTCAGTGTTGTGATGGACGGTATTTCCAGGACCCACTGTGTTTTTTTCTGCAGGTCTTGGTTTGTTAGAAGTTTTTTCTTGAGAGTCCTTGGTAGTAATAGTCCATTCAGGTAATTTTGTCCAAAATCAAGGTTTTAGGTCAGAAATTTTGATTTGGATTGAAGGTTTTACTGCTTAGGTTACTATCCTGTATGTCCTTCTGAAAAAATTCAAGTTTATCTACATTTATCTCTATTTCTTTCTCTTCTCTCTCTCTCTCTCTCTCTCTCTCTCTCTCTCTCTCTCACTCTCTCTCTCACTCTCTTTCTCTCTCTGATAAAAATCAGTCTCTGACTAGAACTGCTTGAAACAAATTTCCTTGTCATTTAGAGATTGAATGTGTATTGTGTAAGTACATGCACACACACACATAAACTCATGTACACAAACAAACACACACAGAAGCGCACTCATGCAAGAACTAGATCACACCGCACGCACGCACACACACACAGTGGTGACAGAGGTGAGGGTTGGGTTGGTAGGGGGATTGTCCTCTAGAGTGTATTCTGCTGTATCTCAGCCACAGAGACACACCATTGATCATTCTGTGGATCATTGCCTTTTATCTCCTAAAGCCTGTAATAAAACTGACATTGGAGCGGAGAGAGACAGAGAAAGAAGGAGAGGGGACAGGGGAACAGGGGGACGGGGGACGGCAGATGGGGGGCAGAAGGATATCACAAGGTCATTTCCCAGAAAGATCTTGTGTCTAGCTTCTGCTGACTGCTGCAGAATATTCCCTGTGTGTCTGTACTGAACCCTTCTATTCCCTGTTTTTCTGTACTGAACCCTTCTATTCCCTGTGTGTCTGTACTGAACCCTTCTATTCCCTGTTTTTCTGTACTGAACCCTTCTATTCCCTGTGTGTCTGTACTGAACCCTTCTATTCCCAGCGTGTCTGTACTAAACCCTTCTATTCCCTGTGTGTCTGTACTGAACACTTATATTCCCGGTGTGTCTGTACTAAACCCTTCTATTCCTAGTGTGTCTGTATTAAGCCCTGCTATTCCTAGTGTGTCTGTACTGAACATTTATATTCCCGGTGTGTCTGTACTAAACCCTTCTATTCCCTGTGTGTCTGTACTGAACCCTGCTATTCCTAGTGTGTCTGTACTGAACATGTATATTCCCGGTGTCTCTGTATTAAGCTCTTCTATTCCCGGTGTGTCTGTACTGAACCCTTCTATTCCCGGTGTGTCTGTACTAAACCCTTCTATTCCTAGTGTGTTTGTACTAAACCCTTCTATTCCTAGTGTGTCTGTATTAAGCCCTGCTATTCCTAGTGTGTCTGTACTAAACCCTTCTATTCCTAGTGTGTCTGTATTAAGCCCTTATATTCCTAGTGTGTCTGTACTAAACCCTTCTATTCCTAGTGTGTCTGTATTAAGCCCTTCTATTCCTAGTGTGTCTGTACTGAACATTTATATTCCCGGTGTGTCTGTACTAAACCCTTCTATTCCTACTGTGTCTGTACTAAACCCTCCTATTCCCTATGTGTCTGTACTGAACCCATCTATTCCTAGTGTGTCTGTTTTAAGCATTTCTATTCCCATTGTGTCTATACTAAAACCTTCTATTCCTTATGTATCTGTACTGAACCCTTCTATTCCCAGTGTGTCTGTATTAAGCCCTTCTATTCCCCGTGTGTCTGTACTGAACCCTTCTATTCACAGGGTGTCTGTACTGAACCCTTCTATTCCTAGTGTGTCTGACATGAACCCTTCTATTCCCAGTTGGTCTATGCTAAACCCTTCTATTCCCAGTGTGGGCTGCTGCTCTGGGAGGGAGAGGGTGGTCGATGGTGAAACCGTCCATTAATCATTTTGTTGAGTCAACAAGGAAACATTCTCCCACCTTAGTACCTTAGTCCCCTAGTCCCCTAGTACCATACAGAGACTACCTTAGTACCCTAGTACCCTAGTACTTTAGCCTCTGTATGGTACTGGGGTTCTAAAGTACTAGGGTACAAAGGTACCAAGGTGCTAGGGTACTAAGATAGCCTCTGTATGGTACTGGGGTACTATCTTAGTACCCTAGCACCTTGGTACCTTTGTACCCTAGTACCCTTGTACCATACAGAGACTACCTTAGTACCCTAGTACCTTAGTACCCTAATACCCTATTACCTTTTTACCCTAGTACTCTAGTACCTTAGTACCCTAGTACCATACAGAGACTACCTTAGTACCTTAGTACCCTAGTACCTTAGTAATCCAGTACCTTAGTACCCTACACAGTTCACTACCTCTCTCCGACACATGTTCTGTACTATACATGGACACGCTCTTTTTTGCAATACACATTCTATCCTGCACACAAACAGCCACATACATATACACAGTACACGCACACTCACACACACTCCCTCTCTTTTAGGCAAACTCACACTCACTTCCACACACAAATAGCCACACAATCACACAGTAGACATAAGCACACACAGTCACAGCTGTGTCCATGAGCCTGTTAGGGAATAGCAGACCTAGTTTCAGTGATGCCTCCGGAACTTTCATTGCGCACACCTGTCCCCTATTCCCACTGATTAGTACTTGTATAAGTGTGCCCTTTGGTTTCCATTGGACTGTCCATTATTGTTACATTGTCCGTTGGTGCGTGGGAGTACCTGTGCTGTGTGTTTTGGCTTTCGTGCCCTTGTGGATTGCGCAGATGATTACGGGTCTCGTCCCGTGTGTTAATCATTGTGCGTGTGTGTTATTTTTTCAAGGTGCTCCTCGCTCTTTTGTTTTGGGTTTCTACCGTGTGATTTGTTACGGATTTGTTTGGTCTTCGTCCCCGTGCCTTTACACGGCACGCCGTAATTTAGGTTTAATTTAAAAAACGATTATGCATTCCTGCATCTGTCTCCCAATGCTTCATGCCAACGTGACAGCTCATGTGTTTACTCAAGTCACTTCTCATTCTGCTGAGCATAGCCCTGCTCTCAGCCAAACAAGAAACACTGGGGATTGCTCTAAACCGGAGCTGTAAAGCCACAAACTACGAGCAACATTAAATAATATATAATATAAATATATAATAAAATCTCCTGAAGACAAAATGAAATGAATCTGCCTCTACGCCATAACCAAATCACTGTAATATTTATTGTCCCTCCTCTAGAATCAAACGTACACTTTGGGGTTCACAATATGTTTGACAAAATTATTTTCATAGTTACAAATCAGGTCACCCTACTAAACTTCCCTGCTAAAACATATTGTAATTTTGTTGACAACAGTGTATATAAAACAGCTACCATGCTGCTCTTTTTACAGTTTGATAAACTCAGCTGAGAACGTTCTCTCTCTCCATTCAGCTCCACTCTCCTAATCTTGAGGGGCGTTTCTTTGAAATGCACATCCAATTCCCTTGATCCCTTACATAAATAGACCAATCATATGCTTCAATGTGCCGCGGTTCACAGTGCTGTGGTAAAACAGGACAATGATAGAGGTTCTGCTCATGATGTTAAGTTGCAGGCGCAAATGCTACGATTTCAAAAATATTTGGAGTACAGTTGAAAAGTTAACACACTGACTATACAATGGACTAATTACAAAACTAAATACAGTATTTTTCACTGCGTGAGATATAAGAGGTGTGGCGTGTGAGTGTGACAAGAGGGTCAAATACGTGTCTCACAGCCAATGCATGAGAGTTGGGAGCTCTGAGACTGTCTTCTATTTGATTTATTTGACCTTTATTTAACTAGGCAAGTCAGTTCAGAACAAATTCTTATTTTCAATAAGGGCCTAGGAACAGTTGGTTAACTGCCTTGTTCAGGGGCAGAACGACTGATTTTTTACCTCAGGGATTTGTTCCTGCAACCATTCAGTTACTAGTCCAACGCTCTAACCACTAGGCTACCTGTCTCTAACCACTAGGCTACCTGTCTCTAACCACTAGGCTACCTGTCTCTAACCACTAGGCTACCTGACTCTAACCACTAGGCTACCTGTCTCTAACCACTAGGCTACCTGTCTCTAACCACTAGGTTACCTGTCTCTAACCACTAGGCTACCTGTCTCTAACCACTAGGCTACCTGACTCTAACCACTAGGTTACCTGTCTCTAACCACTAGGTTACCTGTCTCTAACCACTAGGCTACCTGTCTCTAACCACTAGGCTACCTGACTCTAACCACTAGGCTACCTGCCGCCCGCCAGACATGTTTATTTTGTATAAACATGTCTGTTTGGTGAAATCTATTTTGGTGAAAACTTGGCACGGATGGACATTGTTGCTTATATTCCTCTGTTGACTCAGATTAGCATTTAGCATCAGTCAGAAAGAGAACACTGTAGCAACAGCCTATGATAGTTAAAACATAAGGAATCTCAGTAGACATGGTCTCTGATACTGTGTTCTGTCTTAGTCCAGAAACAAGAAGGGCCCCAGCCTGATGACCACTGTGGCCATGCCTGTGTTCAGCACCAAGAACGAGACGGTAAGTTTGTGTGTCTTTGTGTGTGTCTGTCTGTCAGTCTGTATTTTTCTTTCTTTCTGTCCATCTGATTGTCTGTGTGATACTCATTGAGTCTGTCTCTCTCTCTGTCATTGAGTCTGTCTCTCTCTGTCATTGAGTCTGTCTCTCTCTCTGTCATTGAGTCTGTCTCTCTCTCTGTCATTGAGTCTGTCTCTCTCTCTGTCATTGAGTCTGTCTCTCTCTCTGTCATTGAGTCTGTCTCTCTCTCTGTCATTGAGTCTGTCTCTCTCTCTGTCATTGAGTCTGTCTCTCTCTCTGTCATTGAGTCTGTCTCTCTCTGTCATTGAGTCTGTCTCTCTCTCTGTCATTGAGTCTGTCTCTCTCTCTGTCATTGAGTCTGTCTGTTTCTCCTCTCTGTACAGAAGAACCAGGGTATTCTCCTAGGGGTAGTGGGCACAGACATTCCCCTACAGGAACTTATGAAGATCATCCCTAAACACCTGGTACAGTGTCTAATAACCCAAAGTTATGACGCATTGTCATTTACTGTTCTCATACACTCTACTTCATGTAATCAATTATCTCTATATTATTTGTGTGCCTTCAGCTGGGTATCCACGGTTACGCGTTTGCCATCACTAACAACGGGTACATCCTGACCCATCCAGACCTGAGGCCACTGGTAATACACTGTCTCCTAAACACACTTGTCCCCTAACCTTAACTGTAACCTTGCCACAACATTGCATTAGCCCTAACCTGCACCTACACCTTGAACTATATAGAAAGCAGGAGAGCGAGGTTCATTGAATTGTTAATACATATAATGCCGCCAATGAATATGAGTGTTTTTAAAAACAGAACCAGTTTGAGTGAGTGAGCCTCCCAACTTGCTCGGTAGCAATTTATAATCCTCACCTTTTCCTTTGATATATGCATGCAGGGAGGGATACAGACCATTGATAGTACTGTAGGTCTGGCTGGCCCTGGCTAACTGAGCTAACAGTAACCCTGAGGTAACCCTCCTGTCCTGTAACTGTCCTATGCATAGACTGCACCATAGACACTCACCTGTAACTGTAGACTAGACCATAGACACTTACTCTCTGGGATCCTGCTTGGGTTCCCACTAGAAACATGTTCTAGTGGATCTGTGTGTAACAGTGTCTGTGTAATATTAGCGCCCCTGTGTGGGTTTTTCTGTGTCGTAGACTGTGATGTGACTGTGGGTGGTGTATTCTGATCTTGAACCAGACTCTATTGGACTGGATGTTTTTATGTTATTGGTTGTTGAATGAACTGATCAATTAGGCATTATTGAACTGGGGACTTCTAACCTGGTGGAACCAGCCTGATGACACTATAGCTCAACATTCTGTTTGAGCGGTCAACATTCTGTTTGAGCGGTCAACATTCTGTTTGAGCGGTCAACATTCTGCGCAGTGAGTCAGTCTGCTTGATCAGGCTAGGAGTGTTCTGGTTTTGAGCAAAACAGTGTTAGTGAGGCCTTATAAAAGGTTCACTCTGAAATGTGTTTCATTTTATTCGAATTTTTAAAAACATTTACCCCTTTTTCTCCCCAATTTCGTGGTATCCAATTGGTAGTTACAGTCTTGTCTCGTCACTGCAACTCCCGTACGGACTCGGGAGAGGCGACGGTAGAGAGCCATGCGTCCTCCGAAATACAACTCAACCAAGCCGCACTGCTTCTTGACACAATGCCCACTTAACCCGGAAGCCAGCCACACCAATGTGTCGGAGGAAACATCGTACACCTGGCGACCGTGTCAGCGTGCATGTGCCCGGCCCACCACAGGAGTCGTTAGAGCGTGATGTGACAAGGACATCCCTGCCGGCCAAACCCTCCCCTAACCCAGATGACGTTGGGACACCTTCGGTTTCATCGGTCGCGGCCGGCTGCGACAGAGCCTGGACTCGAATCAGGATCTCTAGTGGCACAGCTAGCAACTATGATTCAGTGTGTTAGACCACTGCACCACTCGGGAGGCCTGAAATGTGCTGTTTACACAGAACATCCACAGTGCAACCAAAATCTGAAACTGTTTCCCTCAAATGTGTGTTCCTCTGTGCCTCAGTACCAGAAGGGCCAGAAGAGGAGGAAACCCAACTACAGCAGTGTGGACCTGTCTGAGGTGGAGTGGGAGGACAAGGATGACTTTGTACGTCTAAACCCTGACATAACAAACTTTATACACGCATCTGATTCCTAATACAGACAGACCGGTTTCATTTTAAATAATAATACTATTGACAGTATTCAATCCAAGGCGTGTTATATAGTAGCACACTGGACAGCCAACAAGGTGCCTTTTAAAAGCAATGTCCCAGACATTCGTGGAGATCACATTCATGGTAAACGCTGCGGATGTCGGCTCAAGCGTAAATTACCTTTAAAAGGGGCATTATCGGCTGTCCAGTGTGTAACGCGCCTCTGATTGAATGCTGGTCTGATCAAACTGAACAAATATAACACCTCCTGGTGTTAATGATGACACCAGAACTGCACAGACTCCTTACAGCTTGTTTTTCTGTTTCAGCTGCGTAATGCCATGGTCAACAGGAAGACGGGGACTTTCTCCATGGAAGTGAAGAAGACAGTGGACAAAGGGGTGAGACAGGAGGAGGAGGATGACCCTTACAGTTACTGTATATCAAAGACTGTGGACTGTAATGAAATCAGTGGATGAGTCCTCATGCTTCGTGCTTTCCTCTGTGCTATCAGAAACGTCTGCTGAAGATGCACAATGACTACTACTACACTGAAGTCAAGGGAACGCCCTTCAGGTTTACGCAGTTTCCTATTTATCTTGATACATTCTCTAATGTTTAATGTACAGTGCATTCGGCAAGTATTCAGACCCCTTGACTTTTTCCACATTCAGACCCTTTGCTATGAGACTCGAAATTGAGCTCAGGTGCATCCTGTTTCCATTGATCATCCTTTAGATCAGTGATTACCAAACTTTTTATAGTCCCATACCCCTTAAAACATTCAACCTCCAGCTGCGTACGCCCTCTAGCACCGGGGTCAGCGCACTCTCAAATGTTGTTTTTTGCCATCATTGTAAGCCTGCCACACACACACTATATGATACATTTATTAAACATGAGTTTGAGTTTTTGTCACAAACCGGCTCATGGGAAGTAACAAAGAACTCTTATAGGACCAGGGCACAAATAATATTATAATAATAATCAATCATTTTGCTCTTTATTTAGCCATCTTACATATAAAACCTTATTTGTTAATCAGAAATGGTGAATAACTCACTACAGGTTAATGAGAAGGGTGTGCTTGAAAGGATGCACATAACTCTGCAATGTTAGGTTGTATTGGAGAGAGTCTGGCTTAAATCATTTTCCACACACAGTCTGTGCCTGTATTTAGTTTTCATGCTAGTGAGGGCCGAGAATCCACTCTCACATAGGTACGTGGTTGCAAAGGGCATCAGTGTCTTAGCTGCGTGATTTGCCAAGGCAGGATACTCTGAGCGCAGCCCAATCCAGAAATCTGTCAGTGGCTTCTGATTAAATTCAATTTAACCGCTTGTTGCAATTTCGATGAGGCTCTCTTGTTCAGATATCGTTAAATGGACTGGAGGCAGGGCATGAAAGGGATAACGAATCCAGTTGTTTGTGTAGTCCGTTACGAGAAAGTACCTGCGTAATTGCGCACCCAACTCACTCAGCTCACTGGGGTGGCAGTAGCCTAGTGGTTAGAGTGTTGGACTAGTAACCAGAAGGTTGCAAGTTCAAACCCCCAAGCTGACAAGGTACAAATCTGTCGTTCTGCCCCTGAACAGGCAGTTAACCTAGGCTGTCTTTGAAAATAAGAATTTGTTCTTAACTGACTTGCCTAGTTAAATAAAGGTAAAATATATATATATATTTAAAACTCAAGTGCTTCGCTATATCACATTTGAGTTAATTTGCACACAAAAAATCATACAGTGATGGAAAGACCTGTGTCTTGTCCTTGTTAATGCAGACAGAAAAGAGCTCCAACTTCTTAATCATAGCCTCAATTTTGTCCCGCACATGGAATATAGTTGCGGAGAGTCCCTGTAATCCTAGATTCAGATCATTCAGGCGAGAAAAAACACCACCCAGATAGGCCAGTCGTGTGAGAAACTCTTCATCATGCAAGTGGTCAGACAAGTGAAAATCATGGTCAACAAAGAAAACATTAAGCTCGTCTCTCAATTTTAAAAAACATGTCAATACTTTGCCCCTTGATAACCAGCACACTTCTGTATGTTGTAAAAGCGTTACATGGTCGCTGCCCATGTCATTGCATAATGCTGAAAATACACGAGAGTTCAGGGGTCTTGCTTTAACAAAGTTAAACAATTTCACTGTAGTGTCCAAAACGTCTTTCAAGCTGTCAGGCATTCCCTTGGCAGCAAGAGCCTCTCGTTAGATGCTGCAGTGTACCCAAGTGGCGTTGGGAGCAACTGCTTGCACACATGTTACCACTCCACTGCGTCTCCCTGTCATGGCTTTTGCTCCATCAGTACAGATACCAACACATCTTGACCACCAAAGTCCATTTGATGTCACAAAGATGTCCAGTACTTTAAACATATCCTCTCATGTTGTCCTGGTTTCCAGTGGTTTGAGGAAGAGGGTGTCTTCCTTAATTAACCCCCATAAACCTTAACGGACATATACGAGGAGCTGTGCCAGGCCCGTCACATCTGTTGATTCATCCAGCTGTAACGCATATAATTCATTGGCTTGTATGCAAAGCAGAAATGGTTTAAAAACATCTCCTGCCATGTCACTGATGCATCATGAAACAGTGTTGTTTGATGAAGGCATTGTCTGTATTGTTATTTTGGGCCTTTTCCCCCAGCATTGTCCCAGCCATATCTGTGGCAGTAGGAATAATTAATTCCTCCACAATAGTATGGGGCTTGCCTGTCCTAGCCACTCGGTAGCTCACCATATAAGACGCTTCTAGCCCCTTGTTATTCATGGTATCTGTTGCTTTTATACTTACTACTCGAAAGTCATCTTTATTCTCGCTCAAAAAACTCCTGTGGTTTATTTTTCAAATGGTTATGTTAAGTTTCTAAATGTCTTTACAAGAGTGAAGGTTTCCTGTGAGAGTAATGGTTAATGTGATGGATGTTAATTAAGGCCCCCTGTATTTGACATTGTGTTGTTATTTCGCTGAACACTAGAAGGTTTAATTTTATTTTTGGCTGTGAAACGAGGCTACTCAGGTGAGAAAACAAACCTCACCCAAATGTTTAGCCCTGTTGGAAAATATAAAGGTACTGCTTGAAAATGTTTATTTATTTATTTATGTGAATCACATTTTTTATTTGGCATACCCCTGACGGCATTGGGAATACCTGCTTTAGTTATACAACTTGAATGGATTCCACCTGTGGAAAATTCATTTGATTGGACATTATTTGGAAAAGCACACCTGTCTATATAAAGTCCCACTGTTGACAGTGCATGTCAGAGCTAAAACCAAGACATGAGCTTGAAGGAATTGTCTGTAGAGCTCCGAGACAAGTTTGTGTCGAGGCACGGATCTGGGGAAGGGTACCAAAAAATGTCTGCAGCATTGAAGGTCCCCAAGAAAACAGTGGCTACCATCATTCTTAATCATTCTTAAATGGAAGAAGTTTGGAACCACCAAGACTTTTCCTAGAGCTGGCCGCCCAGCCAAACGAGCAATCGGGGGAGAAGGGCCTTGGTCAGGGAGGTGACCAAGAACCGGAGCTCTAGATTTCCTTTGTAGAGATGGGGGAACCTTCCAGAAGGACAACCATCTCTGCAGCACTCCACCAATCAGGCCTTTATAGTAGAGTGGCCAGACGGAAGCCACTCCTCAGTAAAAGGCACATGAGTTTGCCAAAAGGACATAAAGGACTCTCAGACCTTGAGAAACTCTTTGGCCTGAATGTCAAGTATCACATCTAGAGGAAACCTGGCACCAGTCCTACGGTGACGCATGGTGGTGGCAGCATCATGCTGTGGGGATGTTTTTCAGCGGCAGGGATGGGGAGACTAGTCAGGATCGAGGGAAAGATGAACGGAGCAAAGTACTGCAAGATCCTTGATGAAAACCTGTTCCAGAGCGCTCAGGACCTCAGACTGTGGCCATGGTTCAGCTTCCAACAGAACAACGACCCTAAGCACACAGCCAAGACAACGCAGTAGTGGCTTTGGGACAAGTCTCTGAATGTCTTTGAGTGGCCCAGCCAGAGCCTGTACTTGAACCCAATCAAACATCTCTGGAGAGAACTGAAAATAGCTGTGCAGCGACGCTCCCCATCCAACCTGACAGAGCTTGAGAGGATCTGCAGAGAAGAATGGGAGAAACTCCCCAAATACAGGTGTGCCAAGCTTGTAGCATCATACCCAAGAAGACTCAAGGCTGTAATCGCTGCCAAAGCTGCTTCAACAAAGTACTGAATATGGGTTTGAATACTTATGTAAATGTGATTTTTTTTATTTTTATACATTTGCAATCGTTTCTAAAAAACGGTTTTTTCTTTGTTATTACTTGGTATTGTGTGTAGATTGATGAGGGGGAAAAATGTAATTCATTTTAGAATAAGGTTGTAACGTAACAAAATGTGGAAAAAGTCAAGGTCTCTGAAAACTTTCCAAATGCACTGTAGTCCGTCACTATACTGGGTTCAGGTGAGTGGAGATTTCATTCATGTTGAGCAGAGGAGAGTAGGGTGCACTATACTTCTTTAGCTTTTCAGTACATTTATTGATTTATCCATTTATCTTGATCAATTCTCTTGATGTTCTTCTGTGAGTTGACATGATGGGCTGGTTCAGTGAGTGAATGACATGTGAATGTAACTGTTGACTATCTCTGCGGTTCACCCTACTGTGTGTGTGTGTGTGTGTGTGTGTGTGTGTGTGTGTGTGTGTGTGTGTGTGTGTGTGTGTGTGTGTGTGTGTGTGTGTGTGTGTGTGTGTGTGTGTGTGTGTGTGTGTGTGTGTGTGTGTGTGTGTGTGTGTGTGTGTGTGTGTGTGTGTGTGTGTGTGTTTATATTATTTCTGTGTTCAGTGTCGGTGTGGCTTTGTCCAGAGGCCATGGCAAATTCTTCTTCAGAGGAAACGTCTCCGTAGAAGCAGGTAAGTGTCACTCTACTCTTGTCATTCACTCTCCCACTCCTTTTATCCTACACTCACTCAACAAACTACCAGTTCGTCATCAGTTTCACATAGGATCTGTGTATTCTGTACCTGTGGTCTGCCTTTTCATAAGGCCATGTATCAGCCCACTGAGCCTGGCCCTGCTGGAGCGGCACTGATCTGATGTTCATGTGTTTTTCAGGGCTTCATGACCTGGAACAGCCAGATGTTGCGCTAGCAGATGAATGGTAATGCAGGAGGTTATGGGTAATGTTGAGTTAAAGGCTTGAGATTGGTCAGACAAGCATTATATACAGTGGGTATCATAAGTATTCATCCGCCTTGGATTTCTTCACATTATATTGTGTTACAAAGTGGAATTAAAATGGATTTATTTATAAAAATAAATAAAATGATCAACACATCATTCTCTGTAAGGGGAAGAATTCGTATTTATTTTTATATTAATTAAAAATAAAACACTGATATATCTTGATTTGATAACTTTTCACCCCCTGAGTCAATGCATGTTAGAAACACCTTTGGCAGAGATTACAGCTGAGTCTTCTTGAGTAAGTCTCCAAGAGCTTTTCACACCTGGATTGTGCAACATTCGCCCATTGTTCTTTTCAAAATTCTTCAAGCTTTGTCATGGTGTTGGCGCTCATAATGAGACAGCAATTTTCAAGTCTTGCTATAGATTTTCAAGCAGATTTCAGTCAAAACTGTAACCTTTCCACTTAGGAACATTCATTGTCTTCTTGGTAAGCAACTTCAGTGTAGATTTGGCCTGCTGTTACAGGTTATTGCTGAAAGGTGAATTTCTTTTTATCCTGAAAACTCCCCAGTCTTTGTCGATGTGAAGCATACCCATACCATGATGCAGCCACCACCATGCTTGACATTTATGCCAGAAAGTGTATTCTTTGCCATGTTTTCTTCTCTCCAGGATGACTTTAGTGGCTTGTCACATACAGGATGAATGTTTTGGAATGCTTCTATTCTTCTTTTCACTCTGTCTTTAGGTCATTATTGTTGAGTCACTAAAATGTTTTAAAATCGCTAATGACCTTATTGGGGACATCCCTGAGCTCAGTTAATTTCAGGAGAACTACTCTATATGTGTCTGTTTTTTTTATACATCATCCACAGGCTCAGTATAATTATTAACTTGACCATGCATAAAGAGATATTAAATGTCTTGTTCCCCATCTACCGATCACTGCCCTTCTTTGTGAGGATTTTGAAAAGCTCCCTGGTCTTTGTAGTTGAATCTGTGCTTGAAATGCAATACTTGACTGAGGGGCCTTACAGATGGATGTATGGGGGACAGAGGAAGGGTTAGTCATTCTGAAATCATGTCAACTCCTATTATTTCAGTCCATGTAACTTATTATGTGATTTGTTAAGTCACATTTTACACCTGAACTCATTTAGGCTTGCTTAAACAAAGGGAGTGAATACTTATTAAATTACTATATTATTTATTACATTTTTCATTTGTAAAAATGTGTAGTATTTTTATTTTCACTTTCACATTATGGAGTATCTATGACCCAAAAAAATGACAATTAAATATATTTCCATCCCACTTTGTAACACAACAAAATGTGAAAAAATCAGAGGGCTACTGCTCTCTGTAAATCTCAGTAGGCATGTTATGTTGAGTCATGTGACATAACAGCACATGTGTCTGTTATGTTATGGCCAAAATGTTGTTACTTTTCATTAAGTGTTTGGTAGTATTTAGACAGTGTATGACTTTCTTCAGTATATATTTTTGGGGTGTGTTTCTACCTGTTCATTTGACAGGACGTACTGCAACACAGACGAGTACTATGAGCACCGTTCTCTCTCCCAGATCCAGGCTATTAAACTCTACCTGACCGGACGCAAACCACTCATCAAATGTGAGCCACACCTCACTGGGATCTATAGGTCTACTAACTATAACCCTAACCCTCAGCCTTAACCCTGTACCCTGACCCTCAGCCTTAACCCTGTACCCTAACCCTCAGCCTTAACCCTGTACCCTGACCCTCAGCCTTAACCCTGTACCCTAACCCTCAGCCTTAACCCTATACCCTAACCCTCAGCCTTAACCCTGTACCCTGACCCTCAGCCTTAACCCTGTACCCTGACCCTCAGCCTTAACCCTATACCCTGACCCTCAGCCTTAACCCTGTACCCTGACCCTGACCCTCAGCCTTAACCCTATACTCTAACCCTCAGCCTTAACCCTATACCCTCAGCCTTAACCCTATATTCTAACCCTCAGCCTTAACCCTATACCCTAACCCTCAGCCTTAACCCTATACTCTAACCCTCAGCCTTAACCCTATACCCTAACCCTCAGCCTTAACCCTATACCCTAACCCTCAACTAAACCCTAACCCTCAGCCGTAACACTATACCCTAACCCTTAGGCTTAACCCTAGCCTCAGCCTTAACCCTAACCCTATACCCTGTCTGTAGAGGACTTGGTCATGTGTTTCCTGGACTGAATATCCCATCTGCTTCAGAAGACAGGAATTAATTATAATGATGTGAGTCAAAATATAATGTACTGTTATCTAGTCATGATTGATAGTGGGGGATGACTCAGTCCTGTCTGTATAGGTTCCTGTAGTGAACCAGAACAACTCCTTTCTGTTGCAGGTGACAGGGAGCTGATCCAGGAGGTTCTGTTTGATGCTGTGGTCACAGCCCCACTGGAGGCCTACTGGACAGGCCTGGCCCTCAACAAGTCAGAGTGAGTCTTACTGACTAACTCCTAAACTGAACTAACTTCTTCTCAACTAACGTTGCCGCTGTCCTGCACCTGTTGTATTACCACAGGTACTGTATGTAGCAAAGTGTCTCCTGTCATCGCCAGCGTACTGTCCTCTGTACTATGTGATATCATGACAAATATGCAGATTATCTCCCCTTATTATATTCTTACTGTACACTTGTTTGCTTCCATCATGTCTACAGGAATTCAGATAAAGGTGTGGAGATTGCTTACCTGGGCACACGCACTGGCCTCTCTAGAACCAACCTGTTTGTTGTGCAAGAGGATCTATCCAATCAGTGAGCACTATACTGAGCATCTGATGAATTAGTGAAATTAACACTGAGACAAAGCATTACAGCAATGACTTGTAGTTTCAGCAGTGACTTGTAGTTTCTCCTTTGACTCCTTCATGACTTCCTGTGTTCCATCAGAGACTTCCTGACAGCGGAGGATAAGGAGGGGGTGTTTAACGCTGACCACTTCCCTCTGTGGTATAAGAGAGCAGCAGAGCAGGTCCCTGGCACCTTTGTCTACTCCATCCCCTTTGGAGGTAAGGAGACACTGACACTAAATGTACCTTTACTACATCCAGAAATCCCACACCCACTAAATACACCTTTACTCGACCTCAAAGTTTAACAAACGTTTTTATACGGCCATACATCCATCGCTCGTGTTTCCATTGTGTGGTTGTTGTTGCCTTTAAAATACTATTTTGTGTGTTGTGTAGTTTTTTTAAGTTGACTTTTTAATCATTCTTCAGTTTCTCTAATATATAGTAGCTCACTCTCCCAACACTCTAATGTAATACCGTCTGTAATGCATTCTCACACTCAATAGTTCTTTTTAGTTTACCTTGTTGTATGTATCTCTGCATTTCTGTGGGGATTCTGTGTCTCTGATAGGTTTGTCATAGAGACTGTGTATCTGTGTCTCTGATAGGGTATACTGTACAGCTCACCTCTCTAACTCCTGTGTGTAATTACTGTGCCTCACTTTCCCCCCACTGATAGCAAGAGAGGAGAGGTATAATCAGATCACAATCATACTGTTCCCTCTTTACTTGCTCTACCTGTTTTTATCTGCCTGTCTCTCTCTCTCCTCTCTCTCCTTTTTTCTCTCTCTTTTCTCTCTCCTCTCTCCTCTATCCTCTCTCCTCTCTCCTCTCTCTCTCTCCTCTCTCTCTCTTCTCTCTCCTGTCTTCTCTCTCTCTCTCTCCTCTCTTCTCTCTCTCTCCTCTCTCTTCTCTCTATCTCTCTCTTCTCTCTCTTCTTTCTCTTCTTTCTCCTCTCTCTCCTCTCTTCTCTCTCCTCTCTCTCTCTGCTCTCTTTCCTTTTCTCTCTCTCTCTCCTTTTCTCTCTCTCTCTCCTTTTCTCTCTCTCCTTTTCTCTCTCTCTCCCTTTCTCTCTCTCTCCCTTTCTCTCTATCTCTCTATCTCTCTCTCTCTCTCTCTCTCCTTTTCTCAATCTCTCCCCCCTCTCTCTCTCTCTCTCTGCTCTCTCTCCTTTTCTCTCTCTCTCCTTTTCTCTCTCTCCTTTTCTCTCTCTCTCTCTCTCTCTCTCTCTCTCTCTCTCTCTCTCTCTCTCTCTCTCTCTCTCTCTCTCTCTCTCTCTCTCTCTCTCTCTCTCTCTCTCTCTCTCTCTCTCTCTCTCTCTCTCTCTCTCTCTCTCTCTCTCTCTCTCTCTCTCTCTCTCTCTCTCTCTCTCTCTCGCTCTCTCAAGGGGTGTTGTATTACCTGGCTGAGCTCTATTGATGTCATTATACTCTATAACTATACAGAGTGGAGTAGTGGGTTGCTCCTGTGTTAGAACCTGCTGTTTGAAAGCTGTGCGTATGGCGCCATCTTCAAGCTAAATAAGGTGTATCACTCATATTTATGTGATTTGTTCAAGGGTTGATGGACACTGAGTATACAAAACATTAGGAACACCTGCTTTTTCAATGATATAGACTGACCAGGTGAAAGCTATGATCGCTTATTGATGTCACTTGTTAAATCCACTTCAATCAGTGTAGAAGAATGGGAGGAGACGGGTTAAAGAAGGATGTTTAAGCCTTGAGACAATACGTTGGTAATAATCATCATATTGAAGAAAACCTGGAGTCACGCTCTGCCATGTTGTGTGGTCCTCCCACTACAACTCGTCGGGCTTATTAGGATACTGATAAAATAAATGAGTGGTGAAAGTGCAAGGTGATGAGCTTGATGCTCATTCCCAATAAATATCTAGGGTCTTATTTAGGTGACATTGTCGTTGATGCTTAGCTGCGGTTTGACAAATAAAAATAATCTTGATCTTTTTGTCCATAATCTCACCATGTAGGTTATATATGAGCTGAGCCCAGTGCCAATACCAGAGTAGGTACATCTGTTTTGTGAGTAAACCATCAGTAGAGTTGAAACTATGATGGAAACCCATTGAACTTGTATTTTGTATTCGGTACATGGGAACTTAACCGGAAAAGGTATTTTTATGTGCACTATGTCATCACGTAAAGCTTTTTATCTGCAATGTCAATTTGATAATAACAAAAATAATAACATCTTCCTGAATTATTATAATAAAATAAAAAATCTGAATGAATACAATTGCACTACAATTGTCATATGTTTTGTAATGATTTCCTTTAGAATATATATATACATACACTACTGGTCAAAAGTCAAAAGTCGTCATGAAAGCGAGTTTTATCATAGCGCTTGATAGTTTTTGCGACTACACTTGAAGAAATGTTTTAAGAAATGTCCCGTATTGACTGACCTTCATGTCTTCAAATAATGATGGACTGTTGTTTCTCTCTGCTTATTTGAGCGAGTTCTTCTTGCCATAATATGGACTTGGTCTTTTACCAAATAGGGCTATCATCTGTATACCACCCCTACCTTGACACAACACAACTGATTGGCTCAAACACATTAAGAAGGAAATAAATTCCACATATTAACTTTTAAGAAGGAACACCAGTTAATTGAAATGCATTCCAGGTGACTACCTCATGAAGCTGGTTGAGAGAATGCCAAGAGTGTGCAAAGCTGTCGTCAAGGCAAATGGTTGCTATTTGAAGAATCTCAAATTTGAAATATATTTAGATTTGTTTAACACTTTTTTGGTTTCTACATGATTCTATATGTGTTATTTCATAGTTTTGATGTCTTCACTATTATTCTACAATGTAGAAAATAGTAAAAATAAAGAAAAACCCTTGAATGAGTGTGTTTGGACCGGTAGTGTTATGTATACAGGGCCTTGCAAAAGTATTCATCCCCCTTGGTGTTTTTCCTATTTTGTTGCGTTACAACCTGTAATTTAAATATATTTTTATTTGGATGTAATGGACATACACATAATAGTCCAAAATGGTGAAATGAAATGAAAATAATAACTTGTTTCAAAAATATATACAAAATTAAAAACAGAAAAGTGGTGTGTGCATATGTATTCAACCCCTTTGCTATGAAGCCCCTAAATAAGATCTGGTGCAACCAATTACCTTCCGAAGTCACATAATTAGTTAAATAAAGTCCACCTGTGTGCAATCTAAGTGTCACATGATCTGTCACATGATCTTAGTATATATACACCTGTTCTGAAAAGCCCCAGAGTCTGCAACACCACTAAGCAAGTGGCATCATGAAGACCAAGGAGCTCTCCAAACAGGCCAGGGACAAAGTTGTGGAGAAGTACAGATCAGGGTTGGGTTATAAAAAAATATCAGAAACTTTAAACATCCCACGGAGCACTATTAAATCCATTATTAAAAAATGAAAAGAATATGGCACCACAACAAACCTGCCAAGTGAGGGCCACCCACCAAAACTCACGGACCAGGCAAGGAAGGCATTAATCAGAGAGGCAACAAAGAGACCAAAGATAACCCTGAAGGAGCTGCAAAGCTACACAGAGGAGATTGGCGTATCTGTCCATAGGACCACTTTAAGCCATACACTCCACAGAGCTGGGCTTAATGGAAGAGTGGTCAGAAAGAGACATTGCTTAAAGAAAATAATAAGAAAACACGTTTGGTGTTCGCCACAAAGCATGTGGGAGACTCCCCAAACATAGGGAAGAAGGTCATCTGGTCAGATGAGACTAAAATGTAGCTTTTTGTGTCACAGCCGTCGAAAGAAGTGGACCAAAGTGCAGCGTGGTTAGCGTACATTTTCGTTTAATTTAAAATGTCGCCAACAAATCAACAAACAAAGAAACAACCGTGAAGCTTACAGGGCTATAGTGCCACTAACAAAAGTCAACTACCCACACTGAAAGGAGGGGAAAAGGGCTACCTAAGTATGATTCCCAATCAAAGACAACGATAGACAGCTGTCACTGATTGAGAACCATACCCGGCCAAAACATAGAAACATAGAAAACAAAACATAGAATGCACACCAAAATCACACCCAGACCAACCCAAAATAGAGACATAAAAAGGCTCTCTCAGGTCAGGGCGTGACATTTTGGCCATCAAGGAAAACGTTATGTCTGGCGGAAAACCCAACACCTCCCATCACCCCGAGAACACCATCCATGTTTTTCATCAGCAGGGACTGGGAAACTGGTCAGAATTTAAGGAATGATGGATGGCGCTAAATACAGGGAAATTCTTGAGGGAAACCTATTTCAGTCTTCCAGAGATTTGAGACTGGGACGGAGGTTCACCTTCCAGCATGACAATGACCCTAAGCATACTGCTAAAGCAACACTCGAGTGGTTTAAGGAGAAAAATGTAAATGTCTTGGAATGGCCTAGTCAAAGCCCAGACCTCAATCCAATTGAGAATCTGTGGTATGACTTAAAGATTGCTGTACATCAGCAGAACCCATCCAAATTGATGGAGCTGGAGCAGTTTTGCCTTGAAGAATGGGCACGTTATAGAGACGTACTCCAAGAGACTTGAAATAATTGCTGCAAAAAGTGGCTCTACAACATATTAACTTTGGGGGGGTAAATAGTTATGCACGCTGAAGTTTTCTGTTTTTTTGGTCTTATTTCTTGTTTGTTTCACAATAAAAAATATTGTGGATCTTCAAAGTGGTAGGCATGTTGTGTAAATCAAATGATACAAAAAAAAAAGTATTTTAATTCCAGGTTGTAATGTGACAAAGTAGGAAAATTCCAGGGGGGTGAATACTTTCGCAAGCCACTATATAAGTGTATGTGTGTGTATATATATATGGTATGTATTTTCTTGTTTACACCTGTGTTTTGTTAGACATGTTTGATGTAGGGAAGTAATTTGATGGAAACACATCTCTGGTGGGAAAATGTGCATGTTGTTTTTATGCAGATTTTAGAATATTCACATTAAAATCTGTTGCCAATTGGATGGAACCTAGCTACTGACAAATACTTTTTGGTCAATTTTTATGCAATTTTTTCTGTTAAATGCCTGCTAATGTCTGTGTTCTTCTGTGTTCCTGTTTCTCCTCAGGAAATGAGAATAAGAGTGTGGTTTTGGCCAGCACCGCCATACAGTTGCTGGATGACAGGAAGTCACCCATTGTTGCATGTAAATTCACTAATCCCTAATTTAGAGTACTGTAAGGTTTTCCTGTCATAAACTTTTAACTGTCATATTTTCTATATAAATGCCCATTGAAGACATTTCAAGAGACCCCTTTATCAGAATCACCTTTATTCACCAATTACATGTACACATAACAGGAATTACACCTGGTGAAATAGTGTTGACCACAATAAACAGAATGTACAGACAGAATATATAGATAAAGAATTGACACAATTCACATAAATTCCTCTACTAGATGTACAGTGTGCTGACAGTTCTGTTTTTCTCAAATCCACTATAGCCGTTGGGATTCAAATGAACTTGAATTTCTTTCAGAGGAAGTTCTGGACCGCTAGCAGACAGGTAGACACACACACAAATTCACACACACACACAAATTGACTCATTCAAACTCCAGTGACATGATGTATTTATTATTGAATGAAATGATTCATCATATTAATTTGATACAGTGTGCTGCTCTGGATGGGAAGTGCACCATCAGCTGTGATAATGAGGTAAGAACAGAACAGTCCCTGTCTGAAACTCCCCTCATTCTACTTCTGGTTTCTGGGCCTCTCTCTTTTTGACTTATCTTTCTGACCTTTCTCTGTTCCCACACGCTATTGAATTGCTGTATTATGTCCTGTGCTGATGATGTGTATCTTCCTATCTTCTCTATTCTCAGGACATCAAGTGTTACCTCATAGACAACAACGGCTTTATTCTGGTCACAGAAGACTACTCTCAGGTACCACTTACATACACAAGACACATATGTCTGTCCCGTGGCCTGTTGCTCTCCTAGGTCTTAGTATTTGCCTTTAAATAAACCATATTTTCTTCCTCAGACAGGGGAGTTCTTTGGCGAGGTGGAGGCTGCTGTTATGACCAAGCTGCTCCTCATTGGCTCCTTCAAGAGGTTAGAGAAGCAATAAAATTACAATCATTATATCTACAATGTCTCTGTCCTACACAGTCGAACACACACCGCCATGGCCTATACACATTGGAGCGCACACATACACACACTAATGTCCTAGTGTCTCGTCCCTGTAGGATCAATCTGTATGACTACCAGGCTCTCTGTAGAGAGTATGCCGGCAGCAGTGACAGTGGACACTGTTTATCACATGTAAGTTCCACCCCTAAATGATTTACTAGCCCTACATCAAGTCAATGTTAAATCCACTTAATGCAAATGTTTAATTGATTCTCTTCCAGCCCTTCTCCATTGTGAAATGGCTCCTGACTGAACTAGTAATGTGAGAATAATACTATCACCATGATATAGTAAAATTATTAAAGATCCACTGATTATCAACCACATAGAAATGGTTTGTTATATAAATGTATATTTTGAATGTGTATGTTTGTGTCTTCCTCGTCAGGTTCCTGCTGGAATTCAACCTGTACAGCTGGTGGCATGTTGACCTCTCTGTCAAAGGTCAGTATGTGTGTGTGAGCTCAAGTGTGTGCACATGCATGAATGAGTGTGTGTGTGTGTGTGTGTGTGTGAGAGAGTCATGTGTGTTTTTAGTATGTTAACATTTACATGTCTCATTTGTAGCCCAAAACTCGAGGGGAAAGACCATGTTGGTGCCATGTGATACTGAGTACCCTGCCTTTGTCTCTGAGCGTACCATCAAAGAGACCACGGGCAACATTGACTGTGAGGGCTGTGTCAGGTACTGGGAATACAGTTACCTTTGCGTTAAGCACTTATAAACTCACTTAACCTGTGTTGATAGTGTTTACAGGATCATGCCTTAGTGGGATAATATTGCAAGCAGCAACTGAATCGACTCATCTCTCTCTATCTGTCTGTCTGTCTGTCTGTCTGTCTGTCTGTCTGTCTGTCTGTCCTCAGATCTTTTGTTATTCAGCAGATTCCCAGCAGTAACCTATTCATGGTTGTCGTGGACAACAAGTGTGACTGTAGCTCCACCCTTCCAGTTTCCATGGACCCCATTGAGATTATGTATATCCTTGTGAAGTTTGGGAATATTAAGTGTGTTTTTTAGTAAAAAAGGTTTTGAGTGTGTTTTTACTAGGAAGGGTTTTTGAGTGAGCTTTTGTAAGTGAACTCAAACATTTGTTTTCTGAGAACATCAACAGCTTCTGAGTTACTTCATAGTCAGAGGTATTAATACATTTCTCATACATGTAGGTCTTTTTGAAGCGTGCAATATGGTTTGTGTTTCTCATCAAGCTACAATGATGTTGCAGAAACGGACACCACAGTGTCAGTTAAATGCATATCTGAGGTTTGGTTCATCAGTATTTCCATCCTTAACCCCTCTGAACACAACGAATCTCTGAAATGTGATAGGCTGAAGTTTCAGAAGGACAGGAAGCGGCCAGAATCATGTCATCCTTTCCACCCTGAGGTACGTAGTATGTATTTGCTCTGTGATGACATGAAAATGAACATGAACACCTGTTTTTGGTTGAGTAATAATGTGACAGTTAGCACGTATGTGACCATCTGTATATTGTCTGAACCATAGATACATAGTGTATATATTAATTCTAGTATCTCTGTTTTGATGCCCCCTGTGTCTGCTGCAGGAGAATGCCATGGAGTGTGGAGGAGCAGCAGGCCTGTCTGCCCCCCTCACAGGAGCACTGCTCTCCCTGCTGGCCACTCTCTTCACCAGATGACCATACCGTCGCCGAAGCCCACCACACTGGACCCAACACTGGAGAGACTGATAGACCGGCTTTAACACATCATCAAATGCTGACAAAGTGCAGGGAGCCTCGCCAACCAGAAGAACTTGCTCATAACTAACTGAGTTGCTTATCGCTAACCAGCAGAGAAATAATGAATAAGAAGGCATTGTTCAAGATAAATAGAACACTGTTCCAAGAGGGAAACCATATGGACATCAGACTGAGAAATAAACTATGAGAAAGCATTGTGATGCAATGATGACATTCTGAGAGCATTACAGAGCAAAGAAATCAATATCCCTGTGTACTTTACCTGCACTGTAGAAAATAAGACCTTCTATGTCAAGGTAGTTATGAAAGAACTAGAAAAAAAATGTCACCTTTTAAAAAGAGTGGTCTATCTTTACAATTGAAAAGAAACTGCAAAAAAAAATTGGAGCTAAATATATGTAGCATTATCTTGGAGAATCTAATTCTGTATTTTGGGATATGACAGGGATCATGTGAAGTAAGAGATTACAGGATGGTTGAAGTCAATTTATTTAGCCTGCTTTTAATTTTTACAGCAGTGAACATTTCATACAGAGTAAAAAGATGCATGTGATGGATAAAAACAAACATACTTAAGTTCCATGAAAGGAATCAAGTTCAGAGCTCTGGCTGCAAACTGAAATATGAACATTTGCCTGTTTTAAGAATGTTATAGTTACCTTGACTATAACCCCTAATGCTGACCCCTACCCTTGAACCCAAACCCCCTTCCTTTAAGAAGGCTGCTAAAATCTCAATAAACCTAATTGATATTCTCATCTGTCTGTCTGTCTGTCTGTCTGTCTGTCTGTCTGTCTGTCTGTCTGTCTGTCTGTCTGTCTGTCTGTCTGTCTGTCTGTCTGTGTCTGTCTGTCTGTCTGTCTGTCTGTCTGTCTGTCTGTCTGTCTGTCTGTCTGTCTGTCTGTCTGTCTGTCTGTCTGTCTGTCTGTCTGTCTGTCTGTCTGTCTGTCTGTCTCTCTCTGTCTCTCTGTCTGTCTCTGTCTGTCTCTCTCTCTCTCTCTCTATGTGTTTTTTTTGTAAAAAGGGTTGTGCGTGTTTTAAGTACATTCTTTTTGTGTGTGAGTAGATGGGTTTTGGAAGTGAACGTTTGTTTTCTGAGGTACTTCATAGTGTATAAATACACAGTGAGGTAATGGGGACAAATGGGAGACACCTGGTGGGGGGTGGAGACAAGCACAAGACAGGTGAAACAGATCAGAGAAAGGGTATGTAGAGAAAGGCTTGTCTTTCTAGCTCCAAGAGTAAAGTAATATCTAACAATTCACAACAATATACACTCATCTAAAAGTAAAAGAATGTAATTAAGAAATATATAATTATTAGATTGAGCAATGTAAATATTGTAGTACAAAATATGTGATACGTGTTTCATTATGGTACTACACGTAATACATCACTGTAAAATGACTAGCAAAGAGAATACTACAGACACATTGGAATCATTGAACAAAATCTGAAAGGTATTGATGAAATACAATAAAATCACAACATAGGTCAGGTCTCCTTGAATCAATGCAAAAATGATTAGCTTCAAAAAAGAAAAACACTACAGTAAAATGTCAACTGTAGTGTTCCTCACCTGGCTTACTGTAAAAAGCAAAACAAAGGGTTGATTACTGTACTTCTATATTTCCATCAAACCTGTCTTGTGGATTTGGCCAAAGGTTCTCATCAATGGATGTTTTCATTGGCCAAACATCTTGAGAAGAATCTTCGGGCAGGGTGAATCCAGGCCTGACACTGGTATGCCGTGATGTCATTGCATACATCATCCATGGCCTGGAGAAGGGTGGCTTGTTCCTGAGGGCGCCTATCATATACCTTTCACCTCCACTTGGAGAAAAATGTCTCAATCGGGTTAAGGAAAGGAGAGTATAGGGGTAAGTACAGGGTGATAAATTGTGGATGGGCCTGAAACCGTGCTTGCACCATTTGAGCATGGTAGAACCTGACATTATCCCACGCAATGACATAGGTCACAACATCAGCTCTAAAAATACAGATTTATCTCATCAAGAAGGTTACACAAGGAGAGCTGCTTTATATGATCCAATACGAGGTCTGCGTCCCACCACGACATCCGCTCTACAGACCTGATTTATCTCATCAAGAAGGTTACACAAGGAGAGCTGCTTTATATGATCCAATACGAGGTCTGCGTCCCACCACACCGTCTTCCGATATAGCCGCACACATGGTGATGTTGGCCCCATGTTGTCCAGGTACTTGGTTGGTTGCCCGCTGGCCAATGAAATTCCAACCTCTCCTCCTTGTCTTGGCCAGGTTGAAGCCTGCTACATCCAAAAAGAGGAATTTGTGAAGGTTTTCATCAGCATCCAGCTCCATCACCCTCTAGAAATACATTTTGGAAAGAGAATTACAATGATGTAGAATTTTGGGGGAATTTTTCACAACAGGCATCAGGAACATACTCAGTCCTCAGTTGCTTCACTCTGTCTGCATTTCTTTCAAAGGGCACACGATATAGCTGTTTTTCTTTCAAAAGGCACACGGTATAGCTGTTTTTCTTTCAAAAGGCACACGATATAGCGGTTTTTCTTTCAAAAGGCACACGGTATAGCTGTTTTTCTTTCAAAAGGCACACGGTATAGCTGTTTTCTTTCAAAAGGCACACGGTATAGCTGTTTTTCTTTCAAAAGGCACACGGTATAGGTGTTTTTCTTTCAAAAGGCACACGGTATAGGTGTTTTTCTTTCAAAAGGCACACGGTATAGGTGTTTTTCTTTCAAAAGGCACACGGTATAGGCGTTTTTCTTTCAAAAGGCACACGGTATAGCTGTTTTTCTTTCAAAAGGCACACAGTATAGGTGTTTTTTCTTTCAAAAGGCACACGGTATAGGTGTTTTTCTTTCAAAAGGCACACGGTATAGGTGTTTTTCTTTCAAAAGGCACACGGTATAGGTGTTTTTCTTTCAAAAGGCACACGGTATAGGTGTTTTTCTTTCAAAAGGCACACGGTATAGGTGTTTTTCTTTCAAAAGGCACACGGTATAGGTGTTTTTCTTTCAAAAGGCACACGGTATAGCTGTTTTTCTTTCAAAAGGCACACAGTATAGGTGTTTTTCTTTCAAAAGGCACACGGTATAGGTGTTTTTCTTTCAAAAGGCACACGGTATAGCTGTTTTTCTTTCAAAAGGCACACGGTATAGCTGTTTTTCTTTCAAAAGGCACACGGTATAGCTGTTTTTCTTTCAAAAGGCACACGGTATAGGTGTTTTTCTTTCAAAAGGCACACGGTATAGGTGTTTTTCTTTCAAAAGGCACACGGTATAGCTGTTTTTCTTTCAAAAGGCACACGGTATAGGTGTTTTTCTTTCAAAAGGCACACGGTATAGGTGTTTTTCTTTCAAAAGGCACACGGTATAGCTGTTTTTCTTTCAAAAGGCACACGGTATAGCTGTTTTTCTTTCAAAAGGCACACGGTATAGCTGTTTTTCTTTCAAAAGGCACACGATATAGCTGTTTTTGAGACCCCTGGTGCCTTTTCAGCATGCGTACAATAGTCGGCAAACTTATGGCTTCCACATTATTGAACATGTTGTTATTGTCCAAGATGTGCTGCCGAATTTCTGTTAGGTGAATATCATTTCTGGCCTGAACCAAATTGACCACAGCCCGCTCTTGTTGGTCAGTCAGAATTTTGCCTCTGCGTCCCCTTATTTGCCCTAGTCTCAATTCTGCAGGGAAAATTACAGTAAGAACGCATTTAGTCACATCACCTACTCTGTGCTCAGATTTCATTGGACACTCTTTGCTGTTGCTGCCGCTGTCTTGGTCCCTGGCCTTGTCCTCTACCACGTTCCCCCACACCTCTCAAACGATGCCCACGACCACCTCTCAGAAGGGGTGCTTGTCCCCTGACATTTGTTTGACCAATACATCTTCCTCGTCTTCCTCCTCCCACTGCTTGACCTCTGTTGTGACCTGGATCACCTGCAGGCTCCACGTTATCACTATGTTGTTGTAGGTGGATACCACTCATTTCACTATATACTCGTATCATCAGTAACGAGTTGTCAGTATTGAAAAAGCAATGACAAGGGCCTGCATACATACACTCACTGGCCACTTTATTAGGTACACCTGCGTGTTAATGCAAATAGCCTGCTCCTTTGAACAGAGAATCATGTGGCAGCCTGCAACTCAACATATAGAGTATATAGAGTAGAGAGCTTTAGTTGTTGTTCGACCAAACATTAGAACGGGCAAGATGCGTAATCTCAGCAACTTTGACCGTGGTATGATTGTTGGTGCCATACATGGTGGTTTCAGCATCTCAGAAACAGCTGCCCTCCTGGGATTTTTACGCACTACAGTCTCTAGAGTTTACAGAGAATGGTGCGATAAACAAAACACATTCAGTGAGCGGCAGTTCTGTGGGCAAAAACACCTTGTTAATGAGAGAGGTCAGAGGAGAATGTCCAGACTCATTCGAGCTAACAGAAAGGCCACAAATGCTCAAATAACAGCTGTTTAAAACAGTGGTGTGGAGAAGGGCATCTCTCAACGTACAACACCGTGAATAATTCAGGCTGTTGTGGAGTTAAGGGGGTCCTACCCAGTACTAGATAGGTGTACCTAATAAAGTGGCCGGTGTACCTAATAAAGTGGCCGGTGAGTGTACAGTAATGTCAAACCTGAAAACATGGTCTGGAAAAGTGTTAAATGGATATTAGAACAGTGTCTGATAAAGAATGACGATGAAACATTACATCCATAGATAATGAAGTCCAATTGGTTCATGTTCCACAGTAATTGGTGTCAATGTATCTCGTTATCCTGAAACTTTCATGATCTAAACATGGAATATTGTTTGTCAGTTTCCATAAAACTATACATTAAGAGTAACGCAACAGTTACTTATCATTTTGAGCAGTTGTATCAATTGATAGTTAGATCATTATAATGAAATTAATAGACAGTCATTTCAGATGTAATGTGTGAATTGCATTTTGAAATGGTAACACTTTGATGTGCTGCGTCAAAGTTGTGTCATTTTGAACAGGTGATTTTAGTTCAATGAACAAATGATCTTAGCTTTATGTGTATTGTTTCCAAGCAATTGGAAAAAGTGTTAAGAGTTTTGAAAAATTTGCATTTTGATGATCGGATGTGAGTTTTGTGTCTAGAGTTTTGAAAAATGACATCAAGGTTCTGAAATTAGTGCCAAAGTGATTGATGGCCTTGAGATAGAAGCTGTTTTTCAGCCCCAGCTTTGATGCACCTGTACTGACCTCGCCTTCTGGATGGTAGCAGGGTGTATAGGCCTTAGCTCGTGTGGTTGATGTCCTTGATGATATTTGGTCTTCCTGTGACATTGGGTGCTGTAGGTGTCCTGGAGGGCTGGTAGTTTGCCCCCGGTGATGTTATGGTTAAACAAAGGACATCATGTGTGAAGGTATTTGTGAGACGTGTGAGACAAAGCTACAGATTATGAATTTACGTTGTTTTCAGGTGACTTTCGATTGGCTTTAACAGGGCCTGAACAACACAGAGGGAGCCTGAGTGAGTGAGTGAGTGAGTGAGTGAGTGAGTGAGTGAGTGAGTGAGTGAGTGAGTGAGTGAGTGAGTGAGTGAGTGAGTGAGTGAGTGAGTGAGTGACAGTGCATTACATCAGAACAGAAGTGAAAGTAAGAGTGTACAGCTCGGTTCTCACACTCCCAAGATGTTCTGACATACTCCTTCCTGTTTTAAATACAACTTGAGCTATATGAATCCAATATATTATTATTAATAATGTATAAGCAGTCTGAATTAACTCACCTGTGAGCATGAATGTGATTGGTACAGAGAGAGAGAGAGACCTTTTATCCTCCTCAGCTGTCTGTTCGCAAACAATTATTTAGACAAAGTAATATAATTATATTTGTTGTACTTATATCTTAATTTGCAGATCCCTGTGTATCCACACCAACAGGTCCTGTACATCACAGAAAGACAATGCCATGATTAAGAGGTTGTGACTGCTGGTCGGGTCATGTGTGTGTTACTTTACCAAGTTTTGCCCCAGTGCATTAATAACAGCAGAACAGAAGAAGTGAAAGCATGATGTGATAATGTCACATCACACTTCTCCTCCTGACTCAAACCACCCTGTAGACTTACAGTTCTGTTCTCACGCTACCCAGATGCTCTGACTAACACATCATTTTCTGTTAAAAGTTAGTACTGTTGATATTGAGTGACAAAGTTTTGTTGTGCTGAGGGTCTCAAATTCACGTTCCAGGTCGGGAAGACATGGACAGAAGACGTTTAGTTAGAAACAGAATGGACTTACCTGAGGCCAAAAATGTGGACGGTACAGAGATGCTCAGAGAATACATCCCAGCATCCCCAGAATCCACCATGCCTCCACTGTTCACAGCTCCAATCACCAAGTTATCTACAACAGAAACACAATGAAAAGATCATTACAAAATTTGTTTGTACATGTGTGTAGTTGTGTTAGTAGTGTGGTGGTGTTGACAAGGACTTACTGGCTGTAGGTCTATGAAAAGAGAACAAAAGGGTTCTGGTAAGACAAAAAGGTTCTGGTAAGACCTCGTCATGACAACACAGAACTAAAGGTTGAGATAGAAAATGCATCATAAAATATCCACATGGGGAATTCTTACCTCTGAGAATTGTTTTTCTCCGAAAAACAAAATAGGCCAAATTAATTATATTGAATATAGCCTGGTGTATATAATATGACCAAAAGGAGTTGATAGATTATCCCATGTCAAAGACACATTAATATGAGAAAAGTCAATGTTTGCAAATTACCAGGAACACACCCACTCCAGAAGCCACACCCACTGCTGCCTGCCAAGCCTGCCCCAGGGTCTAGGGTTTCCATCATCCTGGAAACGTTAGACCCCCTTCAATTCACATACACAATGTGATCAGGGTAAACTAGCCCCCCAATGTCAACCGCAGCCTTTTGTCATTCTAGGACACCTTCGGCCTGGACTGCCAGTCCTTCGTGTCTGACCAGAGGGAAGGGGACCAATAGTGACAATTCATAGGAACCATGTGCGGCCTTGCCCCTACCCAAACTTCAGGCCGCACCCAGATTCAACTCTCCCCCCAACTAGCCAATCAAACAATGTTCAGCTGAGCCAGGTCCCTAGGCCGGACTGGCACAACTACACATGGTACCCAGTCAGGCGCACTGCCGTTCCTCTGGACAGAGAAGAGGCTGCTGCTCCCCCAGCGGTTCAGGATGCTAGAGGTAAGGTGGTTGGGCCCCTAGATGGGTAGACACGTACCGGGCACAGTTGGCTAGTTCAGGATAGTCAGGACGACTGTAGAGAAAGGGGGGGAGAGAGTGGCGGGGCTGGTGTGATCAGACCCACCTGCTGCGGATTAGCTAATCAGACAGGTAGCTGAGGATTGTCTGTAATTTCCTTTAAAAGCCTTGTGTTTTGTGGTGTTCGGGGCTGGGAGTTGAGCAGAGAATGTCTCTCTGTGGGGATCAGTCTCCCATGCAAGTGTCCATGTCTTGTTTGTGGTGATCGCACTGGACCAGTGTATGTGGGACGAGAAGTCTTACTGGCGAATTTGAGTGAGGAAGTGGGCGTCTGAGTTGACGACGAACTGGGGCTGTGGAGCTGCGTGGTGATTGGAGAGCAATGGACCGAGAGAGCCATTGGTATAAAGGATATCTAGGAGCTTTAGCTCCACCAAGTAAGGGATGTGATTCTTCCTATGTTCCCCTCACACTACTCTCTCTGGGCTGTTTTGCCACTCCACTAGAAGCCACTATTGTCGGCAGGTTTCCCTGCCATCTGTCTTCCTCTCGTTTAGCACCGGAGGCGGGGCTATCGGTGACATCGCCAAGCAGTCTCAGACCGGGCATGTTCCAGAACAGGGAGATGTTTATTTGATTTTGTGGGGAAATGGTTCTCATCAGACCCTAGAAATCTAGAACCTTTCCCCACCCTTTCTATATGTTCTCTTGTGTGTCTTTCCCCCTCTCTAGTTGTCCCATAGCAGTAGTCCTTTAGAGGGGTTGGCAGAGTAGAGCAGGGCCAAGGATGGGTCTCATATTGTGTGCAGAACCAGAGCGAGATTGTAGTGCCTTTCACCATATTGTTTGCAGTGCCTTCCCTTAGAATTACCAGTGGTGGTTTTAGCATGTAAATCTTGGTGGGGCAAACCCCAAAACATGTTTTTTAGATGAATGCCAGCAAAGCCACTACACAACACAACACTAAACAATACATTAATTTCACTATAAAAGTGAAAAACGGTGCCCACAAACTGTTAGGGCCTAAATAAAGCTGTCCCAACAGCAGAGTCCCAACAGCAGAACCAACACCTTACCACTGCTACACCTGGCTATCAGCGGAGCCTTGTGTGGCAGCAATACAGTTTATTCAGCCTCATTTACTGCCTTTAAAAAAAACATAGCTGATATGGTTGACTTGCTTAAACAAATGTGGCTTCTACTGACAATTGAGATGTACAAACTACGGCAGAAGGGGACGACGAGCAGATAAGAGGCAATCCGTAATTTCGATTAAGACATTAATGAGCGAGCTAGGACGGACATAGTCAATATGACAATTTTTTCAGCACTTTTGAAATGTACAGCGACAGAATTCAGAACATGGGCCGTTCTTACAGTGTTCTCCCTGTACACCAAGTCAGAACCATAGGATGAATTATCATTCCTTTTTATTTACCTATGCAAGTCAGTTAAGAACAAATTCTTATTTACAATGATGGCCTATCGGGGAACAGTGAGTTGACTGCCTTGTTCAGGGGTAGAACGACACATTTTTACCTTGTCAGCTTGGGGATTCAATCCAGCAACCTTTCAGTTACTGGCCCAACGCTCTAACCACTAGGCTACCTTCTGCCCCAAAAACAAATAAATAAATTGGGCATATAAGCAGACAATGAAAGCGCTTACCATGGTCAATGATTGCATTTATCTAAAACAGGCTATAGGCTACATGTGCACCACCAAGTCAGAAAAGTAGGTGAAATTAAGTGTGGAAAAGGGACTAAATTATTAGGGTGAGGCACATGGGCTGCTAACAGCTTACCTGCCATCTTGCTTAATACACTTAATATTACTTTCTTAGCTAGAGTATACATATCTCCTGGCATATTACATCATTTATGCAGCAGCATACAAAACATTTTTGGACTCACCTTGTTTTGCTGTGCTCACTTAAACAGAAAGGTGGTGCGGCGGTCCATCATGGGAAAATGTTGTCATTAATGTCTGGCATTCTCTGGATTTCTGTTTATCCAAGACAACTGAGAACTCAGAAAAGAACAAGGTCGAATCTTAATGATTTTCAGGTCAGAGCTCTAGAAAGAGGCCCGAGTTCCCGACTTGCAATTCCGAGTTGGATGACCATTCAAAAGGTATTTTCCCAGTTGGAGCAAGTTTTTTTCAGAGTTCCCAGTTGGCTTGAACTGTCAGATTTTCCGGTTCCGAGTTTCCAGTTGTTTAAAGCGCGGCAGAAGTCATGCTGGATTGACATCATGGCCAATGTTGAATGATTATCCTTTTAATCTTGGAAAAGAGACCATTAAACCCAGATTTGGGACCACACACCCACTCAACTGACAAGCAGGCTAGTGATGGCTTTGCAATGCTTGCAGTTAGCCTCTGATTCCTTCCAAACCACTCATTGTTGAATTTGCGATTTCCAACGGCCGATGAGCACCAATACGTTTTATCTATAATTTCTCTTTATTATTTCTCTTCATATAACAAGGTTTGAAAATGATTTGTCAGTAGATTGTCGACTTGATTCATGATGATGACTGCTAGCTTTCTAGCTAAGATTTTGCAAGTACGATGTTGAGGTGCTCGGTCCAATCAAAGCTACTGTAGATATAACATGAATTGACATCATTTTATTTGTGGCCAATGACCTTGAGCCTTCTTCGAAAGGCACTTCTAATGTAACTCTATGGCAGCAACCAAGGGCCTTGAATTTAGGGTGACTAGTGTCCCCATGAGTGACAGAACACAGAGCCAATCACGGCACAACTAGAGAACATTACCAACCTATACGGTCTGTATTTTCCACTGGCTGCCCCACAACCACAGAAAGCACCGAGCTAGGCTGAAACACCTACATTTTGGAGCTACCTTTCTCAAGAAATAAAAAAAGACCTAGTTTGTATGAGGCTTTATTAAGTAAATTATTATTTATCGATTTATTTAATTTATTAATTTATTAATGCCAAAATAACATGCAAAACAGGCAATGACAGGTTGCCACTGACTATAACTATCTTGATTCAGTGCCATATCAGAACAATTCAGTGTGCAGTGTGTTGCAGTGTTACGATTGCATGCCCGCTATTTACCTGAGGGAGTCAGGGGGAGAGTAACCTACCTGAGGGAGTCAGGGGGAGGGTAACCTACCTGAGGGTGAATTGGGTTTTGCTCAAATCTGGTAAATATTGTATGTGATTGAATGTATCTGAATTTTGGTTCATCTGCATTTCCATCCTTAACCCCTCTGAACACAACGAGTGTCTGAAATGTGATAGGCTGAAGTATCATATGGACAGGAAGTGACCTGACTCATGTCATCCTCTCCATCCTGCTGTGTGTGCACATCTACACTGGTGCACCTGTTTGTGTGGATAAGTGGCAGCATACAGTCCATGTACCGGTATGTGGCCTGTAGACTGTCTGACTGCTGCAGGAGAATGCAGGCCTCTCTGCCCCCCTCACAGTAGCACTGACTACAACACAGAACCTGGATACAAGAGCAAAAATATCAATGTCTGTGACTACTTGTAGTCAATAACACCCAGTGTTGCCAAAGGTTGAAGTCCATTTATTCTGTTTGGTTTTTCTTTTTACAGAAGAGAGCGTTTCATACAGAGCAACAAAAAAAGCATAGAAGGTTGTATTTACTGTACCTCAAAGGTTTTATAGAGGAGGGGCTTATAAAAGAGGGGGAGACACACCCCTTTGTCCTAAAAGCCACCCCATGTCACGCCCTGACCTTAGATATCTCTGTTTTCTATATATTTTGGTTAGGTCAAGGTGTGACTAGGGTGGGTACTCTAGGTTTTTGTATGTCTAGGGGTTTATATACAGTAGGGAGAAGTATTTGATACACTGTCGATATCAAATACTTGTTCTCCCCACTGTATGTCTAGAGGTTATGTATGTCTATATTGGCCTGATATTGTTCCCAATCAGAGACAGCTGTTTATCATTGTCTCTGATTGGGTATCATATTTAGACAGGCCTTTTTCCCCACTTTCTGGTGTGGGATCTTGACTATGTGCAGTTGCCTTTCAGCACTCTATTGTATAGCTTCACGTTTCGTTTGTTAGTTTGTTCGGTGTTCATTCTTTTAATAAAGAGAATGTACGTATACCACGCTGCACCTTGGTCTCCTTCATACGACGATCGTGACACCACCACCACCACCCCTCCATATCTGCTGAACTCTCGTGTGCAGCGAAACAGAATGTAAACTGGCAAGATCAGAATGGTCGAATGAGGCTGATCCCCCCCTCCCCATTTTAGTTTGAAAATAAATTGTCAAAGTTATGGCACCAACACCATTTACATCTTAACTGCTCAGAGGTCATTGAACTAAAAAGCTAGAATGTGTGTACAACACTGCACATTGAAGGGGAGGCAGAGTAAGTTTAATTTAAACTGGGAAATTAAATAACAGGTAAATGTGGGCAGATGGGGATATTTGAGTAGCATTTAGGAAATCTATATTTTCCATTTTTATGATCAGTTGCCAACAACGTAAACATTTTAAAGTTGAAATATAATTTGTAGCCTGAAGCAACATGTATGGGAAATATAAATATGAATACTCCTGCTATAAAAAGAGGAAAAGTCTATTACATTTTCAGACTTTTCCCAAGCTTTTTTGGTGCATCTTAGCATCTAGCTAATAAGCATATTTTACTGTTAGTGGCAAGATTCATTTCACAAAGGAAAATGTAATATTGTTGTATATTGGGGAATTTGTGTTATTTTTCTTTAAGATACTACTCTTTTGTTCTTAATTTCAATGAATGTCGCTTCATTTACTATTTGCGTTGTTGCATGGTAGCATTGTGTTAATATGCTATACATTTATTGATATCATTTTGAAATGTCCGTATTTGTTGATTTTGATCTGACCGTTATGGAATGACACAGCTGAAAGAATAGATACACAGTAGATTTTGTGTTTACTACGAGAACAAAATCAGACAAATACTCAGGAGTATGCCACCAGACCCCTCCAAAATAAAACTACTAACACAGTAACAGATGTTATGGATACGCTCAGTAACTTGATATGTAATAAACAAAGCACATCATGGGACAAAGAGGGTATTTGTGTGAGACATAGCTACAGACAGCCAGTGGTGTAGTTTCAGTGTGCCTGTAGAAGACTGTACAACCCATCCGGCTGGGCTGAGTTTGCTAGTTTGTCAGGGATTGAGCAGTATATGTGGTACGTATCAGTCTAGAGAAAAGAAACAGTTTCACTTTAGACCTTTAAATCTACAGTGCTGTAAAACGAATCCTCTGGGAATAGGCATATTTTATGGATGTAATACATATCTGAAACTGAAAGTCACACACATAACACAGTTGGTGATTCTACTTACTGTGTAGTTTTCAAATGACTGTCCATTCTCTTCAATAGGGCCTGTACAACACAGAGAGAGCCTGAGTGAGAATGTGTGTGCGTGCCTCCAGTTGTTGTTGTGGCTGTGTTTCTTTGCTGTGCTTGATGTCACTTTACACTTTTCCTCCAGAGTCAAACCACCCTGAAGACTTACAGCTCTGTTTCAAACACTTTCAAGATGCTCAGACTAACACATGTTCTGATGTATGTATAACTTATAATACATGCTTGCTGATATGACTACATTCAGAACTAAATCCAGGCATAAACAACATTATGTCCTATAAAAAGCAGTATATACAGTGGGGCAAAAAAGTATTTAGTCAGCCACCAATTGTGCAAGTTCTCCCACCTAAAAAGATGAGAGAGGCCTGTAATTTTCATCATAGGTACACTTCAACTATGACAGACAAAATGAGAAAAAAAAACAGAAAATCACATTGTAGGATTTTTAATGAATTTATTTGCACAAATGGTGGCTGACTAAATACTTTTTTGCCCCACTGTATTATGAATCCAATGATTTGGTATTGGGACCAACCTGAAGGTATAGATGTGCGTGGTGCAGTGATCAGCCTATAGATCCCTGTATTCCCTGAATCGACCTGGAGGACAGAGATCCATATTATCCCTCTCTGTCTGTCTGTGTAAACAAGTATGTATCTATATCCAATGTGATTATCTGTGCTGTACTTACATCTTCATGTGCAGATACCTGCACAGGACCTTCACATCAGAGACAGATAAAGCCACAAGTAAGAGGTTGTGTGTATGCACAAGGGTGGGGAGAGGAGCATGGGTTTATACACGGGTGGGGAGAGGAGCATGGGTTTATACACGGGTGGGGAGAGGAGCATGGGTTTATACAAGGGTGGGGAGAGGTGCATGGGTTTATACAAGGGTGGGGAGAGGAGCATGGGTTTATACACGGGTGGGGAGAGGAGCATGGGTTTATACAAGGGTGGGGAGAGGTGCATGGGTTTATACAAGGGTGGGGAGAGGAGCATGGGTTTATACACGGGTGGGGAGAGGAGCATGGGTTTATACAAGGGTGGGGAGAGGAGCATGGGTTTATACACGGGTGGGGAGAGGAGCATGGGCTTATACAAGGGTGGGGAGAGGAGCATGGGCTTATACAAGGGTGGGGAGAGGAGCATGGGCTTATACAAGGGTGGGGAGAGGAGCATGGGCTTATACAAGGGTGGGGAGAGGAGCATGGGCTTATACAAGGGTGGGGAGAGGAGCATGGGCTTATACAAGGGTGGGGAGAGGAGCATGGGTTTATACAAGGGTGGGGAGAGGAGCATGGGTTTATACAAGGGTGGAGAGAGGAGCATGGGTTTATACAAGGGTGGGGAGAGGGGCATGGGTTTATACACGGGTGGGGAGAGGAGCATGGGCTTATACAAGGGTGGGGAGAGGAGCATGGGCTTATACAAGGGTGGGGAGAGGAGCATGGGCTTATACAAGGGTGGGGAGAGGAACATGGGCTTATACAAGGGTGGGGAGAGGAGCATGGGCTTATACAAGGGTGGGGAGAGGAGCATGGGCTTATACAAGGGTAGGGAGAGGAGCATGGGTTTATACAAGGGTGGGGAGAGGAGCATGGGCTTATACAAGGGTGGGGAGAGGAGCATGGGCTTATACAAGGGTGGGGAGAGGAGCATGGGCTTATACAAGGGTGGGGAGAGGAGCATGGGCTTATACAAGGGTGGGGAGAGGAGCATGGGTTTATACAAGGGTGGGGAGAGGAGCATGGGTTTATACACGGGTGGGGAGAGGAGCATGGGCTTAAACAAGGGTGGGGAGAGGAGCATGGGCGTATACAAGGGTGGGGAGAGGAGCATGGGTTTATATACGGGTGGGGAGAGGAGCATGGGCTTATACAAGGGTGGGAAGAGGCGTATGGGTTTATACAAGGGTGGGTAGAGGAGCATGGGTTTATATACGGGTGGGTAAAGGAGCATGGGTTTATACAAGGGTGGGGAGAGGAGCATGGGTTTATATACGGGTGGGGAGAGGAGCATGGGCTTTACAAGGGTGGGGAGAGGAGCATGGGTTTATACATGTGTGCGTGGGGGGGGGGGGGGTATTTTGTCCATGTGTACATTACTTTGCCAAATTTCCCCAGTGCATTAGTAACAGCAGAACAGAAGTGAAAGTAACATGTAATAATGTCACTTCACACTTCTCCTCCTTACTCAAACCATCCTGTAGACCAGGGGTTTCAAACTCATTCCATGGAGGGCCTAGTGTCTGAGGATTTTTGTTTTTGCCTTTAAATTATGACCTAACAACCAGGTGAGGGGACTTCCTTACTAATTAGTGACCTTAATTCCTCAATTATGTGAAGGGAGAAGCGAAAACCTGCAGACACCCGGTCCTCCGTGGAATAAGTTTGACACTCGTGGAATGAGTTTAACTTACAGCTCTTTTCTCATGCTACCCAGATGCTCTGACTGACACATTATTTTCGGCTTTAAGTTAATACAGTTGACATTGAGTGTGGTTATTCTGCGGATGCCGAAATCACATCTAAGGTCGGGAAGATAGGGACAGAAGACATTTTGTTATGAACAGAATGGACTCACCTGAGGGCAAAAACGTGGCTGGTACAGAGGTGATCAGACTGTATATCCCAGCTTCCCCAGAATCCATCATGGCTGCACTGCTCATGGCTCCCAACACCAAATCATCTACAACAGAAACAAAATGTAAATGTAATTACAATGTGTTTGTACATGCATGTGTGTCGTTTTGTTAGTAGTGTGGTGGTGTTTTATGTATTGTGTTTGGAACATACATTGGTTGTCATCATCCTGTCTGGCTGTAGGTCTAGAGGAAAAGAAAAAGACAACAAAAAGGTTGTGGTAAGACCTCGTCATGACAACACACAACTAAAGGTTGATAGAAACTGTATCATACTGTCAAGTATCAAAAACAAGGGGAATACTTACCTCTGAGAATTGTTTTTCTCTGAAAAAAAAATACGCTTAATTAATTATACTGAATATAGCCTGATCTATACAATATGACCAAAAGGAGTTGATTGATGACCCATGTCAAATGCACTTACATTAATGTGAGGAAGGTAAATGTGTTAATTATTTGTTATTTAGAATCAGAAGTACTTACTGGTGCTCCTGCAGAGACAGAAAGCAGTCAATCCCACCAGGAACACACCCACTCCAGAAACCACAGCCACTGCTGCCTGCCAAACCTGCCCCGCTGTTTGGGAACAGTAGAAGAGGTTATTACCCAGAGTCAGTACATCAAGACTAGGTTTTAAAGACCACATTATTATTTGTCTGATACATTTGTTTGTTTTCATATGTATTTTAAAAGAAAGGTAGTCAGCTAGAGAAGGATACATACACAGAATACTTTCTGTGGAGCCTTTTCCTGTGCACATGCAAGAGAGAGAGAGCAGTCAAAGACATGATTTTCCTGTGCACATGCAAGAGAGAGAGAGCAGTCAAAGACGTGATTTTCCTGGGTTGTATATACATATACAGTTTTTTCACACTGAGGTTGGAATAATACTGTGAAATTGTGAAAAATGTGGATAATGCACTTTTAGTGTAGGAGCTGTTTGAAAAGACTGCCTCAAATTTCAGCTTGTTTATCTAGGTGGGTTTTTGGACTGCCGGGTGACATCACCAGGCGGTGTAAGTTTAATAGACTAATAAAAAGGAGAGTTTGCCCTCTCCCTGCCAATAAGAGCTCCTCTCAGACCACTCCCAGACAGTCCTAGCAAAATTCTTGCTTGAGAAATTATGCTAAGAAGCTATTTTGGTTTATTTCTGACAATTTTAATATAAAAAAAATCAGTAAGGTACTTTAATTGTTACCCAGAAATTATTTGAGATTGAGATTTCTTTTTAAACTGCTGCATTGGACCTTAAATGCTTAACACTCGACACAAATCAGTATATAGTGATAACATGTTCACATCTTCTATAATGTGACAAATAGTTTGAGAAAAGTTAAACCACTAAACAAAAATATAGTGGCCATACTCGCCTTCCGTTGGACTTAGTGTGGTGTCAGTAGTCAAAGTTGAACGAACAGTCGAACCTGGCGCAATGCAAAGTCATTGGATCTGATTATACAAGAATAAATGTATCTAACTGGGATGATTTAATCAATCAAATCAATCTCTTTTTGTAATTAGGCAAATTTGTCATGGAAAAAAGCTAGTCTATTTGTTTTAGTTCTATCTACTAACTGGATAAAGATGTCCAACACACCTGATGTAGTAGTCACTGCTGTGCTGGAGGTCAAAGGAGAGGTCAAACCTGGGGAGAAGAGAGAAGTCATATTACACAAGCAGCTATTAATATATCTATTACTCTAGTAAACCAGTTGGAGTTTTATTGAATTCATGTGTACAAAAGTATTGTAATTGCAAACTAAGCTAAACTTAGGACCTACTTACTGGTAGTTGGTCTCACTGTGATGTCAAGGGTCAAAGTAGAAGCAACAGTTGAACATGCTGGGAAGCAATATGATTACACAATAATAAATGTATTAATTATTTATTTCAATAAACAACACAACTCAGTCAGTAGAGAGGAACCGTGGATAGATGGCAGCTTTCGCGCAAAACTGAAAGCACATGACCCGATGTCACAGGAAAGCCCAAAAGATCATCAAGGACAACAACCACCTGAGCCATATCAAGAATCTGATTAAACAGCATGGTCATTACACAGGTGCATGTTGTGCTGGGGACAATAGTAAGCCACACTAAAATGTGCAGTTTTGTCACACAGCACAATGCCACAAATGTCTCTAAGTTTTGAGGGAGCTTGCAGAGAATCTAATGTTAATTTCTCTACCTTAAGCCAACTCTCTTGTCGTTTTAGAGAATGTGACAGTACATCCAACCGGCCTCACAACCGCAGACCACATGTATGGCGTTCTGTGGGTGAGCGGTTTGCTGATGTCAATGTTGTGAACAGAGTGCCCCATGGTGGCGGTCGGGTTATGGTATTTTTTATTCCCAGTCATGTGAAATCCATAGATTAGGGCCTAATGAATGTATTTATTTAAATTGACTGATGTCCTTATATGAACTGTAATGGTTGCATATTGCACATATATTTTTGTTCAGTATAAAATCAGGAAATGAGGACTATTATTTGCACGCCCCCTCCAGAAGCCACAACTACTGCTGCCTGCCACAATTACTCAGCTGTTTGGTGACATTGGGAGAGGTCATTAGCTTCTATTCCCAGGGTCAATACTTCATCTCATGATGTGATCTCAGAAAATGTGGCATTACATGTCTCGATTGTCTCGTTTGTGTGAGAAAAACAGTTAGGTACCTAGAGAAGGATGCATACCTGGAACGCTTTCTTGACTGTTTGAAAAAACCTCACTTTCTGTGTAGCTTTGACCTCCTGTGCACATGCCAGAGAGAGACAGCTTACTAACAGTTAACACACAACACAACTTAGAATACTATGCAAAATCTAGCGGCCATACTTACCTTCAGTTGAAATCTTTGCGGTGTCAGTGGTCAAAGTAGAAAGAACAGTCCAACCTGGTGCACAGAAAAGTAATTGGATCTAATTATACAAGAATAAAGGTTTCTAAATGGGATCTCAATGATTAGTTGATTAATTTAATTATCTGTGTAGTGCTATGGCAAATAAACATAACGTGTACCCAGGGGGGGCCCCAGGACTGAGTTTGGGAAACCATGATCTAGATAAAGATGTCCAACACACCTGACGTAGGATTCACTGCTGTGCTGGGGGTCAAAGGAGAGGTCAATCCTTGTGAGAAGAGAGAACTCATATTATACAAGAGCAAATGTACATGTGTTAATGTCTAAGGTTATCCATTACGCAGAAAGAGATAATTACACTATACATTCCCTACAAATCAGATGTAAAAGTAAAAAAATCTGAAATAAAATGACAAGCATCTATAAATAGGTCTATTACTGCAAAGCCAGTCTGAGCATTTGTAAATAAATATGAGAAAAATATTTTAATTGCAAACAAAGTCAAACGTTTTGGAGGGTCAAAGTAGAACTATCAGTCAAACCTGCTGGGAAGCAATAAAAGTTGATTCTGTATCTGATTACCAAAGAATAAAGGTATTAACAACACAACTCAGTCAGTAGAAAGATGGCATGTTATTGTTGAAACCTACATCCTTGAATGAATGTATAATTGGAAACTATTTGAAAAGGTAGTCTGTTGTAGGACTCACTGTTCTGCTCAGAAGCAAAGTAGAGCCAGGATCTTTTTTAAATGCTGAAATGTGTTTTGCTACAAAATAACATCAGCTATTATACTGTATCTTGCTACTGAAACCCACTCTGCTATAAAATAACAGCAGCGCCTCAATCATTTTTTTGTTGTTCAAATAAACAAAACAATATTTTTAAGCCTACCTGCTGTAATAGTTGTTGGATCACTGATGTGAACTTCCACCAGATCTAAAAGTATTTGGGATTTACAGTAAATACGTTTTTTAGTTTGTGGGTCAGAATGAATACAGTACTACTAAGAAGATTGTAAATCAAAGGGAAGTCAGATCATGAAGACCTGCAGCACTGATAGATTTGAATAGATCATGACTCACCTGTAAAGCTGTATCCATCACTACGTGGAGAGAGAGAGTTTGTTCCTGAGTTCACTCTGTAGTCACAGCTCACCGCCTTACTCCTCACTGACTGTAGATGTCTGATCAGATCGTCTTCGGTCACAGAGAATGTACAGTACCATTGCTTGGTTTTTTGGGTTTTCTTTTTCCATATCCGTGTTTTCAAGAATGGCTTATTCTTCTCTCCAATATACAGGTTACAGCAGGTGTCGTTACCAGCAATTCCAGGAATCAAACAGGTGATGATGAAATCCTCCTCATTATGACTGGTACTAATCACTGGTTTCTGAACTGTGAAGTAGAACACACTTCTATGCATATCATTCTGTTTATTATTTTATAAGTTCCATTTTCACAACAAAACATAAAATGCAGATTTTCATAAAACATTATGGATATATGGTTTCTATAAAAATCTGAAAAAATATAAAAGTATATAAAAATCGTTCCTTTTTATTTTTAAACCTCAGAAAATGTTATTTTTTAAAAGCTTAAAATTGACATTAGCTCAACATTAAATTACTTCACCAATCAGTGTGGTTAGATGAGCTTGCTATGGTGAGGGCAAGCTATAGTTGTTTACATGTGCGATGGTCAGACAAGTGTAGGGCACGAGATGTGACTGAAATTTTGCAGGTGGGGAGAGAACAGGAGAGGGTGGCTTGAAGCGCTGGGCGTCTTGTTATGACATGCATTATCTGGTCAACATAATTATACCTACCGAGGAGCGGCTTCTATTGAGGAACTGAATGTCTTTGAACTTCTGAGTTGACTTAATGTTGGACCAGCGCTAGCTAGCTAACAAGCATGTGTGTGCAGAGCGGCACCAGAATTAAAAACACATGTAGTTAATAAATCCGATGTGAACCGTGATAACTATAGTATCCTTAATTAGCATTGAAAAAGTTAGGGCTTTTTTATTTTTTAAATGTTTTATTTCACCTTTATTTAACCAGGTAAGCAAGTTCTCATTTACAATAAGCGCCTTGTTGCGTTTTTTTGCGTGACTGAAAAAAATGCATGGAACGTAAAATAATGTTATTAACCGGTTCCATTGCTTTCAGCGTAACATTTCTGTTCCGGAACAGTAAAGATCATTTTCATTCCCAGTTCTGATTCTGTTCCTCAAAAAATTTTGTTCTTTCCCGGTTTTCTGTTCTGTTCACTGAACCAGTTCTAACCCCTGATACATTCCCATTAATGTGTTGTGGCTAAAATGTCTTAAGGTTGACTTCCACATCATCCTCGCGGCCTGAGCCTCTTTGTAAGGCTGAGCCAGTCTCCAGTGTACAGGTTACAGCTGCTACCATCACTGACAGACTCAGGAAGTACACAGATGACGGTGATGTCATGTCATTGACACCAATCTCTGGTTTCTTTAGTTCACTTGAGAGGAGAAAGCAGCAATATTCTGTCTATACAGTAGCATAAAAATAATAATACACACCTCTTTATAAATGACTGAAATAATGAGAAATGTATTGTTTTATGGTGCCAGCTGAAGATGTTTAAAAAAGTAATTCTGGTTACAATTAGCCAATCAGATCAGTGTATTCATTTAAATAATAATCTCGTACCCAGACTCGTAAAAGAGACAGGAAATGGAAAGTGTGTCTCTTCTGGGATCTCTTCAGCAGGTGAACTTTGACCTGCCTACTATAAACCACCTGCTTACCTTGAAAAGTGACTGAGACAATGTCACTGAGAGGAGATGGGTTAGACCTCCCTGCAGCATAGTAGATACAGCTCACTTTGAGCTCAGTGGGCAGATCATGACCTGCCCCATATTTGTACAATAATTGCACAATCCAGGTAAAAAAAAGCTGTTATAGACTTACCCAGAGAGACTCACAGCTGTAATCGCTGCCGAAGGTGATTCTAACATGCATTGTTGACTCATGAGGTTGAATACTTATCTAATCAAGTTAGTGTTTTAAATTTCATTAATTGTTTACAAATATTCACCATTTTATTATATTTTAATTTGTGTAGATTGTTGACAAAAAATGCCAATTAAATCCATTTTAATCCCACTTTGTAAAACAACTAAATGTGGAATTGGTTAAGGAGAGGGAATACTTTCTGAAAGCACTGTATATCAGTTTGAAAGAAAAAAACTATAAAGTTCTATTCAAAATCAAATCAAATCCGAAAAAAATAACTATTAAGTCACTGTTATCTGTTAGTAACAGAGTTTCTAAAATATGTATTTGAGGTTAACACGGTAATTAGAGATACAAAGTTGCATTTGATTTACATTGGAAAAAGATCATTTAGATTGATGGTACTGTGTAATATTATTTAGTTAAAATAGTTAACTAAATTGGAAAAACTGAAAATAGTAGCAGTTTAAATCATAATAATGATACTGACCTTGGGCTTTGATGTATTGAAAGGTATCTATAAATAAATCAAATTAGTCATTATCATGCACATTTTGCCATTCTAAAAAATGAGAAGACATGAGACTGGCACAAGTCGGTAAAGTTGAATAGCCTGAAATAAACATGTAAAACTCATTCCATGGAGGGCAGAGTGTCTGCAGGGTCACTAATTAGTAGGAACTCCTGGTTGACTAGGTCTTAATTGAAAGGAAAAAACAAAAGACCAGTAGATACTCGGCCCTCTGTGGAATGAGTTTGACACCCCTGCTGTAAATGCATTCATGGCTATGTTATCAAGCAGTGGTTATTCTTATCTGAACAAAACGTACAATACTGATCTAGAAAAATAAATCAGTAGGATAATCAATGAAATAAGACACACTTATTATAGCCATGAAATTCAGAAATGTCAAGCGTTCCTAAAGTAAAAGATTCAAATAAAGTAAAAGATGAAAAGAGAGAAACCTGTAGCAAAAACAGATCATGTCATTTGGATCAAAGGAATTACTCACATAGAAGGACGATGACCAAAAACAGACAACCAGCTGCCATATCAGGGATGAACATTGTAATTATACAGAGTGTTTCAGACTGTAAGTATGATTTCACAAGGTAGGGTGTATGTGACAGAGACAGTGGGAGTGTTTGAATGGAGAAGTAGATGTGGAGCATGTGCACAGGAAAACCACAGAGAGCAAAAACCAGGCTCATGCAGCAAGTGTGGGCAAATGTTGCGGAGGACATGGCATCTGAACAATCAGAATAATGTCTCAGTCATATACACTGTGAACAAAACATTAAGAACACCTGCTCTTTCCATGACATAGACTGACCAGGTGAATGCTTTGATCCCTTATTGATGTCACTTGTTAAATACAGTACAATTCAATCAGTGTAGATGAAAGGGAGGAAAAATGTTTTTTTTAAGACAATTGAGACAAGGATTGTGTATGTGTGCAAATCTGAGGGTGAATGGGCAAGACAAAATATTTAAGTGCCTTTGAACAGGATATGGCTCACATCAACATCATCATCCCGGAAACCCTAGACCCACTACAATTCACATACCGCCCCAACAGATCCACAGATGACGCAATCTCAATCACACTCCACACTGCCCTTTCCCACTTGGACAAAAGGAACACCTATGTGGGAATGCTGTTCATTGACTACAGCTCAGCGTTCAACACCATAGTTCCCACAAAGCTCATCACTAAGCTAAGAACCCTGGGACTAAACACCTCCCTCTGCAACTGAATCATGGACTTCCTGATGGACTGCCCCTAGGTGGTAAGGGTAGGCAACAACACATCTGCCAACAACACATCTGCCACGCTAATCCTCAACAGTGGGGCCCCTAAGGGGTGTGTGCTTAAACTTTTCCTGTACACCCTGGCCACCCATGACTGCTTGGCCAAGCACGACCAACATCATCATTAAGTTTGCTGACGAAACAACAAGCTGATCACCGACAGCGATGAGACAGCCTTTCGGGAAGGAGGTCAGAGACCTGGAGGTGTGGTGCCAGGACAACAACCTCTCCCTCAATGTGAGCAAGACAAAGGAGCTGATCGTGGACTACAGGAAAAGGAGGGCCGAACAGGCCCCCATTAACATCGACAGGGCAGTAGTGGAGCGGGTCGAGAGTTTCAAGTTCGTTGGTGTCACCAACAAACTATCATGGTCCAAACTCACCAAGACAGTCGTGAAGAGGGCATAACAACACATTTTCCCCCTCAGGAGACTGACAAGATTTAGCATGGGTCCCCAGACCTTCTAAAAGTTCTACAGTTGCACCATTGAGAGCACTGACTGGTTGCAGCACCGCCTGGTATGGCAACTGCTCGGCATCCGACCGTAAGGCGCTACAGAGGGTAGTGCGTATGGCCCAGTACATCACTGGGGCCAAGCTTCCTGCAATCCAGGACCAATATACTTGGCGGTGTCAGAGGAAGGCCCAAAAAATTGTTAGAGACTCCAGTCACCCAAGTCATAGACTGTTCTCTTTGCTACAGCACAGCAAGCGGTACCAGAGTGCCAAGTCTCGGTCCAAAAGGCTCCTTCACAGATATACCCCCAAGCCATAAGACTGCTGAACAATTAATAAAATTGCCACCCAGTGTATTTACATTGACACCCCCCCCCCCCCCCCCCCAAAAAAAAACAGTCTCTAAAGTGTAACGCCTTGATCACACCGACAGCATCTTTGCATCAATGCTGCATAACATTTTGTGCAGCAATGCAACTATACTGAATGCATGTACCTACACAGGTGTTGCAGACGGTCGCATGCGGTTGTTGGACACATTGAGGGAATAATCATTTTCGCAGTATCCTCAAAACAGTGCCTTTTTGACACAACTGCTGACAGCTACAGGGACATAAACACAAAAAAATGCTGCTTGGAGACAAGTATCCACGATAGTAGGATTGCCAGGTCAGTATAGTAGTAAGCTTGTTCTCCAGTACCTTCGGAAATATTCAGGCCCCTTGACTTTTCCCACATTTTGTTACAGCCTTATTCTAAAAGTGATTAAATTGTTTTTTCCCCTCATCAATCTACACACAATACCTCATAATGATAAAGCAAAACATTTTAAAAAAACTGAACTATGACATTTACATATAGTTGAAGTTTGCATACTCCTTAGCCAAATACATTTAAACTCAGTTTTTCACAATTCCTGACATTTGATCCTAGTAAAAATTCCCTGTCTTATGTCAGTTAGGATCACCACTTTATTTTAAGAATGTGAAATGTCAGAATAATAGCAGAGAGAATTATTTATTTCAGCTTTCATTTCTTTCATCACATTCCCAGTGGGTCAGAAGTTTACATACACTCAATTAGTATTTGGTAGCATTGCCTTTAAATTGTTTGACTTGGGTCAAACGTTTTGGGTAGCCTTCCACAAACTTCCCACAATAGGTTGGGTGAATTTTGGCCCATTCCTCCTGACAGAGCTAGTGTAACCAGGGACGGCAGGGTAGCCTATTGGTTAGAGTGTTGGACTAGTAACCGAAAGGTTGCACGTTCAAATCCCCGAGCTGACAAGGTACAAATCTGTCATTCTGCCCATGTTCCTAGGCCGTCATTGAAAATAAGAATTTGTTCTTAACTGACTTGCCTAGTTAAATAAAGGTTTTAAAAAACTGAGTCAGGCCTCCTTGCTCGCACACACTTTATCAATTCACCCACAAATGTTCAATATGATTGAGGTCAGGGCTTTGTGATGGCCACTTCAATACCTTGACTTTGTGGTCCTTAAGCCATTGTGCCACAACTTTGGAAGTATGCTTGGGGTCATTGTGCATTTGGAAGACCCATTTGCAACCAAGCTTTAACTTCCTAACTGATGTCTTGAGATGTTGCTTCAATATATCCACCAAATTTTCCTCACTCATGATGCCATCTATTTTGTGAAGTGCACCAGTCCCTCCAGCAGTAAAGCACCCCCACAACATGATGCTGCCACCCCTGTTCTTCGCGGTTGGGATGGGGTTCTTCGGCATGCAAGCCTCCCCCTTTTTCCTCCAAACATAACGATGGTCATTATGGCCAACAGTTCTATTTTTGTTTCATCAGACCAGAGGGAGGACATTTCTCCAAAAAGTACAATCTTTGTCCCCATGTGCAGTTGAAAACCAAAGTCTGGCTTTTTTATGGCGGTTTTGGAGCAGTGGCTTCTTCCTTGCTGAGCGGCCTTTCAGGTTATGTCGATATAGGACTCGTTTTACTGTGGATATAGATACTTTTGTACCTGTTTCCTCCAGCATCTTCACAAGGTCCTTTGCTGTTCTGGGATTGATTTGCACTTTCCGCACCAAAGTACGTTAATCTCTAGGAGACAGAACGCGTCTCCTTCTTGAGCGATATGACGACTGCGTTTATACTTGCGTACTGTTGTTTGTACAGATGAATGTGGTACCTTCAGGCATTTGGAAATTGCTCCCAAGGATGAACCAGACTTGTGGAGGTCTACAATTTATTTACGAGGTCTTAGCTGATTTCTTTTGATTTTCCCATTATGTCAAGCAAAGAGGCACTGAGTTTGAAGGTAGGCATTGAAATACATTGGTACACGTCCAATTGACTCAAATGATGTCAATTCGCCTATCAGAAGCTTCTAAAGTAATTTTCTGGAATTTTCCAAGCTGTTTAAAGGCACAGCCAACTTAGTGTATGTAATCTTCTGACCCACTGGAATTGTGATACAGTGAATTATAAGAGAATCTGTCTTTAAACAATAGTTGGAAAAATTACTTGTGTCATTCACAAAGTAGATTCCCTAACCGACTTGCCAAAACTATAGTTTGTGAACAAGAAATTATTGGAGGGGTTGAAAAACGAGTTTCAATGACTCCAACCTAAGTGTATGTAAACTTCAGACTTAAACTGTAAGTATTCAGACCCTTTACTTCTTGGGTATGACGCTAAAAGCTTGGCACACCTGTATTTGGAGAGTTTCTCCCCTTCTTTTCTGCAGATCCTCTAAAGCTTTGTCAGGTTGGATGGGGAACATTGCTGCACATCTATTTTCAGGTCTCTCAAGAGATGTTCGATTGGGTTCAAGTCCGGGCTCTGGCTGTGCCACTCAAAGACATTCAGAGACTTGTCCCAAAGCTCACTCCTGTGTTGTCTTGGCTGTGTGCTTAGGGTCGTTGTCCGGTTGGAAGATGGACCATCGCCCCAGTCTGAGCGCTCTGGAGCAGGTTTTCATCAAGAATCTCTCTATACTTTGCTCCTTTCATCTTTGCCTTGATCCTGACTAGTCTCCCAGTCCCTGCCGCTGATAAACATCCCCACAGCATGATGCTGCCATCACCATGCCTCACATTAGGGATGGTTCCATGTTTCCTTCAGATGCTAGGCATTCAGGCCAAAGAATTGAATCTTGGTTTCATCAGACCAGAGGGCTCTTGTTTCTCATGGTCTGAGAGTGTTTAGGAGCCTTTTGGCAAACTCCAAGCGGGCTGTCATGTGACTTTTACTAAGGAGTGGCTTCCGTCTGGCCACTCTACCATAAAGGCCTGATTGGTGGAGTGCTGCAGAGATGGTTGTCCTTCTGAAAGGTTCTCCCATCTCTACAGAGGAACTCTGGAGCTCTGTCACGAGAGAGACCATCAGATTCTTGGTCACTTCCCTGACCAAGGCCCTTCTCCCCTGATTGCTCAACTTGGTCAGGCGGCCAGCTCTAGGAAGAGTCTTGGTGATTCCAAACTTCTTCCATTTAAGAATGATGGAGGTCATTGTGTTCTTGGGGACATTCAATGCTGCAGACATTTTTTGGTACACTTCCCCAGATCTGTGCCGGCACAATCCTATCTCGGAGCTCTACGGACAATTCATTCAACCTCATAGCTTGGTTTTTGATGTGACATGCAATGTCAACGGTTTTATTGAATTTATTTCACCTTTATTAAATGACGTAGGCCAGTTGAGAACAAGTTCTCATTTACAACTGCGACCTGGTCAAGAAAAAGTTAAGCAGTGCGACAAAAACAACAACACAGAGTTACACATAAACAAACGTACAGTCAATAACACAATAGAAACATCTACAGTGTATGAAAATGTAGAAAAATAGGGAGGTAAGGCAATAAATAGGCCATAGAGTCAAAATAATTACAATTTAGCATTAACACTGGGGTGATAGATGTGCAGATGATAATGTGCAAGTAGAGATACTGGGGTACAAAAGAGCAAGAGGATAATTAACAACATGGGGATGAGGTAGTTGGTGTGCTATTTACAGATTGGCTATGTGCGAGCAGCGATCGGTTGAAGAGCATGCACTTAGTTTTACTAGCATTTAAAAGCAGTTGGAAGTCACGGAAGAAGTGTTGTATGACATTGAAGCTCATTTGGAGGTTTGTTAGCACAGTGTCCAAAGAAGGGCCAGATGTATACAGAATGGTGTCGTATGCGTTGAGGTGGATCAGAGAATCACCAGCAGCAAGAGGGTGTATACAGAGAAAAGAGTTGGCCCGAGAATTGAACCATGTGGCACCCCCATAGAGACTGCCAGAGGTCCGGACAACAGGCCCTCCAATTTGACATGCTAAACTCTGTCTGAGAAGTAGTTGGCGAACCAGGCAAGGCAGTCATTTGAGAAGCCAAGGCTATTGAGTCTGCCGATAAGAATACGGTGATTGACAGAGTCGAAAGCCTTGGCCAAGTTGATGAAGATGGCTGCACAGTACTGTATTTTATCGATGGCGCCATCTTCATCATTTAGGACCTTGAGCATGGCTGAGGTGCACCCATGACCAGCTCTGAAACCAGATTGCATAGTGGAGAAGTTACGGTGGGATTTAAAATGGTCAGTGATCTGTTTGTTAACTTGGCTTTCAAAGATTTTAGAAAGGCAGGGCAGGATGGATATACATGTAGGTCTATAACAGTTTGGGTAACAAGGATCTCAGCAGTGATGTCCCTCCAGTCTTCCTCCTTGGGGACAGGCATGGAAGCCAAAACAGTTCTACCTGGAACCAAAAAGGGTTATCTTACGGAAACAGCCGAAGAACCCTTTTGGAACCCTTTTTTCTAAGAGTGTACATGATTCCAATAAGAATGCAATGAATGACTGTAACTGTCTTGAACAAGTGGTCCTGGAGAAGACTAGCCTACCTTCATCAGGGCAGAAGGCACCCCAACATTCTTTTCATTTGGTAACATTTAGTCATTAAAAAGGGATTTTAAACAAACTTTGGGAAAAGTAATAGACCTAATGAACATTCTGTAAAAGTACATCTGATATCACATAGGGGCTATTAACTAGAGAGCCCTTTAGCTAGCATAAAATACAGTGCATTTGGAAACTATTCAGACCCCTTGACTTTTTCCACATTTTGTTACGTTACAGCCCTATTCTAAAATTGAGTGAATCTTTTTTTTCCATCATCAATCTACACACAATACCCTATAATGACAAAGCAAAAACAGATTTTTAGAAATGTTTGCACATTAATAAAATAAACCTTACTTACGTAAGTATTTTGAGCCTTGCTATGAGACTCGAAAATGAGCTCAGGGGCATCCTGTTTCCATTGATCATCCTTGAGATGTTTCTACAACTTGATTGGAGTCCACCTGTGGTAAATTCAATTGATTGGACATGATTTGGAAAGGCACACGCCTGTCTATACAAGGCCCCACAGTTGACAGTACATGTCAGAGAAAAAACCAAGCCATAAGGTCGAAGGAATTGTCCGTAGAGCTCCGGGACAGCATTGCGTAAAGGCACAGATCTGGGGAAGGGTCCAAGAACACAGTGGCCTCCATCATTCTTAAATGGAAGACGTTTGGAACCACTAAGACTCTTCCTACAACTGTCCACCTGGCCAAACTGAGCAATCAAGTGAGAATGGACTTGGGCAGGGAGGTGACCAAGAACCCGATGGTCGCTCTGACAGAGCTCGAGAGTTCATCTGTGGAAATGGGAGAACCACCCAGAAGGACAACCATCTCCGCAGCACTCCACCAATCAGGCCTTTATGGTAGAGTGGTCAGATAGAAGCCACTCCTCAGGAAAAGGCACATGACAGCCCGCTTGGAGTTTGCCAAAAGGCATCTAAAGGACTCTCAGACCATGACAAACAAGATTCTCTGAACCAAGATTGAACTCTTTGGCCTGAATGCCAAGCGTCACGTCTGGAGGAAACCTGGCATCATCCCTATGGTGAAGCATGGTGGGGACAGCATCATGCTGTGGGGATGTTTTTTAGCGGCGGGGTCAGGATTGATGGAAAGATGAACGGGGCAAACTACAGAGAGATCCTTGATGAAAACCTGCTCCAGAGCGCTCAGGACCTCAGACTGGGGCGACGGTTCACCTTTCAACAGGACAATGACCCTAAACACACAGCCAAGACAACACAGAAGTGGTTTCGGGACAAGTCTCTGAATGTCCTTGAGTGGCCCAGCCAGAGCCCGGACTTGATCCCAATCGAACATCTCTGGAGAGATCTAAAATTAGCTGAGCAATGACGCTCCCCATCCATCCTGACAGAGCTTCAGAGGATTTTTAGAGAAAAATGGGAGAAACTCCCAATATACAGGTGTGCCAAGCTTGTAGCGTCATACCCAAGAAAACTCGGTGCTGTAATCGCTGCCAAAGGTGCTTCAACAAAGTACTGAGTAAAGGATCTGAATACTTGTGTAAATGTGATATTGCCGTTTTTTATTTTGTATAAATTTGCCAAAAATTCTAAACCTGTTTTTGTGTTTAATCCATTTTAAAATAAGGCTGTAAGGTAACAAAATGTGAAGGGGTCTGAATACTTTCCGAATGCACTGTATATCTAATATCAATCAATTACGGTATCAAAGGCTTTAAAAGTCTTTTTAATTTTCCTTTGCCATTGCCAGGCGTTCAATTGGGCTGATGGACTCCCGGTAGTTGGTATCCATCCGGGCGATCCTGTCTCCAACCATCTGGAGCAGGTGATCGAACTGGCTTCGGTCCAGACAAAAGTAGCTTTGGAATTCCTTTGCAAACAGTCAAAGCTCTTGAATGAGACGGTGGAACTCCCCTGCCTGCTTTTGGGACTTCAACCATCCCTGGACCCACACAGACCAGCGCTTTCGGGGGGGCTGGTCCCAGTCCAACAGCACAATCAAGACCAGCTTGCACAACATTGGTCTCATTGTTGAAAGAGCCTACTCTCTACTATCTTGACTATTTATTATTGTAATTTCCTCCAACTATGCATTTTTAAGGTAAATTATATTATAGGCTGTCACAAATGTGTAGATATCATCGAATAAATAATGTTTTTACTTTGTAAATCATTTTTATAAAAAATTCTAGAGTCACACTTTTTAAAAATGATGTAATCCCACAATATTTTTTACTAGATATGTGTGCAGTTCAACATTCACAGTGCTACTTTCTGTCAAGTCTAGGCATACAATTTGATGCATTCGTTCGATGCATATGTTTGATAAATCCAACATATGGACCACACAGAATGCATTGCAACTGCCGCTGCAAGGCAAACGCAACGTTCCATTGGAAATGAATGTACTTCTGGTGTAACCAAAGCGCAATGACTCAGTCCGTGTGATCTAGGTGTAACGTCTTCATCACACCTATCGTGTTATTATGCAAAATGGTATGCAACATCCTCTGGATACGTGTGCAACAAAAGTTCAACATTCACCTTCTGCTACCATTTCCTTCAAGCCGTCTAAGCATACAGTTTGATAAATCCAACATATGCACCACACAGAACACACTGCAACTGCCTCCGCAACACAATGCTGCAAGGCAAATGCAGTGTTCCATTGGAAAGTAATGTACTTCTGGTGTACCAAAATGCAATAACAGTCAGTATGATCGAAGCATAAATGTTTTCATATTTTATTTATGTTTGTTGAATCGTGTTTAATATGCCAGAGCAGTAAATGTAAGCAGCTGATCAGAGCAATAAAGGAAAGGATGCAAAGGAGGAACAGAGGCAAGGAAAGGAATCGACTTCACACTAGTGGGATGTGTCCTGAGTGGTAGCCTACCTAATAACTGGGAGCACCTGTTTGATGAACCACGTGGTTAGCGGCTGAGTTGTTTGGAGTGCATAAAATTGGAATCCAATCCGCTTTTAAAGGTGAGAAAATAGGCGTTCTGTTTTTAAGTTAATTTAAGATTTATCGTTAGAAAATGGCACCTAAAAAAACGGTAGCCTCCGAAGAAGGAATCGCATCTTCTGAATCATCCAATAAAGATGAGAAAGTGTTGGGAAAAGCTAAATCCGGTTTGTAACCCATGTGTTGTTTTGGCCAATAAGGGTATCCTAATATTTTGTTAGTTTACGGTTATAAATTGTTCTTTTTCATTTTGTTAGAGTCCAGCAAAGCACCTGATGTGGCAAGGAAAACCCACCTTCATCCACCAACGATGATAATGGTCAAAGAAGCGCTGAAGGAATTGGACTCTCGAAAGGGTGTTTCCTCGCAGGCCATTCGTAGTTACATAACAGAGAAATATCCATCTTTGGACCAGGTGAGGTTGAAGTACATGATGCGCAAGGCCCTGAACAAAGGAATCGAGAGCGGGGTATTAGCGAGGCCACCTAACTCCACTGCAAGCGGCGCACAGGGGAGGTTTCGGGTAAGTGACCCATACCTATATATTTTTTTTTTGTTAGAATAATTAACTAGGACTACAGATGTCAACCAATTAAATACTTTCCTGTGTGGTAGCGTACCTGCCAAATTTGTCTATTGGATTTGGTACCACCTTTTGAATGCACATTTGAGCATCAGTGTTTATTATACAAGTTGTTACATCAAAACATTGCGTTGAATATGGGTTTGCTGTTTCTAAAATGTAGTGCGTCGTCACCCTCCCTTTCCAGCTTGCAGTCAGGGGTAAATTGAAGGAGCCCAAGCTTAAGGCCACTGAGAACACTGATCCCAATGTGGCAAAGGCCTCCAAGGCTGGAGCCAAGAAGACCAAAGAGAAGGAAGCAGGTAAACTGAATCTATTGTGATCATAGTCCTTAGGGTTACGTCTAAACCCATCTGCCCAATTGGTTGAGATAATTGTTGCTTATTGAGCAACACATTTCAATGGAGGGCTGGGAATTGCCAGGAACCTTGTGAGGAGTTATCACGATACTTAAGTGCTGATGTTCCAAACCCAGATAACGAGCTGACGTATGGAATTGCATGGGGACTGTGTAGTTTGGAGCATGTTTGCACATTGGGAAGATGTCGGTGAGACATCAGAATGTTTGTCTAACTGATGTATAAACAATGTAGAGTGAAGAATTTAGGGATTCTAAATGAATCTGCAGGACTTTGGGCAGATGTATTTGTGCTATCTGGGAGCATATTGCTCACTAATGTCTGCTGTAGAACATGAGAAATTAGTTTTAATCAGCCATGGAAATGTGCTGAAACCTATTGGTTCACTAATTAAACAGATGGCGCACAAGCTATAGGATGAACGATGCGCTACCTAGAGAATTTTTATTTTTTACAAATTGCTACTTCGAGTCTAGGTATTGGTATAATATTGCAGGAACTTTTCTTTGTCACAAATACAAGTCATGAATGAGCATTGTTCTATCTCACTTCTCCTTTTTGTGGTGTCCATGATTGCATGTCGCTCCATTTACATCACTAGTTTCTGAGAGAAGAACTACAGCCAAAAAGGAGAAGACTTCAGAGGCAAGTTTTTTTATTTATTTTCTTCTTATGACTATTGACATAGTTCAAGTGGTTTTGGTGGGTAAGCAGTTTATGTACCTTGGTCATAATGGGTACTGTTCCGTCTGGGCTTTATCATGGCAAAATGTTAGCTCTAATCAATGGGTGATTGTATGGCAAATCTGACAGTCAATTTCATGTTCAAGGATGCAAAACCCAAGAAGGCTCCTGGTGGCTCCAAGGTGGCCCCTACGAAGAAGCCCAAGGCGACGAGGCCTGCAGTGGAAGGAGGGGCTGAGGTGGCTGCTGAGGACCAGCCCAAAGCACTGAAGACTACCAAAGCAGCCAAGAAGGGCGAGGGGGCAGCCAAGAAGGGCGAGGGGGCAGCCAAGAAGGGCGAGGGGGCAGCCAAGAAGGGCGAGGGGGCAGCCAAGAAGGGCGAGGGGGCAGCCAAGAAGGGCGAGGGGGCAGCCAAGAAGGGCGAGGGGGCAGCCAAGAAGGGCGAGGGGGCAGCCAAGAAGGGCGAGGGGGCAGCCAAGAAGGGCGAGGGGGCAGCCAAGAAGGGCGAGGGGGCAGCCAAGAAGGGCGAGGGGGCAGCCAAGAAGGGCGAGGGGGCAGCCAAGAAGGGCGAGGGGGCAGCCAAGAAGGGCGAGGGGGCTCCTGCTGCTAGAACCACAGGGAAACGAGACAAGAAGGGAGCAGCTGAGTGACTTATCTCCTTTCATCCAAATGTGGGTTTTTAAGATTCACTATGTTTTTGAATAAAGCTTATTTTTTGAAGTTGTTGCGGTATCCTTTAGTGTAGACCTGCATACTAAACTCAGCAACAAAAATGTCCTCTCACTGTCAAGTGTTTGTTTTCAGGAAACTTAACATGTGTAAATATTTACACGTGGTCTGCCACTGCGAGGACGATCAGCTGTCCGACCTGTAGCGCTGTCTTAGGCGTCTCACAGTACAGACATTGCAATTTATTGCCCTGGCCACATCTGCAGTCCTCAATCCTCCTTGCAGCATTTTTTATTTATTTATTTATTTTACCTTTATTTAACCAGGTAGGCAAGTTGAGAACAAGTTCTCATTTACAATTGCGACCTGGCCAAGATAAAGCAAAGCAGTTCGACAGATAAAACGACACAGAGTTACACATGGAGTAAAAACAAACATACAGTCATGCCTAAGGCACATTCACGCAGATGAGCAGGGACCCTGGGCATCTTTTTCAGTCTGTCGAAAGGCCTCTTTTTAGTGTCAAGTTTTCATAATTGTAAGCTGTTAGTGTCTTAACGACCGTTCCACATTCATGGGAAAGTGTTTAAACCCTTTACAATGATCTGTGACGGTATATGGATTTTTATGAATTATCTATGAAAGATGGGGCCCCCCCCCCCCCCGTTTCAGCATTGTAATGTGATAAAAGGCAACGGTGTGCCATATGAACACCTCAGAGCGGCAGGGTAGGCTGGAGTGTTTGTATTAATGTATCCCCCCTTCTAAAACAAGTTGCGTCCCTGTGATAATTCAATGCACCCACCTGGTGTCCCATGTCTAAATCTGTCCTTATAGGGCATAGGGGCCCACTTTCTTTTTGTTAAAAATGACAAACTTGTATCAGTGCAATCTTTAAATGCTTGTGGCAGTTGAAACAACTCTTGGGTGGCTGGAGAAATTAACCACTCAAATTGACTTGAGGCTGTAGTTCTACATTTCCAAAGATTGGAGTAAAACAAGCTTTCGAGTAGGCATTGTAAATAGCCTTAACTGAGTTACATTGGTGTACAGTAGTTGAAATAGGGGCATTTCAGTTCATGAGTCCAAAATTGGTATAGCCATTTAGACCTGTTCAGCAGAGGTAGCCTCTTCTACCAGGTGAATTGCATTACTAGTACATCCTGTTTGACATTTGATGCCAAAGTGGGTTCTCCCAGCCTTGGATTAGCACTGCACTATCCTTAATCTGAATGGTTATACAAGGTTGGTGTTCGCTCGATTCAGGATTAACGATACATTTGCCATGGGTTATTAGAAGTGTATGGGTCATAAGTGAAAAAAATGCACCTCTTCTCCACTTCAGCTTGTCCACAAGGGTGTGCAAGGACACATTGAGCTTAAACTGATCATACCAAATGTTCTGTGGGGTACTCCAACCATAGCCTTACCCATTGAGCACCTCGACAGTGCAATCATTTCCAATAGAATGCTGCATTTGCATTGCATTTATAAATAGTATGCATTAAATGGTAGGTGAATGTTGCACATCCAGATGCTGTATACCATTTTGGGCAGTGACACTTGGTGTGATCAAGGCGTTGGGGTGCTGCTGGTTCTTTTTTCCTTGGAAGTTTGATCAAATTCTCTAGTCAGCCAGGAGATCTATAAAACAGTGCTGTGAACCTCGATTTGAGAAAGGAAACAAACATCACCCAGTCATGGTTTGACTCAAGGACCAGTCCATCTTTCATTTTTTTTTTTAAATAAGTCCTATTTTATTGTCACTAATAGAAATGGTATGGAAGCACAGTCTGAGCATTTTTACAGCTCTTCAAGTATGTTCATCTCTGCAGGGGGCAGGACCAACAGGGCTGAGCATATTCCGACTTAGCGTCCTTATCCAATCAGGCCCATCATTGCGTTCAGCTTGTCCATATAAAACACACTGCTCGAGAACCCATCAATTGCTTGATCCAGAAAGATTTTGTCCACAACTGTGTACTGTAGTTAGTCTATCAATCCTCCCAGAAAGACAAGCAGACTGGGGTGATTGAGAAGAGAGACATCGGAGTAAGAGAAAGAGAAAAGGAATAGCAAAAGACGACACTAGCCATGTGGATCAGCAAAATGCCAGCTGTTCATTATCCAAATCCAGCCACGAGAAAGCCCTCAATCATCTGCATTAATGATAGCAATATCAAGAAACAAATTCAATACCACTTGAATCAATTCTAATGCAATAAACATCTTCCACCTGTAAACAAATTCACTCCTTGGAGAGAGAAAGGTATCCTGGCTCCTCCTCCTTTCCACTAAGCCACTACAGTTGCAGAGGCAATGCATGGGTTAGTTAGTCCCCTCTCGTCCCGCCAGGCCCTGCGTCACCATCCCTGATTGTTATGAGAGCCCCGCACCTCTGTTGTCGTTCATTGAGGCCCCCCTGCAGATCAACTCGGGGACAACAGGAAGCGGTCCAAGTACTGGGAGATGACCTCCCAGTTCCTCCAGAGGAAGGCGAGGAGGACAACAAGGAGCAGCGTTGAGAAGGTGCGGCTACGCGTCTTCATCAAGGGCACCACACAGTTTGCCACAGTGGAGACGAACACCAGGAGCACGGCCATGACGGCTAGCAGCACGTTGATGAGCTTGCCCAGCAAGGTGCGGGCCGTGGCGTTCTCCAGGCCTTCTAGCTGGACCACCTGCTGCTGCTGCTGCTGCAGCTCCATCTTGGAGATCCGCGTCTGGCATGCCTCCAACGCCTCCTACAGGGGGAGGGGAGAGACAGGATTATCAGACGGCCACACACTGTGGAATGTCAACAACACACTTCGTCACAAACATGGCTAGACATAACTACAGTACCACATACGGGGGGGGGGGGGCATTGAGAAGACCATGGATCACCATGGTGACATGGTACAGTAGACAACTACTGTACCATGTAGCATGATAATAATACAAAAAATGTCCCAGACTAAGAATACGCTTTGGGTTCACTGGAGACGCACTGTTGAGGCCCTTTGGAGCTAAAAGTCAAATATAATCATTCCATAATCCTTCTTTCAAGTACTGGAGAAACAACCTACCTGAATGTCTCTAGCTCTCTCGTAGGACTGATAGGCGATCTTCTCCTCCATGCTGGCCAGCTCCTGCTTCAGGTTGAGGATCTCATTTTGGTGGAGCTCTGTTAAGTCGTTGAGCTGCTCCTCCAGACGCTCACACCTAGAGACACACAGAGGTCAGGTACCGATCACACACGCTTCCTTTCATAAAGGTGGAGGAGATGTTCTGTTGCTGAGTGAGAATAATACATTCTTTTGAACGTAAAAAGTGTTTAATAACGAGACCGATTTGCAATTATGAGCGATTTGAGCAAGTGCTGAGTTCAGGGAGGGGTGGTAAATACATGCAGATTTCAGGTTATCACATAAGTATTAGTGACAGTCCGTGTCCTTTGTAAATGAGGACTCAGTAAAGTGTATGTAGTACCTGCGAGGTTGTGTGTGGCAGTGACTGGTTACCTGTATCTCTCCTCCTGCAGGGCCTGTATGATCATGGTGTAGTCTCTCTGGTAGTGACTCTTCAGGCTGTTGAACGACTCATCCAGCCGACCCTGGTTGTCCCGGAGCTCCTGAACCTCGTGGAGAAGCGTGTCCAAGCTCAATGACTGGCCGGGGTCCAGGGTGTTAAGACCCTTAGAGCTGGGCGGGCCCCCGGGGACGCTGTTGACCCCTGCCGAGCCAGAGCTGGCACTAGAGCAGTCATCCTCACTGCCGTACTTTGGGCTGGAAGCCCCCACCAGACCGTGACCATCCTCCTGGGGTTCGTCGAGGGAGTCCCTCAGGGACGAAATGTTGTCGGCGCTGCCAAACTTGTTGCGGATGAGGGAGGCGATCTCTCGGGGCTTGGACACCACAGCCCCAGCTGCAGAGTGAGTGGCGTGGGAGAAGCTGGAGAGGCCACCGGTCACCTGTAGGGAAGGACAGATAGATACTAACTGGGGTGGGACTAAAGTGTGAATTAAAGGAGATTTGACCACAGCATTGTTGAATACTTGTTCGTGATTGGCTAGAAGGGCTCTAGAATGGACATTAAAACCAGATAACATGTCCATTTGAAAATATAAAATCAGGACACCTTGCAATGATGAATTTCTCTAGTCCTTACGCAAGTGGCGCTATGCTGTCAAATCCTCCCATGTTTCTAGTTTTACCATCTGTTTTCAGCATCAGGTATTTCTTTATTTGAATATATGCAATCTCCTCGTAATTAACATTTCTAGCTATGCCAGGCACCATCAGCTCATTGTTATCTTAATGGATGTTGATAGAAAACAGCTTAAATAAATGCAAATGCAGCTACTTTCTTGTTATTCTGGCTGCAGAGGTCATGCCTGTGTTAGCCAGCGAGCATGGCAACAGACCATATAGAATGAACAACTGGGTTGAGTCCCTAGCATTTAAAAGATAAGTAAATAAACAAAAGGTATTTCTACCGGTAAATGTGTGCTTTAGTATCGTTTTCTTTGGAAACTGTGGTATAAGCGGGATAAACGCCTCTGTTATGTACATTACATTGGAAAAATTTACTCTGCAATGTCATCCATTATTTCCAAGATAATCTACAGAATGTCTGTGTTTATCCCTTACTTAATGGACAGGGACATAGATATACTAGATCTGGGTTCAAATATTTTTTAGCGATTCCTTTAGTCTGCCTGAAGTGCCAGATAGGCCAGGTATGATGTTTTGCAACTATTCTATTGGTTCCATTGTGCCAATCAAGCCCAGCTAAAGTGTTATAAATGATTTCAAATAATTTTGAAATTAAACAAGTAATTTTGAACCCAGGTCTGAGAGATACGTATTCTACATGTGTTCTATAGGACTCTGTTAGAAGCTGTGTACTGCTAACCACTCTGCAAAGAAGTCAAGGACAGGTGGCTAAGACCAGACAAATTGTACATTTGTGGTGGTACTACTCACATTAGCAGATGCAGTGGCGCACTACACTGGCAGGAATTAGTATGACAGTGGTGAAAAATACATGAGATGACTAACAAAACAGCTCACAGGGAAAGTAAATGTGATTAAAAATGTTCATAACAGCCCTGACCTTGGCGCCCACGTCTTTGAGGCCTTGGTGCATGTCTCGGAGCACGTCTTTGGGCTGACGGGGGATCCCGTTGTGCTCCACCTCTTTCAGCTTGCGCTGATAGCGCTCCAACTTCCTCTGCAGCTGCTGGATGGTCTGGGCTGATTTCTGGTTCTTCTTCTCAAACACCTGTTTAATGCGGGCACTCTGCTGCTTGTCTGCGTTGTTAGCTAGCTTCAGGTACTCTGCCACATTGTCGTCTCTGGCCCTCTGCTCCATTTTGATTTGCTCTGTGAGCTTGAGTATCTTCTGCTGCAGCTGGGCGATGGCCTGTTTTGTGCGCTGGGGGTCTGGGGTGCTGTCCACCGAGTCCAGCCCGTAGCTGTCGGCTCCATAGGAAATAGCGTTGGGCGATATGGCCGGGCCAGAGCCGTCCAGACGATCCAGCTGACCAAGGAAAGGGAGAGTAATGAGGAAGAGAAGATAAAGGGAAGATGGAAATCAGAGACTGACGTGTGAGATTGAGGGAGAGTGTAAAAATAACTAAATTGAACTGGAAGGGGAAGGCCTATTATATCAACAGGGGCAATATTGAGTTTCATCATTTCATAAACTATCATGATCATTCGGCTGCAAAACAGTTACCACAAGCTTCCTCCAGTTGCTATGGTCACTATTTGATGTGGTGAAGAAACTTGTCTTCATCCTACATCAGACCTTTATGTATATGAAACTATAGCACTAACATAATAAACCAGCCAATACCAACACCCTATAATCATAAGGTTACCTGTTACCTACCATTATACTCAGACTGGTTTCCTAGAATGTGTAAAACAGCTGGGCCATACCTTTCATATATGAACGCAGAGGAATCCATGTGTACAATCTGAGCAGTAATCCATCACAGGGATGCCATAAAGACTGTGTGCCACCTCATACATAACTCTGAAGAAGCTTAATGCTCAACCAGAAAAATTAAATGTTAGTGCCTTAAAGTATTCACACCCCGACAACTTATTCCACATTTTGTGTTACAGCCTACATTCAAAATGTATTAAATAAAAACAAATGTCTCACCTGTCTACACAAAATACCCCATTATTACAATGTGAAAACATCATTCATTTTTTGTAGAAGCACCTTTGGCGGAGATTACAGCTGAGAGTCTAAGAGCTGGGTAAATCTAAGAGCTTTACACACCTGGATTGTACAATATTTGCCAACTATGATTTTTTAAAATTATTTAAGCTCTCAAATTGATTGTTGCTAGACAGCCATTTTAAAGTCTTGTTATAGATTTTCAAGATCATTTATGTCAAAACTGTAACTAGGCCACCCAGGAACATTTAATGTCTTGGTAAGCAACTCCAGTGTATATTTGGTTATTGTCCTGCTGAAAGGTGAATTGTGTCTGTTTTCTGTGTCTGTTGGAAAGCAGACTGAACAAGGTTTCTAGAATTGTGCCTGTGCTTATAGCTGTATTCCGTTTATTTGTATCCTAAATAACTCCCTAGTTCTTACCGATAACAAGCATACCAATAACATGATGCAGCCACCACAAGGCTTGAAAATATGTCGAGTGGTACTCAGTGATGTGTTTGCCCCAAACATAACACTTTGTACTCATGACAAAAAGTTCATTTCTTTGCCACATGTTTTGCAATATTACTTAAGTGCTTTGTTGCAAACAGGATGCTTGTTTGGGCTTCCTTTTCACACTGTCATTTAGGTTAGTATTGTGGAGTAACTACAATGCTGTTGATCCATCCACAGTTCTCACATCACAACCATTAAAAACTCTGTTTCAAAATCACAATTGGCCTCATGGTGAAATCCTTGAGCAGTTCCCTTCCTCTCCGGCAACCGAGTTAGGAAGGACTCTGTATTTTTTTTGTAGTAACACCACCCAAAGCCTAATTAATAACTTCACCATGCTCAAAGGGATATTCAGCATCTGTTTGTTTTTTTAAAACATCTTCATTGACATTTTTAGTGAGGCATTGAAAAACCTGGTGTTTGAATCTGTGCTTGAAATTCACTAATCAATGAAGATAATTGTATGTATAGGGTACACCGATGCGGTTGTTATGAAAACAATAATGTTAACCACTTTTATTGAACACTGAATGAGTCCATGCAACTTATATGACTTGTTAAGCACATTTGTATTCCTAAACTTATTTAGGCTTGGCATAAAGGGTTTGAATACTTGTTGACAAGACATTTCAACTTTACATTTTTTATTAATTTCTAAAATGTTATACAAACAAAATTCCACTTTGACATTATGGGGTATTGTGTGTAGATCAGTGACACATTTAAATGTAATCATTTTTAAATGCAGGCTGTAACAAAATGTGGAAAAAGTAAAGGGGTGTGAATACTTTCTGAAGGCACTATGTTCTCAAATCAATTTGCTATAAACAGATTCTGGAACAGCAGTGTTAGAGGTCAGAAGAGAATTAACTTTGTGCAGAGAGGGATTCTGTGCTGTTCTTGGGAGTTGGGAAAGACGTAGGCCACCACAGTGGGGTTGCGAGTACATTCCCCTTTCCATCACTGTCCGCTCAGACAGCTTGTGTAAAAGAGGCAGTGGACAGGACAGTTGTTGCTCTTTCTAAGAATGACAGACTGTCGACTGAGTCCCTCAACCACAGACATGTCTCGATGCTAGTTAGACCCTAGTCCGATAGCTGCTCTTGTAAGGACAGTTCATTGCAGTACACACAGGGTGATCACTGTCTGTTGGTGCAACAGACAACTTAGCCTTATCCATCTAACAGTCAGATTCATATCAAAAGGCTTGGTGGTGTCATCAAGCATTGTGAGATCACTGCCAGGGATATGCACTGTGCTTGATTGGTATACCTCAGACACAATGAGGCGCCAGCTTTACTAGTTGTCTAGAAGTTCAACGCTCAATTTTAACAATGTAAAGGATTTGATCATTTACCTGCTACAAGTCAGTATTCAATCAGTGTACTACACATTTCAGTGGATTTGAGAAATTCCAGTGAGGAACATTTTAGATCTTGGGGGCTATAGAACAGTGTCAATGATGTAAAGTTTGAGCTCGTTTTGGCCTGCAAGGCAAGTGTTCTCTGGCTGACCTGAAGTACACTTAGAGGCAGCCACAGGCCACAGCTAAATATAGAAAAGCTTAGAGCACAGTCACCTACGCACACACACAATATTTCTCTCTGACCTATCAGCACTGACAGCTCCTTTCACTCCTTCATCAAAGAACATCCAGAGGATGGCAAACCAGTTGGCCGAAATCTGACCAATTTAATCTAACAGCACAAGAAGTCATGAATCTTCTGTTTCTCTAGTAGTAGCAGCTTCTTAAATTTACACTACCGTTCAAAAGTTCGGGGTCACTTAGAAATGTCCTTGTTTTTGAAAGAAAAGCAATTTCTTTTGTCCATTTAAAATATCAAATTGATCAGAAATACTATGTAGACATACTGCATGACTATTGTAGCTGGAAACGGCAGATTTTTTATGGAATATCACATAGTCGTACAGAGGCCCATTATCAGCAACCATCACTCCTGTGATCCAATGCCACGTTGTGTTAGCTAATCCAAGTTTATCATTGATCATTAGAAAACCCTTTTGCATTGATGTTATTAGCACAGCTGAAAACTGTTGTTCTGATTAAAGAAGTAATAAAACTGGCCTTCTTTAGACTAGTTGAATATCTGGAGCATCAGCATGTGTGGGTTCGATTACAGGCTCAAAATGGCCAGAAACAAATAACTTTCTTCTGAAACACAGTCAATTCTTGTTCTGTGAAATGAAGGCTATTCCATGCGAGAAATTGCCAAGAAACTGAAGATCTCGTACAACGCTGTGTACTACTCCCTTCACAGAACAGCGCAAACGGTCTCTAGCCAGAATAGAAAGAGTGTGAAGCCCTGGTGCATAACTGAGCAAGAGGACAAGTACATTAGTGTCTAGTTAGAGAAACAGATGCCTCACAAGTCCTCAACTGGCAGCTTTATTAAATAGTACCCGCAAAACACCAGTCTCAACGTCAACAGTGAAGAGGCGACTCCGGGATGCTGGCCTTCTAGTGACCCCAAACTTTTGAACTAGTGTAGGACAAAAAGCTTTGCAGTGGCTTGTGAGTAGGTCCCCTAGTTTAATCTTACACAGTCAGTCTACTCAGTGGAGTGGTACCCGGATGTGAGCAGCATGTCGGTTGGGGTTAAACTCACCTGGTCAGGCTCCTCAGTGGAGTGGTACCCGGATGTGAGCAGCATGTCGGTTGGGGTTAAACTCACCTGGTCAGGCTCCTCAGTGGAGTGGTACCCAGATGTGAGCAGCATGTCGGCCAGGGTGGGGCTGGTGAGCGTGTCCGTGGTGGAGGAGGAGCGCGGGCGGCCATCCTGCAGCAGCATCACCTCCTGGGTACTCCTCCGGTGGATCTGGGGGCTGCCTTTCTGGGGGGGGTCCCCAGTCCCCCCAGTCTTGCTGCGGCGGCTCTGCAGGCTGGTCCCTCGCTTTATCATTGGGGGCGCGCTTCTGATCTGCTGCAGAACGCGGCTCAGAGCTGCAGGGTGAGTGGAGGAAGTAGCGTGGGGGTCAGAGTCCGGACCGGGGGCGGGAAAGTCCCCAACCTCTGTACCCCCACCGTCCGGGGGCTCAGGGGCAGGCCCACCCATAGAGACGGAGGTGGCGGCGTCGTGCGGGGAGACGGACGAGCGGCGGCGCTGCGGCTGGAAGAGCTGCTTCAGGCCGTGGCCCAGCGCGCCCATGTTTTCCAGTGCATTATGGGTGATTTTGGACAGGCCGTGCTCTGACTCAGACGCCCTTCGGCCCACCTCCGGCTCCTCAGGACTCTGCTCACTGCTAGCCTGATCCATCAGGGGGCGCCAGGCTGACGCTCAGCCACAGTGTCACACGGCCAACACTGGGGGTGCGAGGGTCTAGCTACGTCCCGACGCCACACCCCCTCTCAGAGGCAGCTTCAAAGCCGGGAAGCAGGGGGGATGGCACTGGGCCCTGTGCACATGCATGCATCTGCGGACTGGCTCAAAGTCATGCTCGTCTAACACAAGAAGGAAAATAAAATGGATTATGACATGCAGCAGTGAGTGGACGGGACAAAAAAAGTAGCAGAATTAAAACTGATTACACAAAGGAGCAGACAGTCGTACTAGGGTCGGCTTTGAGACTTGAGTTATTAGTTGAGTCAAATTGTTCGTTTTTTTATGTCCAAATATTCTTAATGGCAATTAATAGTAAATGTTCTCAGAGAAATCCATATAAGCCAAATAATGTCTGATATGTCTAAACCCACTTCCAAAATAAATCTACTGCACAAGCCTAATCTACAGCAATTTTTTATTTATTTTTATTTTACCTTTATTTAACCAGGTAGGCAAGTTGAGAACAAGTTCTCATTTACAATTGCGACCTGGCCAAGATAAAGCAAAGCAGTTCGACAGATAAAACGACACAGAGTTACACATGGAGTAAAAACAAACATACAGTCAATAATGCAGTATAAACAAGTCTATATACAATGTGAGCAAATGAGGTGAGAAGGGAGGTAAAGGCAAAAAAAGGCCATGATGGCAAAGTAAATACAATATAGCAAGTAAAATAAAATGATGGGTGTCACGCTAAACATTTTTTAATATAATTTTTTAAATATTTTTAATTACATTTCTGAAATGGGGTTCATTGTACAGTTTCCATAGATACACTAAAGTGCCACAGTGACCTTTTAGAGGACAGAAGCGTGTCACAGGACCTGGGTTAACTAGCCTAATCTTTGTGGTTCCCTGGTCAGGCAGAGGCAAACAAACATTGCCTTAATTATTCACTCAGACAGTAGGCCTAAGTGACACTCAGACCATCCTTTTACATTGTCGCCTAATATAAGACACAGCATTTCAGAAACAATTTCTTTACCAAATGGGTGAAAGAAACCATATATCCTTTTAGGATTTCAAATTAGTTTAAAATTATTGTAGCTAAATAATATGGAAAGGATGGTGAGTGAGCACTAAAATATTAATTCATATAGTTTTATCAGGTGGTCTTATCTGCCAGAGGCACCCAGAGTTGCACCATGTTCTCCCTGTAGAGAGCTTTGGCCTCAGAATCAAACATACGAGTTAGCGGGGCTGTCTATGGCTAATCTACAGTGTCTGAGAGCTGAGTTCATGGAGAGCACATTATATAAAGACTATCTTTCACTTATCAACAGCATAGAAAGATTGAAAGAGAGAGGGACATAAAGGGAGGGAGAGAGATATGGAGGATGAAAGTGAGAGGGAAAAGGAGAAACAGTTGGCAAGAAAGAGAGGAGAAATGGAGCGAGAAAAAAAGCTTACCATCCGTCCAGCTTCTCTTCTGACTCACAGCTCAGGGTTGGCTGCTGCGGAGGAGGTGGTCAACATGAGAGGAAAATCACTATCAAATTGGAACAAACGAAGAGATAGAGATACAAATAAATTATGCTGGTATGGCAGCACACTGACTCACGCTCAAATCAGCCATGTATAAACTGCACTCAGTGTGTGCACAAACACACACTGAGGCTATTCAGTTACTTCTAAAATGTATTCTAGAAGGAGGAGCAGTCCTCATCTTCACTGCCCAGTGCACACTCAAAATGTGAAACTATGACATGAAGATGTGTGGAACACCTAACAGTGATGACTCCATCCAGATTACTCAGAGAGCAGAGCAGTAGAAGTCTCTGATACATTGATGCATCATGAGTGGTACAGTAAATAACGTAAGTAAATGAGGGACACAAAGCTTGAGAGACACTGACTAGCAGACATTGTCAATAACCTAATAGTGTCTTTCATGTAGTGAGCTAAGAGCCTGTTGCTTAGAGTCACTGGCAGCATCCCAAATGACACCCTATTCCTTACAATAGTGCACTACCGTTTCCAGCATTTGGGCTCTGGTCAAAAGTAGTGCACTATATAGGAAATTAGGCTGCTGTTTGGCACACACACACACACAGTGCCCGTCAGTGCACCTCAACCCCACCAATTACTGGCCTATGTGGCAGCATTTTCCTAATCAGCACAAAACTAAGAAAGGTGAAAAATTCAGTCACCACCAGTTTACTGGCACCACTGACAACCCCCTACCCACACAAGCCCCCCTACCGCCCCTACTCACTCTGAAATGATGATACACCTGTATTTCCCTCACATTAGGAGGTTGTGCTATGCAGGAACAGCATAGAGAAAACACTACTAGCATGGAGGGAAAGTATCCCAAATGGATAGGAGAGATTCTCAAATGAAGCAAAGTCCCCTTCCTCATAACTATAACACTAACCCTGTAACATTAACCCAACACTGGTGTACCACTATGGCTAATCTCACCCACAGAGAGAAACTATTCAAACCCTTGCTCTAACTAACAACTGACCTAAAACAAAGTGTCAACAACAGTCATATCAGCATCCTCCTCGTCTGTCACTGAACGTCCCCTAATGTGTTTGCCCTTTCCCCTCCTCCTCATTTCACCCCATGTTCGACTTATTGCAATCCAGACTGAAAGGTATGGCCATCTATAGGATATGTGCAGGCCCGATTTCAATGAGGGGACGCTGTGGCCAACAGTTGAGCAGATACACAGTGACATCCATGTGGCACACACAGTGACATCCATGTGGCACACACAGTGACATCCATGTGGCACACACAGTGGCATCCATGTGGCATCCATGTGGCACACACAGTGACATCCACGTGGCACACACAGTGACATCCACGTGGCACACACAGTGACATCCATGTGGCACACACAGTGACATCCATGTGGCACACACAGTGACATCCATGTGGCACACACAGTGACATCCATGTGGCACACACAGTGACATCCATGTGGCACACACAGTGACATCCATGTGGCACACACAGTGACATCCATGTGGCACACACAGTGACATCCATGTGGCACACACACAGTGACATCCATGTGGCACACACACAGAGACATCCATGTGGCACACACAGTGACATCCATGTGGCACACACAGTGACATCCATGTGGCACACACACAGAGACGTGTATGTTCCATTGTGTCCTGAAGGTAATACAGAGCGATAAGTGAGTCTAACGGTGTTGTTCATACATTATTAAGCAGACAAACATAGGAGTGACTCAGCACAGATATTGTGTGTCACTGTCAACAAGCAGGCACATCCAACATATCCAAAAACACTATAGATAATACACAAGCAGAAAGGCTAATGGAACACAAGGCCTAATGCTATAATATCAGACTACCTACCACCACAGATGCAGTCCAACATGCACATCCACAGCTAAGTACATAGATGTGCATAGTAGCAAACATTCACAGTGACACACACACACACACCATGACACTATTACACACCATGACACCCAGTCTCTCTTCCTCCTCTAGTCCGCTACATTTTCTGACTTAAGAGGGTTGGCCAACACTCGCTTATCACTCTCCCCCGCCGCCTCGAGCATTCAGCCTTCCAAGGTCACACCAGTGTGCGTATGTCTACAGTCTATACTGCCTGTGCCTACATAGATAAGATACTGCATGCAAATGTATCTACCACATCTGTACTTGTGTCCATTCACTGTAACAGTCTACTTTCACACGGCATCTACAGCAAGATGACAACATCTTAAAGATTGAATCCGCAATAGGGGGGAAAGCGCCCCTGTCCGCCCCAGCACCTCTTATTATTTTGTGGACCTAAATGGAGGCGAGATGCTTCGAGCAACACAGTACATATTCTGCTATTCTATCGCGTATGCAATGTCGTCAGAGGGTAAAAAACAGAGTTTGTTGTTTGCAGTAACTTCTTTGTTGTTGTAATATCCCAAAAGGACATGGCAGTTTCACCATTAAGGATTCCAGCTTTAAAGGGGAAGGGAAACACTAGGCTTTACACCTGTTTAGTGTTAGTGGATTGAATACAACTTGTTGCATTGCTATATGTCCTAAAAAGTGTTTCCATTCCCCTTCAATGTGCTGTGTCAGCCTGCTGATTATTGATCTTCTGATCTATTTTTTCCACTGTTCATCTACCATAAGCTATTCTTCATTCTGATGAAAGTCAACATGGCTGAAACATTAATGCCACTTTCAACAATGTTAGGATCAACAAAAAAATTTAACTCAGGAGCTGCCTTCTTTCCTCATCTACCATAAGGCAAAGAAATTCCCTCCTTTTGGACAAGATTTAGGCAAAATGATATGCAGTACAATAGCCAGTTGACTCTTTCCTAAAGCAAATAGTTTGGCGAGCTACTGGGACACATGCCTTTACGTTCCAGTCATCGGCAGGCCTATTAGGATTTCTCTGCATAAGAAAAGGCTAAATATTCCAGGGAAGTTTTCAAAACCGCTCTTTCCAAAATAAAAGACGTGGGATGTCCTTTCCTCTTCAGTCAACGGTATCCAGTGATGTTTAGGAATATCACATGCTGCAATGGAAAGAGTGGAGAAATGTCAGGTTTCCAAAATCACCAGGGGTATAAAGATAAACATTTACCATTAAGACCATGGTTTGTCCATTGACTTTAGATGATCTGACTGGTAAATGTGATCTTTATGCTTTTGACAAACTCACCGCAGTTCAACACTGTACTTTCAGACTCAACTCAAATACATGCGATTCGCTCATTTAATGTGTGGTTTATCAAGACTCAATACAGTATGCGCTCCAGATTCAATAAGCTATTACACTGTATATCATTCTGGCTAATCCAGTGAGCTGTCATGAAAACTAGGACCAAACAGGTGCAAACTCTGACCTCGGACAAGCAAACTATTGCCAACAGTCTCCTCTGAGTAGCTTACAGAGCCTTCAGAAAGTATTCATACTCAATACATTTCAGCTTTTGATTCGTAATTAAAGTGTACACATTTTGAAAAACAATTCCACTTTGACATTATGGGGTATTGTGTATAGGCCAGTGACACAAAATCTAAATTGAATCCATTTTTTAAAATCAGGCTGTAACAACAAAAATTTGGAAAAGGTCAAGGTGTGTGAATACTTTCTAAAGGCACTGTATGTCTGGGAGCGTGATATTTCTTAGCTAATCAAGATCACTTTATTGGTCAATTGCGCATAAGGTAAACGAAATGTGACTTCCGCTTTTAACCCAACCCCATGTGAAAGACACACATACACTGGTTTCGGGAGATCCAGGGAGCTGCCGCGCCCGGGGAGGAATCGTTGTGTAACTAGCTAACGTTAGTTAGAGTGATGTGACGGATAGATTTTCCAAAATGTGTGGGGTGCGTTTGTTTTTACAATAGGAGGCAGTTGACTTCGAGCCTAACAGAGCTGTTAGCTCAATTAATCTGATAAACATTAAATCAGACATACATGTATATATATAATGACAACAATACTGAATAGACACTTATTTTAACATAATACATCAATAAAATCTATTTAGTCTCAAATAAATAATGAAACATGTTCAATTTGGTTTATGTAATGCAAAAACAAAGTGTTGGAGAAGAAAGTAAAAGTGCAATATGTGCCATTTAAAAACACCTAACGTTTAAGTTCCTTGCTCAGAACATGAGAACAAATGAAAGTTGGTGGTTCCTTTTAAAATGAGTCTTGAATATTCCCAGGTAAGAAGTTTTAGGTTGTAGTTATTATAGGACTCTCTCTCTATACCATTAGTATTTCATATACCTTTGACTGTTGGATATTCTTATAGGCACTATAGTATTGCCAGCCTAATCTCAGGAGTTGATAGGCTTGAAGTCATAAAACAGCACAATGCTTGAAGCACATCAAAGACCTGCTGGCAAATGTAGGAAAGTGCTGTTTGAATGAATGCTTACGAGCCTGCTGCTACCTACCACCGCTCAGTCAGACTGCTCTATCAAATATCAAATCGTAGACTTAATTATAATATAACACACAGAAATACCAGCCCTAGGTCATTAATATGGTCAAATATAGAAACTATCATTTTGAAAACAAAACGTTTATTCTTTCAGTGAAATACAGAACCGTTCCATATTTTATCTAACGGGTTGCATCCCTTAGTCTTAATATTGCTGTTATACATTGCACAACCTTCAACGTTATGTCATAATTATGTACAATTCCGGCAAATGAATTACGGTCTTTGTTAGGATGAAATGGTCTTCACATAGTTCGCTAGGAGCCAGGCAGCCCAAACTGCTGCATATACCCTGACTTAGCTTTTTTTTTTTTACCTTTATTTTACTAGGCAAGTCAGTTAAGAACAAATTCTTATTTTCAATGACGGCCTAGGAACAGTGGGTTAACTGCCTGTTGAGGGGCAGAATGACAGATTTGTACCTTGTCAGCTCGGTGGTTTGAACTTGCAACCTTCCGGTTACTAGTCCAACACTCTAACCACTAGGCTACCCTGCCACCCCTGCTTGCACAGCACGCAAGAGAAGACACAATTTCCCTAACTGAAAGAAATTAATGTTAGCAGGCAATATTAACTAAATATGCAGGTTTAAAAATATATACTTGTGTATTGATTTTTTTTAAAGGCGTTGATGTTTATGGTTAGGTACACATTGGTGCAACGACAGTGCTTTTTTCACAAATGCGCTTGTTAAATCATCACCCGTTTGGCAAAGTAGGCTATGATTCAATTATAAATTAACAGGCACCGCATCGATTGTATGCAACGTAGGACAAGCTAGATAAACTCGTAATTTCCTCAACCATGTGTAGTTAAAAAAAACTTCTTAAGGCTAGGGGGCAGTATTTTGACGTCCGGATGAAAAGCGTGCTCAAAGTAAAGTGCCTGCTACTCAAGCCCAGAAGCTAGGATTTGCATATTATTAGTAGATTTGGATAGAAAACACTGAAGTTTCTAAAACTGTTTGAATAATGTCTGAGTATAACAGAACTGATTTGGCAGGCGAAACCCCGAGCACAATCCATCCAGGGAATGTCAATGTGTTTTCTATGGGAAGCTCTTTTTAATAGGAATTTGCTTGCAGTTCCTATGGCTTCCACTAGATATCAACAGTCTTTAGAAATTGGTTGATGTTTTTCTTTTGAGAAATTAAGAAGTAGTCCTGTTATTTCCATGTGTCACTCAGAGGGACTCAAGTCTTTTGGTGCGCGCGGGCCTGGAACGTGCTTCACTTTGTTTTCGTCCGGTATTGAACACAGTTTATCCAGTCTTAAAAATTGTATTGATTATTTACATTTTAGGATATCTAAGGTTGGATTAGGAAAGTTGTTTGAAATGTTTGGACCAAGTTTACAGGTAACTTAGATACTTTGTAGGCATGTTGGGCGAGTTGAAACAGAGTTGGGCGAGTTGAAATGCTTGCTAGCACCTTACCGTGGCTCCTTGCTGCACTCGCATAACAGGTAGTCAGCCTGCTTCGCAGTCTCCTCGTGGAGTGCAATATAAATCGGCCATGATCGGTATCCAAAAATGCAGATTACCGATTGTTATGAAAACTTGAAGTCGGCCCTAATTAAAATCGGCCATTCCGATTAAATCGGTCGACCTCTAGTAAGAATGCTATTCATCGACTACAGCTCAGCCTTCAACACCCTAGTGTCCTCCAAGCTCGTCACTAAGCTCAGGGACTCGGGTATGAACCCCTCCCCGTGCAACTGGATCCTGAACTCCCAACACCAAATGGTGAAGTTAGGCAACAAGACCTCCCCCACGCTGACCCTCAACACAGGGGCCCACAGGGGTGTGCTCAGCCCGCTCCTGTACTCCCTGTTCACCCATGACTGTATGTCCATGCACGTCTCCAACTCAAATTATCACGTTTGCTGATGACAACAGTGGTAGGCCTGATTACCAACAACGATGAGACTAGAAGGCGGAGACAGTACAGGTGCATCCAAGCTGGGACCGAGAGACTGAGAAACAGCTTTCATCTCCAGGCCATCAGACTGTTAAACAGTCACCACTAGCCGGCCTCCGCTCACTACCTTAGAGACTGCTGCTCTATATACATAGTCATTGAACACTGGACAATAAATGTTTAGATACTCTTTAACCAACTTTAAAATGTACAGTGCCTTCGGAAAGTATCAGGCCCCTTGACTTTTTTCACATTTAGTTAGTTTACTGTTTTAGTCTAGAATGGATTAAATAAATACATTCTCAATCTACACACAATACCCCACCCATAATGACAAAGCAAAAACAGATTTAGACATTTTTGCAAATTTTTTACAAAATAAAAAACAGAAATACCTTATTTACATTCAGACCCTTTGTTATGAGACCCGAAATTGAGCTCAGGTGCATCCTGTTTCCATTGATCATCCTTGATGTTTCTACAACTTGATTGGGGTCCACCTGTGGTAAATTCAATTGATTGGACATGATTTGGAAAGGCACACACCTATATTTTCCGGGATCTGACATTGCTCCTTCTGATATTTCTGCATTATATGTGTATAGTTTATTTTATTATTGCTAGGTATTACTGCACTGTTGGATCTAGAAACAAGTATTTTGCTGCACCTGCAATAACATAAACAAAACTGTGTATGCGACCAATAAAACTTTCATTTGATTTAAGCTCCTTTATTGTTCAATGCAGACATGCCATTCCATAATGGCTGCTGTGGCTACTGATAGCTAGCATGATGACAAAAATACCAGTTTTCTGGGAAAACAAGCAGTACTTCAATATTTTTGATGCAGCTGGGTGGATAAAGGTCATATTTGGAGTAGTGGCATATCCCATCCATGCATTGAGGTATGTTTTCAGACCCATATCTCACGCCGGCTCCATGGTGTCTTAAAGTAACCACGATTGCGTTCTGAACCCAGTGTAACTCAGCGTAAAGGTAAGCTCGGTATCTTTTGGCAAGCATTGAAAATAAGTTGTGCAGCTATCAGTAGTCAGTGGCCAAACAAAACCACCATCAATATCACAATGAGGCCGCTAACGTAAACTCACGTAAACTCGTACATCGCCTTGGTCCGTACAATTGCCCTTATTTTAGCGCCCCCAAAACGTAATACTTCCAGATCAACTGTAATGTCAATACCATTGTAAAGTACAATTTCTCCCCTTTCCAACAGAATCAATTACATGACCTAAACACTGCCCGTTTCGGCATAATTCAAGCAGGCAATGAGCCCCGTCAGGCCTTTTTAAAAATGGCGGGTGGGGAAGCGAAACTAATGCGTGATAGTGAGACGGAGAGATGTGTGGGAAAATTGCTTTTTTTCACTCGATCTGTCCAACTTATCGCCTCTAAAATGTCAATAAAACACTATAAAGAGTTTATATAATGTGTCATTACACACCTATTTGAAGGTTTGTCGAATTTGAATCAGGTTTTTAGGGCTGTGCTAAAGTGATCTTAGAAATAAACAGCGGCTTTGAGAATGATGATTGCATGCAATGATGAAAATACTGTCCATTTCTTGTTTTTAAAGGATGAGAGTAGTGCTACACCTGGTGGAGAGAGATTGTAAGACAGAAATAGTTGCTTTATGAGTGCTGAACGTTAAGACATGACACATCCCGATGTAACTGAGGGTCCGTTTTTTAAACTTTTCTCCAATACTATAGAGCCATTACCATGTCGATCAACGCTTGAATAGAAAACTAGTTCACACCCCCGATTTTGACGTCAACATAGTCCCATTGGTTTTCTTTGTAGCCTCGTTTGAATGTTGCGGTTGCGCACATTTGTACGGAATGGGGTGAGTTTACGTTAGCTGGCTGGTTAGTTAGCATGTGTGGATTTGAATCGCCAATGTTACATCCACTAGCACTACTGCGTACAGGCCAAATTAAAATGAAAACCCGACAATTGACAAACAGCATGAAAAAATGAACAACTCCTTTTTGTCTGTTGCATATTGTGCATGGCTAATGATCTCACAGACATGCTGAAAACATTGACCAACCTGGTGTGTGTGTACGCTGTAGTTTTTGACAGTGGATTTACACCGCAGCACATCCCGACGATGCGCCACCGGCTGAGTGGCTTTCGTGTTACTCCCTACCTGGCAGACCCTCACACTACACACTTTAGTTTAATGACAATGTAGGTAACATGTGCTCACTGGAAATGTGATCATGGAGGGGGTGATCACATTTGAATGCTGTATGACACACCCAAGCAAGCCGTGTAGCTAGCTAGCCATCCCATGCCCAGACAGTAAAGTAATCGTAAATTGCTTGCACTCAGACAGCAACACTAACAAGCTACAGGCTATCTGGCTTAGCTAATGCTAGCGAGATAGAACAGGTTGGTTGGGGTTAACGTTAGCCAGCGAACATTAGCTAGCTACCACATCGAGCTAGCATCAGGTTGAACACAAGTTCATAAACAATACCTCTTTAGGAAATATACTACCAACATAGACGTTCTTCACACCACAATGACACTACAGTTCGTAAATCAAACTATATGATATATTGTGCATTTACAGGCTGCAACTTACATAGGCGCTGAGAGGATTGTGCTGATGATGCCAGTTCATTTCTCCGGATGGAACAGCATTGCCACGATGACGTCAAAGAGCGTGTTCAAGAAATCTTCTTCGGACAACAACCCCAAAAAGTGGATTGCCGCCACAAACTGGATGGGGTTGAAAAAACAAGGTAAAAAGAAAATCCCCCCCCCCCAAAAAAATAGTACCTTGACAAAATCAAAAAGCCCACTTCTTCCTTAAAATGGTTTGGCTTGTGACACTACTCCATGCAACTCTTCCGCCAAGAAGTACAAACATCTTAATGATTTTTTGTTGTTGTTGGCAAATCCATTAAGAACAAATTATTATTTACAATGACGGCCAAACTCGACCCACGCTGGGCCAATTGTGCCCCGCCCTATGGGACTACCAATCACGGCCGGTCGTGATACAGCCTGGAATCAAACCAGGGTGTCTGTAGTGACGCCTCGAGCACTGAGATGCAATGTTAGACCGCTGCGCCACTGGAAAGCCTGACAAGTCTGTCTCTCGTGATCTTCACAGCGTTCACTTGACACAGCACTCTCTACATTAGTTTGGATATTTCAAATGGATTCTTCAAGATTGGTAATGCATCAACTGCTTCTCATTAACAAACTGTACTCCCACAAGGTAAAAAGGGACATTGTCAACACTGAACACTACTTTCCTCCAGTTAAAATAATGGTCATAATGCCAACCCAGAGATTGTGATAGTGGGGCACTTATCTACAGTAGGATATATAAACAGGTGCATTATAAGTGTTTAATTAGGATGTCGTGACCTGTAACACCTGAGTAAATTATTATGCTTGCATTTTTACCAAACTCCGACGTGAGTTATTCACATATACATAATTACATGGTGTCAGAGAAATGAACCCAAAGAGGATAAAGTATATGGACAATGTAATCACTGCCGGATAAATGCAAACAAGTGGAACAAATGAGCGAGGATGAAGAGCCTGCAATGTCTCAGTCAAATTCAGGTGCCTATCTTCTCGGGGGACTGTGGTCTAAATACCTAACAGCACTTTCTGCTCCACCCATTTCATTGGTCCCAAGAAATACATTGTAAGCCTATACATGACTTATTATTATAATAGAGGGAACTACTCCAGGCCAGCATCCCAGAGTTGCCTTTTCACTGTTGACGTTGAGACTCGTGTCTTGCGGATACTATTTAATGATGCTGCCAGTTGAGGACTTGTGAGGTCTAGTTTGAGAAACAGACACAATCTAATGTACTTGTTCTCTTGCTTAGTTGTGCACCGGGGCCTCCCACTCTTTCTTTTCTGGTTAGAGACAGTTTGCACTGTAATGTGAAGGGAGTAGTACACGGCGTTGTACCAAATGGCAATTTCTCGCATGGAATAGCCTTCATTTCTCAAAACAAGAATAGACTGATGAGTTTCTGAAGAAAGTTCTTAATTTATTATATATACACTGCTCAAAAAAATAAAGGGAACACTAAAATAACACATCCTAGATCTGAATGAATGAAATATTCTTAAATACTTTTTTCTTTACATAGTTGAATGTGCTGACAACAAAATCACACAAAAATGATCAATGGAAATCAAATTTATCAACCCATGGAGGTCTGGATTTGGAGTCACACTCAAAATTAAAGTGGAAAACCACACTACAGGCTGATCCAACTTTGATGTAATGGCCTTAAAACAAGTCATAAATGAAGCTCAGTAGTGTGTGTGGCCTCCACGTGCCTGTATTTTTTATTTATTTTACCTTTATTTAACCAGGCAAGTCAGTTAAGAACAAATTCTTATTTGCAATGACGGCCTAGGAACAGTGGGTTAACTGCCTGTTCAGGGGCAGAACGACAGATTTGTACCTTGTCAGCTCGGGGGTTTGAACTTGCAACCTTCCGGCTATAAGTCCAATGCTCTAACCACTAGGCTACCCTGCCGTATGAGCTCCGGGCACCACTGGGCATGCTCCTGATGAGGTGGCGGATGGTCTCCTGAGGGATCTCCTCCCAGACCTGGACTAAAGCATACGCCAACTCCTGGACAGTCTGTGGTGCAACGTGGCGTTGGTGGATGGAGCGAGACATGATGTCCCAGATGTGCTCAATTGGATTCAGGTCTGGGGAACGGGCGGGCCAGTCCATAGCATCAATGCCTTCCTCTTGCAGGAACTGCTGACACACTCCAGCCACATGAGGTCTAGCATTGTCTTACATTAGGAGGAACACAGGGCCACCCGCACCAGCATATGGTCTCACCAATGGTCTGAGGATCTCATCTCGGTACCTAATGGCAGTCAGGCTACCTCTGGTGAGCACATGGAGGGCTGTGCGGCCCCCCAAAGAAATGCCATCCCCCACCATGACTGACCCACCACCAAACCGGTCATGCTGGAGGGTGTTGCAGGCAGCAGAACGTTCTCCATGGTGTCTCCAGACTGTCACATGTGCTCAGTGTGAACCTGCTTTCATCTGTGAAGAGCACAGGTCGCCAGTGACGAATTTGCCAATCTTGGTGTTCTCTGGCAAATGCCAAACATCCTGCACGATGTTGGGCTGTAAGCACAACCCCCACCTGTGGATGTCGGCCCTCATACCACCCTCATGGAGTCTGTTTCTGACCGTTTGAGCAGACACATGCACATTTGTGGCCTGCTGGAGGCCACAAATGCAGGGCTCTGGCAGTGCTTCTCCTGCTCCTCCTTGCAAAAAGGCAGAGGTAGCAGTCCTGCTGCTGGGCTGTTGCCCTCCTACGGCTTCCTCCACGTCTCCTGATGTACTGGCCTGTCTCCTGGTAGCGCCTCCATGCTCTGGACACTACACGGACAGACACAGCAAACCTTCTTGCCACAACTCGCATTGATGTTCCATCCTGGATGAGCTGCACTACCTGAGCCACTTGTGTGGGTTGTAGACTCCGTCTCATGCTACCACTAGAGTGAAAGCACCGCCAGCATTCAAAAGTGACCAAAACATCAGCCAGGAAGCATAGGGACTGAGAAGTGGTCTGTGGTCACCACCTGCAGAACAACTCCTTTATTGGGGGTGTCTTGCTAATTGCCTATAATTTCCACCTGTTGTCTATTCCATTTACACAACAGCATGTGACATTTGTCAATCAGGGTTGCTTCCTAAGTGGACAGCTTGATTTCACAAAAGTGTGATTGACTTGGAGTTACATTGTGTTGTTTAACTGTTCCCTTTATTTTTTTGAGCAGTGTATATATAGGAACTCTAGTGGATATATGGAGGCTTAAATATCCTGACCAAGTGAGATATACATGGCGGAGGCTTAATCAAGCTAGTCATCTTGACTACTTTCTTATGTCATTCTCTGTGGCACCAAAAGCAAAAAAAAAAAAATGTTGATAGGGGACAGAATGCAGTCGGACCATGAGATAATTGGCATATACAAGGACTTACACTTACTGACTTTCCATGTGGGCGAGGGTTAATTTAATCACAGCTAATTTTTTTCTATTAAATGTCAAATTTAACAGCTATACAGAAATTTAAAAAAAGTTACTAGGCAAGTCGGTTAAGAACAAATTATTATTTTCAATGACGGCCTAGGAACAGCGGGTTAACGCCAGATTTTTAATCTTGTCAGCTCGACGATTCGGTTATGCAACCTTTCGGTTACTAGTCCAACGCTCTAAGCACTAGGCTACCTGCTGCCCCTAGAAGGCCAAATTACAGAGGAGGAGTGGCACATCGGTCTAAGATACTGCATCACTGTGCAAGAGGCGTCACTGCAGTACCTGGTTCGAATCCAGGCTGCATCACATCCAGCCATGATTGGGAGTCCCATAGGGCAGTGCAGAATTGGCCCAGCATCGTCCGGGTTTGGCCAGTGCAGGATTTTTGTAAATAAGATAGTTTTTTAACTGACTTGCCTAGTTAAATGTAATTAATGCCCGTAAGTCCTGGAAAACTCCAGGGCTGGATGGCATACCAGTTAGGTAAACTTTTTTTACACATACTCAATTAGCTTTAACCACTCCTATGTAAATGGTAGACAAGGCCTTACAGTTCAGTGTTCTGATGTCAAATGTATAGTGCAGAGAATTAAAAAGGTATTGTCGGATATTGTTCATTATAATCACTATTCTTTTTTACATGGACATTACCTTGGAAATACTAAGATAAGTACTGGAAACAATCCAACACTATAAAAAATCTGGGAAACCAGGCTTGCGATTCATAGCTGATTTTGAAAAGGCTTTTGATTAAATGCTAGTAAACGCTAGTAAACGCTCTTAAACGCTAGTAAAACCAAATGCATGCTTTTCAACCGATCGCTGCCTGCACCCGCATGCCCGACTAGCATCACCACTCTGGATGGTCCCAACCTTGAATATGTGGACATCTATAAGTACCTAGGTGTCTGGCTAGACTGCAAACTCTCCTTCCAGACTCATATCAAACATCTCCAATCGAAAATCAAATCAAGAGTCGGCTTTCTATTCCGCAACAAAGCCTCCTTCACTCACGCCGCCAAGCTTACCCTAGTAAAACTGACTATCCTACCGATCCTCGACTTCGGCGATGTCATCTACAAAATGGCTTCCAACACTCTACTCAGCAAACTGGATGCAGTCTATCACAGTGCCATCCGTTTTGTCACAAAAGCACCTTATACCACCCACCACTGCGACTTGTATGCTCTAGTCGGCTGGCCCTCGCTACATATTCGTCGCCAGACCCACTGGCTCCAGGTCATCTACAAGTCCATGCTAGGTAAAGCTCCGCCTTATCTCAGTTCACTGGTCACGATGGCAACACCCATCCGTAGCACGCGCTCCAGCAGGTGTATCTCACTGATCATCCCTAAAGCCAACACCTCATTTGGCCGCCTTTCGTTCCAGTACTCTGCTGCCTGTGACTGGAACGAACTGCAGAAATCACTGAAGTTGGAGACTTTTATCTCCCTCACCAACTTCAAACATCAGCTATCTGAGCAGGTAACCAATCGCTGCAGCTGTACATAGTCTATTGGTAAATAGCCCACCCATTTTCACCTACCTCATTCCCATACTGTTTTTATTTATTTACTTTTCTGCTCTTTTGCACACCAATATCTCTACCTGTACATGACCATCTGATCATTTATCACTCGTGTTAATCTGCAAAATTGTAATTAAAATTGTAATTGCCTACCTCATGCCTTTTGCACACATTGTATATAGACTGCCCCTTTTTTCTACTGTGTTATTGACTTGTTTACTCCATGTGTAACTCTGTCTGTTCACACTGCTATGCTTTATCTTGGCTAGGTCGCAGTTGCAATTGAGAACTTGTTCTCAACTAGCCTACCTGGTTAAATAAAGGTGAAATAAAAAAAAATAAAAAAATAAGTATGATAAATATCTGGAACAATGAGAATCTTATAAAAATGGGTTGAAGTCATGTATAGTAAACCTAGGTATGAAATAATAATGGCTTTCAGTTTTAAACTGTCGGAGTAAAACAAGGTTGTCCACTATCGGCATATTTATTATGGCCATGTGAAATGTTAGCAATTAAAATCAGATCCAACATTAAGGGGTTAAAAATCCAGGGCTTAAAAACAAAGATGTCATTGTAAGCTGATTAATTCTCTTTTAAATCCACAATTTGGTTCCCTCCACAGCCTCGAGATACAACCAGAGGATAGAAAAAGTAATGCAAATGATACTACGTATTGGATCACAAAAAAATAATGAAATACACCCTTTACTGTGTAGTATACCAATAAAAGGATCTGATGTGGAGAAACGCAGTATATATCTTGAAATAAATGATCTCATGCCAATGCATTTTAATAGAAAGTTAAATATAGAAGATCTTGCTATCGTGGAAAAAAGCATCCTGATGAACTTATTCATATCCCAGTTTACCTATTTGCTTATGGTCTTGCCTACACCTAGTGAAGTTATTTAAATTATATGAGGAAAAAACATTTCATTTGGAACGGCAAGCCAGACAATTCAACAGGCCTATTTATATAATGAATTGAGGGCAGAAATTATTCAAATAAAGCATTAGACCTCACTAAATGCAGTCATACAAAAGTTATACTTAAAGCCAAACTGGTTCTCCAGCAAATTAGTAATAATTTCTCACCCCATGTTTAAGAATGGCCTTTTAAACTTTATTCAAATTACAACCAGTTATTTGAAACTGAAATTCTCCCAAATATCACTATTTTTAACACAAGCCATAGAAAGTTGGTTGCAATTTAAATTTAATCCACCAGAAAAAAGGAACATATTAATACAACAAATATTGTGGTTATACTAAATATTTATATTAAAATATTTTTATAAAGCTATATAAATTTATGAAAATGTCTGCTCTACCCAAAATTACAACCAACTAATTGCAGCATTGCCGCAAAAAGATGGAGGGAAAATGTAAGAAACTTATGTCGGCCCTGCATTGAAGACCAGAAGGGGTGACACCACCCCTGATCTTACTGGATTCTGCTAGTCTATCCTGCTAGTTCCCTGGCCAACAGTACCACTGGTCCAACTGTCAAGTAAAAACAAACTCAAGCAGTACATTTAGTTAATTTATTTTACACTTCACAAGTAATGTCTGGAAACTGTAGATTCTACCTGTTGAAAGTAGTGTGATTAAACTTCAATTTTAATTGCAAATAGTACATTATACATTTTAAACTTAATTACATTTGTGATAATTATGCCTTACCATAAGTTACTCCCTAGGCCCTTGATAATGATACGGCACCGTTCCATAATGGGGTGGGAACAGAGCAGAAGCATATGGATTCCAGCTGCGAACCATCGGATGCTGGTCATATTGCATGAAGGGCTGCTTGGGTTGGGCCTGGGGTGTGGTGCCAGGGATAGTGCTAGCAGTTACTGAAGGAGTGGCTGACTTTTGACGGTAGGAGGAATCTGAGTAATGATATTTCTGGGGGTTATTCTGGTTATCCAGTTGGCTGGCTATGGGGGGTGCTCTTGGGACAGAGCGTTGAGGGAAAAACCCTGCGAAATTGTATTGGGGGAACTGGTAACTCAGTGGGACCTGAGGGTATCCTTTAGGTGGCATATGCAGGGCCTGATTTGTTTGTTTAGGTGTGGTAGTGGAGGCTGATGGGAAATAAGGTTGAGGGAGATGTGTAGTAAAATGGTACGGGTAAAACATTTGTGGGACCTGGGGGTATCCTTTAGGTGGCATATGCAGGGCTTGGGTGGCAGGTTGAGGGGAATTTGTGTGTTTAGGTGAGGTAGTGGGGGCTGATGTTGGGAAATAGCGTTGTTGAGGGGGATACGGTGAAGGGTACGGGTAAAATGGGTGGAATTCAGGTGGTTGTGGGACCTGGGTGACAGGTTGAGGGGAATTTGTGTGTTTAGGTGAGGTAGTGGGGGCTGATGTTGGGAAATAGCGTTGTTGAGGGGGATACGGTGAATGGTACGGGTAAAATGGGTGGAATTCAGGTGGTTGTGGGACCTGGGTGACAGGTTGAGGGGAATTTGTGTGTTTAGGTGAGGTAGTGGGGGCTGATGTTGGGAAATAGCGTTGTTGAGGGGGATATGGTGAATGGTACGGGTAAAATGGGTGGAATTCAGGTGGTTGTGGGACCTGGGTGACAGGTTGAGGGGAATTTGTGTGTTTAGGTGAGGTAGTGGGGGCTGATGTTGGGAAATAGCGTTGAGGGGGATATGGAGGAAAATGGTATGGGTAAAACGGGTGGAATTCAGGTGTTTGTGGGACCTGGGGGTCTGCTTTAGGTGGCATATGCAGGACCTGGGTGACAGGTTGAGGGGATTTTGTGTGTTTAGGTGAGGTAGTGGGGGCTGATGTTGGGAAATAGCGTTGAGGGGGATATGGAGGAAAATGGTATGGGTAAAACGGGTGGAATTCAGGTGTTTGTGGGACCTGGGGGTCTGCTTTAGGTGGCATATGCAGGACCTGGGTGACAGGTTGAGGGGATTTTGTGTGTTTAGGTGAGGTAGTGGGGGCTGATGTTGGGAAATAGCGTTGAGGGGGATATGGAGGAAAATGGTATGGGTAAAACGGGTGGAATTCAGGTGTTTGTGGGACCTGGGGGTCTGCTTTAGGTGGCATATGCAGGACCTGGGTGACAGGTTGAGGGGATTTTGTGTGTTTAGGTGAGGTAGTGGGGGCTGATGTTGGGAAATAGCGTTGAGGGGGATATGGAGGAAAATGGTATGGGTAAAACGGGTGGAATTCAGGTGTTTGTGGGACCTGGGGGTCTCCTTTACGTGGCATATGCATGGCCTGGCTAGAAGGTTTAAGGGAATGTGTTTGTTTAGACATGGTAGTGGCTGCTGTTGGGGACGAGGGTGGTTGGGGGGGATACGGAGGGAAATGGTACTGGGACAACTGGTAGAACAGAGGGTATCCAGACGTAACAGGTTCAGTTGGAGGGAGGCCTGCAGGGCAGGAGAGGGTGAGCTCCCCAGCACCCGAGAGCATAAAAAGCAAACGCTCATCATCCTGAATTAAAAAATAAATAAAAAAGTACAAAAGTCAGGAAATAACCCCCCCAAAAAAAGTGACCATTTGATCACGTTCATGACCACAAGATGACATTAAGGACTACCTCCAACTCCACACAGGGTCCTGTGTATGGTGCAGTGATCACCACTCCTCCAAAGAATGGCTCAATAGTTAAGCCACATTGCTGGGTGATTGCGAGAAGTGGCTCCCACACACCAGACACTGAAAAACAATTTCAGTGTGAGCAACAGAATAGACTGTGGGCATACACCAGTCTACTGTCAAACATTCATAGAAATTAATTACTTTTGGATCAGCATTCATCCACCATAGGTTCAAATGAATACATTTCATATGCCCAAATATACCATGTGCACTGAAACAATGTCAAAGAATTACCCACCTTTGACTTGAAGAGCATTCGCTGCCATGGAAAGCTTCACCACCATGCCAGATAAATAGCAGGAGACAGAGGGAGGGGGGGGTGGTGCAACAGGACAAGACATGGTCATGGGTGCCCCCCACAGACGGAGTGGCAGAACATAGTTACCCCCCTGTATGAAGGAAAACAGTATCATGATGCAACCCATGTAAATGTGCTTTAATAGCCAACATGTGAATAGAGGCTCAAATCAACATTTAGCAGTACAAGATGATTAATTTTAACATTTTTTAGTAAGGGAAAGCCTCCATGGAGGAAATATCACCTCTTGAGTGACATGGCAGCCTTGGTATGGTGCGACAAAAAACACATCCCTGCGTGACCGCTTCACAGAGAAGCCACAGTGAGTTGGCATTCGGGACAGGGGAAGAACAGGAGACCCATCACCTGCACAAGACAGAAATACCTCAGGCTAAACCAACTCATATAGGGCTACGCAACCTACATGCATAAGCAGCATCAGTGTGTAATATTTTTCTTACTTAGTGGGCACATTCTACTTACCGCCGTCGACCAGAAAATGTGGAGCTCTTCCCCCTTTGACCCGAAGAGTCATTGTTTCATTGCTACACTGTACTGATGGCCCCATATGCTGGAGTTTAGCATCCAACTTGTGCCATTCTGGGAGAGGGAATGAATAAACAGGATTTGCGAAGGCTCAAACATGTGCCACCTTTAAGGGGCAATCTGGGATTCAAACAAAGGGCTCTAACATTTTAGTCCTCCATTCAGCAAAACAGAAGTCTGAAGTCTGGCCAGTTGCAGGGGGTCCATCTGAATTTAGAAAACACAGCCTTTTTAAACTAAATGTTGTGGTCCATGAAGTAGTCCAACAGTGAACACAGCCATCTTACCCCTTTCAAATCACCAATTGAGACACTTTGGGGTGGAACCACCTGCCACATGTCAGGACATACACCCATTTCAAGCAACGAGAAGACAAGATGAGGTGTACACATCATTGGATTCATTTTAAAAAATTGTTTTTGCAGACATCTAAAATTCAAACAGACACCCTGCAACTGGAGACATTTGAGAACATTAACACAGAGGAACGTGTTGTATAGCCACACATGTAACTACCAGTATAAAATGGTCAAATGTGTTGGTTAAATCACATTAGCTGGTGTTACAATCTGTAGCTAGAATGGGGCTAAACCAATGTATCTACTAAGTTCAGCTGTGGATGCAAAGACTGACCAACGATGTGTTGAAGCAATATAGCATTTCACTATTAGGTTACCGCTACATGATTTACAAACTGGAAAAAAGGGAGGCCTGGTGGCTTACCTTGTGATGCAGGCTGTCCAGCCTGATTACCAGCCTCAAATGCAAGAGATCCGTTTTGAGTCTTGATGCGGTCAGAAGTGGCGGATTCATCATTGGTTACTTCGAAACCCACCCTTCTCAGTAGGACCAATTTATTCCCAACTACAAGCCTCCCGGATCGGACAATCGTCGGATGAATTTTGGCATTTGGCATTGAAATGCTTGCGTCTGGAATCTGGCCATAGCAAGGGGTTAACACAGAGCTAATCGTTGCCATCACCGTAAAACACAATATAGGATGTTTACACGACATCACATCTCTAATCGTTTTTCGCATGGTGATACACACAAAAGTCTGTGCAATTGCGCTAATACGCGAGTTCACTGAGGTCTCTGGTAGAAGTTGCCCCAAATTTAAACGGCTTGCCTAATTGAAAGACCAATCAGAATTGACATTTTTTACACTACTTATTAGCGTTCCCGGTTAAGTTGCAGATAGAAATGCAGGCCAATTGAGGTGCCGGTGCCGTCGCGACCCGTCATTCAGGGCAGGTGGGGCTGAGCCCCACATATTATTTTTTGGGAGGGCTTGCCTGTTTTGAATGTTATTTGGGCATTAATACGTGTCACATAACAGTTTGCAAACATAAAAAAATATATATATTGTAATGACACAGCAGGGAGCAGGTCTCGAACCCTCGACCTTCGAGCCCGAGGTCCGGCGCGCTATCGACTGTGCCGCAAAAGCATGCTCGTGCGGCAGTGTCGATTTCCGCGGTTATAAACCCAGGGTCGTTACAATATATATATATATATATATATATATGCGTCTTTATTAACTAAATTATATATATATATATATGCCTCAGAGCTCTGTCACTCATGGGGACTTCACATCACTGCGAAGTGTAAGAGGAGACATTGAAAATTCTAGCCCTTCGGCTGCTGCCATAGAAGTGCCCATCCAAGATGGCTCAAGGTCATTGACCACAGATAAAATGAAGTCAAATCACTTTATATGTACAGTAGCTTGGATTGGACTGATCAGGTCAACATCATACTTTCAAAATCTTAGCTAGCAGTCATCATCATGAATCAAGTTAACAATCTACTGGCAAATCCTTTAAAATCCTTATCGTATGAAGAGAAATAATGAAGAGAAATTATAGATAAGACGTATTGGTGCTCATCAGCCATTGGACATTACACAACAAGTTGGAAATGGCAAATTCAATGAGTGGTTTGGAAGGAATCAGTGACAGTGGCTGTGTGGTCACAAACCTGGAATTAAGGGGCTCTTTTTTTAAATGATAAACATTCAAAATTGGCCATGCTGTCAATGAAGCATGATTTGTGCCTCGCTCAAAACAACTGTTAACTTGGAGGCCCGCTAATATTTTAAGAGCTTTCATTGTCTGCTTTAAAGAACCCTTTATTTATCCTAGGCTGCTAACTTGATGTTACAGGGAGAACACTGTAAGAATGGCCCGTGTTCTGAATTCTGTCACTATACATTTCAAAAGTGCTAAACAAATAGTTATTGACTATAAAGTATGTCTGTTCACAGTGCCTTTCTCTATCGTTCTCGACTCACAGAACCTCCTGAAGCACTGTTAGCTGGTCTAAATCAATCAGAGGCTAGTTAATCAATTAGTATGGCACATCAACTTTTGATTTTTAACTATGATTGTTATTGTGTCCTCTTTATGTAGGCTATCTTTCCAGTTATAGACTGTACGAACTGTTAATCTCTGCTCTTATTAGAGCAGGGATATAAACTAGCCTATATAATAAACCACAATAATTGCAATAACACTCAGGAGTCGGGATTTAATGTTTTATTCATTTAATCAGAAACATAACATGATATATACAGTGGGGCAAAAAAGTATTTAGTCAGCCACAATTGTGCAAGTTTTCCCACTTAAAAATATGAGAGAGGCCTGTAATTTTCATCATAGGTACACTTCAACTATGACAGACAAAATGAGAAAAAAAATCCAGAAAATCACATTGTAGGATTTGTAATGAATTAATTTGCAAATTATGGTGGAAAATAAGTATTTGGTCAATAACAAAAGTTTATCTCAATACTTTGTTATATACACTTTGTTGGCAATGACAGAGGTCAAACATTTTCTGTAAGTCTTCACAAATGTTTTCACACACTGTTGCTGGTATTTTGGCCCATTCCTCCATGCAGATCTCCTCTAGAGCAGTGATGTTTTGGGGCTGTTGCTGGACAACACAGACTTTCAACTTCTCCAAAGATTTTCTATGGGGTTGAGATCTGGAGACTGGCTAGGCCACTCCAGGACCTTGAAATGCTTCTTACGAAGCCACTCCTTCATTGCCCAGGCGGTGTGTTTGGGATCATTGTCATGCTGAAAGACCCAGCCACGTTTCATCTTCAATGCCCTTGCTGATGGAAGGAGGTTTTCACTCAAAATCTTACGATACATGGCCCCATTCATTCTTTCCTTTACACGGATCAGTCGTCCTGGTCCCTTTGCAGAAAAACAGCCCCAAAGCATGATGCTTCCACCCCCATGCTTCACAGTAGGTATGGTGTTCTTTGGATGCAACTCAGCATTCTTTGTCCTCCAAACACGACGAGTTGAGTTTTTACCAAAAAGTTCTATTTTGGTTTGATCTGACCATATGACATTCTCCCAATCTTCTTCTGGATCATCCAAATGCTCTCTAGCAAACTTCAGACGGGCCTGGACATGTACTGGCTTAAGCAGGGGGACATGTCTGGCACTGCAGGATTTGAGTCCCAGGCGGCGTAGTGTGTTACTGATGGTAGGCTTTGTTACTTTGGTCCCAGCTCTCTGCAGGTCATTCACTAGGTCCCCCCGTGTGGTTCTGTGATTTTTGCTCACCATTCTTGTGATCATTTTGACCCCACGGGTGAGATCTTGTGTGGAGCACCAGATCGAGGGAGATTATCAGTGGTCTTGTATGTCTTCCATTTCCTAATAATTGCTCCCACAGTTGATTTCTTCAAACCAAGCTGCTTACCTATTGCAGATTCAGTCTTCCCAGCCTGGTGCAGGTCTACAATTTTGTTTCTGGTGTCCTTTGACAGCTCTTTGGTCTTGACCATAGTGGAGTTTGGAGTGTGACTGTTTGAGGTTGTGGACAGGTGTCTTTTATACTGATAATAAGTTCAAACAGGTGCCATTAATCCAGGTAACGAGTGGAGCACAGAGGAGCCTCTTAAAGAAGAAGTTACAGGTCTGTGAGAGCCAGAAATCTTGCTTGTTTGTAGGTGACCAAATACTTATTTTCCACCATAAATTGCAAATAAATTCATTAAAAATCCTACAATGTGATTTTCTGGATTTTTTTTCTTCACATTTTGTCTGTCATAGTTGAAGTGTACCTATAGTGGTTAGAGTGTTGGGCCAGTAACTGAAAGGCTGCCCCTGAACAGGGCAGTTAACCCAATTCTCCTTGGTAGGCCATCATTGTAAATAAGAATTTGTTCTTAAAAGACTTGCCTAGTTAAATAAAAAAAATAAAAAAAGTCACTGCTGCCCATACTGGACCCTCCTGAGTGACCCCTGGCTCATTCACCTTGTCTGGAACCATAGACATGTGTACATCATTGGAACTTCCTCCTCTTGGTGCTCAGGGGTTGGAGATGGCTGAAGGATCTGACCAGAAGCCTGCAATGACTGAATGAGCCTCTGGCTTTGGCTGTGGTTGCTCCTTGGCTCTGAAATTGTCAGGAGTTGCAGCATCCAGCCATAGCCACCAGAGGTGTGAGAGATGGTTGTGATCTCACTGTCCTGCAGTGAGAGGTCAGCTCCAGCTTGGTGTGTCCAGGAAGAAGGGGGTGGGGCTGTGAAGTGACTGCCCACCCCTATCAGGTGTCCATGGTCACGGTGGAGCACGTTGTCGATGCGGAGGTTGATTGTGACAGAGGACACATGTCGAACTCTATGAAGGAGAGGATGCTCTATGAAGGAGAGGATGCTCACTGCCACAGTAGGGGAGAGATGCTGTTGGTAGTGGGTCCTCCTCCACCCTTATGATGACATGGTTTCTCAGTCTGTGGTGGTGGAGGGGGGTCATCATAGACACGGCATATGGAGCTGCTTTCGAGTGATGCTGCCCAACGCAGTTGTTTGGCATGAGCTCCACCCAGGGGCCCAGGCCCAGCACACAGGGGCCTCCATTCAGGTTCTGATGTGTTATGGTGCCAAACACACCATAGAGGACAGGGAGCGCAGGCCAGAGCTTACCCTTGTCTGACAGAGTCAGAGAGAGCAAGAGAGTGTGAAATTATTATCTCAGTTAATGATACAGTAGGCCTAAGCATCGTTACACTAAGATACATTAATAGACACTAAGCACTACAAAATGGTTATTTACCATTTTTTTAAGCGTTGATCGATTGTTTTGTTCACGTCAGGGGATGATGCTGCCAACGACTCAGTTGTTTGTATGTCAGGAATGGTTTGAGTTTGTTCCCTGTCTGAAGAAAAAAGAGCAAGCACATGGAAGAGGAAATGCTTAGATGTTTTGTGAACAATTATAATTAAAAAAAATAAGATTGTGTTGTTAACTGCTTTACTCTCAGTTACCTGTTTGAAACTGTTCTATCACAATGGCAGATGACAAGGAGGAGGAGTGGGACTGTTTTGTACGTATGTTGCTTCTTAAAGGAACCATTGAGTCAATCACAAAAAGGTCTTCCTCATTCTCCTCCAGTGCTCTGAGCCCTTCTTCGGCAGTGGCCTCTGTAATTGTGGGTTTAGGAGATTGGTGGAAGCTGTGAATGAGTTTGGATAAATTTAGCTCCATTTGTTCAGAGATCTCTATAGTAGAATACTCAGGTTCAAGTTTGAGTCCACTGTCTTCGTTACCTATGGGAGACAATCTATTCTAGATCTGTTACCTACGGGATACAAATCTATTCTAGATCTTGCTATAAGTGTGATCTTGGCTTGTGAACGTACATCCTCTCACATTTGTGAGCCAACTGGTTCTGCTGTGCTGACACTTTCTTGGGTCTGTTTTTGGGGCAAAGGAGGGAGTGGGGGAGAAGTTGGGGCAGAGGAGTGCACATCAAGTTCCCCTGCTTTATTCTCCTCTTTTCCAGGCACAGAAATTAAGTGTGCTGGCAGGTGGCTTGGTCTCTTGTTTACCTTCTATTATAAACACGTCTCCAGGTTCACCGCCATCCATACACTCTTCACTGCCATATGATGTGCCAATCAATGCCCTAGCTAAGTCCTCCATACCGGTCACCTGGTTTCCTGATAGCAGTGAAATGTAGGCTTATAAGTGTTTTAAAGCTACAATATGTAGGTTTTTGGGTGACCCGACCAAATTCACACAGAAATGTATGTTAAAGATCTGTCATTCTCATTGAAAGCAAGTCTAAGAAGTGAGAGATCTGTTCTATGTAAGCTATTTCTATGCTTCCCGTTTTTGAGTATTTTACATTCAGTTTTGAACACCAGCTTCAAACAGCTGAAAATACAATATTTTTGGTTAGGGAAAATATATTTCACAGCGGTTTAGATGGTACAATGATTCTCTACACAATGACTGCTTGTTTTCTGACATAAACTGAAATTAGGCAAACTATTAGAATTTCAGCAACCGGGAAATGGGGGAGCGATTTCTGCGTATTGCATCTTTAATGATGCATCTTTCCTACAATGGCCGAAGATCTTTCCTTAACATTATAATTATTTCACAATACTGAGAGATATTAACAGCTACGGCTGTAAATATTTAGGCAGTTTATTCTAATGCTTACCCAATAAAAATGTCTCTAAATCACTGATGTGGCACATCATTGCGCACATGTTAGGCTTCACATCATGAAATATGTTGAGACAAATCACAAACAGTTGCCTATAAGTAGAAAAATAGAACAATTGATTGAACAGGAAATGTATTTCATATGATTGAAATAGGGCTGACTGTTTATATCTTAATGTGGTCATCTCGGTTTTCATTTGAGCATCTTTTTATACGTCGCTTTTTTGTATAAATTGCAAAGACATCGGCAACTTCATATTTGTCGTCAGCTTTGTTCTTAAGTTATCACAGTCACAGAGAGACGGCTAAACCATGCGATTCTATGTTCGTCGAGATATTCTGTGTGTAAAGTGACTCGAGAGGGAAAAAAAGCACTACCCACAGATTACACTACGGAGAGAGACATGGTTCAATGTGCCATTAAATCAGCACAATCGAACTTGTTCTTTTTCTTCCATTTGCTGTCATGGTTAGAGCGTTGGACTAGTAACCAAAAGGTTGCAAGATCGAATCCCCGAGCTGACAGGGTAAAAATCTGTCGTTCTGCCCCTGAACAGCTAGACTACCTATTTCATTATTGAATTTATGGATCAAGCCTTAGCAGTCATTCGGATCTCATTCCCAATGATCGGTACTTTAGTTTATTATGATGTCCAGCGATTCTGAATTTGCAATGCACCCGATGGTCAACGTTTTTCTGTGCAATACCCTTTTGATGTGAACATTTGGAAGGTTTTGGTGAGAATTAGGCAATTTTATATACAGTAAAATTCAAAAGTTTGGACACACCTACTCATTCCAGGGTTTTGCTTTATTTTGTACTATTTTCTACATTGTAGAATAATAGTGAAGACATCAGAACTATGAAATAACACATATAGAATCATGTAGTAACCAAAAATGGTTAAATAAATCAAAATATATGTTTAATTTGAGTTTCTTCAAAGTAGCCACCCTTTGCCTTGATGACAGCTTTGCACACTCTTGGCATTCTCTCAACCAGCTTCATGAGCGAGTCACCTGGAATGCATTTCAATTAACACGTGTGCCTTGTTAAATGTTCATTTGTGGAATCTCTTTACTTCTTAATGCGTTTGAGCCAATCAGTTGTGTTGTGACAAGGTAGGGGTGGTTTACAGAATATAGTCCTATTTGTTCAAAAAACAAATTCATATTATGGCAAGAACAGCTTAAATAAGCAAAGAGGAAAGACAGTCCTTCATTACTTTAAGACATGAAGGTCAGTCAATGCGGAAAATTTAAATTACTTTGAAAGTTTCAAGTGCAGTCACAAAAACCATCAATCACTATGATGAAACTGACTCTCATGAGGACCGCCACGGGAAAGGAAAACCCAGAGTTACCTCTGCTGCAGAGGATAAGTTCATTTTGCACGCCCATTTTTGCACGCCCATTTTTTGAGTTTTTGAATTGTTAAAAAGTTTTGCACGCCCATTTTTTCAGTTTTTGATTTGTTAAAAAAGTTTGAAATATCCAATAAATGTCGTTCCATTTCATGATTGTGTCCCACTTGTTGTTGATTCTTCACAAAAAAATACAGTTTTATATCTTTATGTTTGAAGCCTGAAATGTGGCAAAAGGTCGCAAAGTTCAAGGGGGCCGAATACTTTCGCAAGGCACTGTATATATATATATATATATATTATAAAGATCAGTCCTTCTTGATTTTTTTAAATTACATATCTACACATAGTACCCCATAATGATAAAGTGAAGACAACTTCTTAGACATTTTTAACTCATTTATTAAAAAAGAAATACAGAAATATCTCATTTACATAAGTATTCACACCCCTGAATCAATACTTTGTAGAAGCACCATTGGCAGCAATTACAGCCGTGAGTCTTTCTGGAAAAATCTTGCCTGGATTGTGCGACATTTGCCCATTATTCTTTTAAAAATTCTTCAAGCTCTGTCAAATTGGTGGTTGTGTCACACACTGATCTGTTTCACCTGTCTTTGTGATTGTCTACACCCCCTCCAGGTGTTGCCCATCTTCCCAATTATGCCCAGTATATTTATACTGGGCATATACCTGTGTTCTCTGTTTGTCTGTTGCCAGTTTGTTTGTTTCACAACGTTTGTTCCCCTGGGTCTGTCTGGTCTTGCGCCTGTTTTCTAGTCCTTCTCTTTTCTTTTTTTTACCGTTCTGCCTGCCGTTCTATACCTCTGCCCCACCTCACTGGATTATTGACCCCTGCCTGCCCTGACCCTGCCTTCTGTTCTGGACCTTTTGCACCCTCTCTGGATTATTGACCCCTGCCTGCCCTGACCCTGCCTGCTGTTCTGGACCTTTTGCATCCTCTCTGGATTATTGACCCTTGCCTGCCCTGACCCTGCCTGCTGTTCTGGACCTTTTGCACCCTCTCTGGATTATTGACCCCTGCCTGCCCTGACCCTGCCTGCTGTTCTTGACCTTTTGCACCCTCTCTGGTTTATTGACCCCTGCCTGCCCTGACCCTGCCTGCTGTTCTGGACATTTTGCACCCTCTCTGGTTTACTGACCCCTGCCTGCCCTGACCCTGCCTGCTGTTCTGGACATTTTGCACCCTCTCTGGATTACTGACCTCTGCCTGCCCTGACCCTGCCTGCTGTTCTGGACATTTTGCACCCTCTCTGGATTACTGACCTCTGCCTGCCCTGACCCTGCCTGCTGTTCTGGACCTTTTGCACCCTCTCTGGATTATTGACCCCTGCCTGCCCTGACCCTGCCTGCTGTTCTGGACCTTTTGCACCCTCTCTGGATTATTGAGCCCTGCCTGCCCTGACCCTGCCTGCTGTTCTGGACCTTTTGCACCCTCTCTGGATTACTGACCTCTGCCTGCCTTTGCTCTGTAGTTTGCCTGCCCTGTACTAGAAATAAACATTTGTTGTCACGTTCTGCCCTTTGTCACATTCAGTTCCTTTGGTTTGTCTTTGTTTTAGTATGGTCGGGTGTGAGTTGGGGTGGGCAGTCTAGGTGCGTTTTCTATGATTTGGTATTTCTGTGTTTGGCCTGGTATGGTTCTCAATCAGAGGCAGGTGTCGTTAGTTGTCTCTGATTGAGAATCATACTTAGGTAGCCTTTTCCCACCTGTGTTTCGTGGGTGATTATTTTCTGTTATGTGTATGTCACCTTTCAGAACTGTTTCATTTCGTTTCTCCTTTGTTATTTTGTTTAGTGTTCTCGGTTTAATAAATATATGATGAACACTTATCACGCTGCGCTTTGGTACTCACCTCATTCCAACGACGATCGTGACATTTGTTTTATCGGCACTGTCTGCATCTGGGTCATACCTGAAACCTGATATGTTGACCATTGCTAGACAACCATTTTCAGGTCTTGCCATAGATTTTCAAGCAGATTTAAGTCAAAACTGTAACTCGGCCACTCCGGAACATTCACTGTCTTCTTGGTAAGCAACTCCAGTGTAGATTTGGCCTTGTGTTTTAGGTTATTGTCCTGCTGAGAGGTGAAGTCATCTCCCAGTGTCTGGTGGAAAGCAGACTGAACCAGGTTTTCCTCTAAGATTTTGCCTGTGCTTAGCTCTATTCTGTTTCTTTTTATCCTGGAAAAACTCCAGTCCTTAACAATTGCAAGCATACCCATAACACGACGCATCCACCATTATGCTTGAAAATATGGAGAGTGGTACTCTTGAATATGTTGTATTGGATTTGCAACAAATGTAACGGATGTGAAATGGCTAGCTAGTTAGCGGTTCGCGCCCGGGTATGGGCGAGGGGACGGTCTAAAGTTATACTGTTACACAAAAGTAACACTTTGTATTCAGGACAAAAAGGGAATTGCTTTGACACATTTTTGTATAGTATTACTTTAGTGCCTTGCAAACAGAATGCATATTTTGTAATCATTTTATTCTGCACAGGCTTCCTCCTTTTCACTCTATCAATTAGGTCAGTATTATGGAGTAACTACAATGTTGTTGATCCACCCTCAGTTGTCTCCTATCACAACTGTTTTAAAGTACTATTGGCCTCATGGTGAAATCTCTGAGCGGTTTCCTTCCGCTCCGGCAACTGGGTTAGGAATGACGCCTGTATCTTTGTAGTGACTGGGTGTAATTAATAACTTCACCATGCAAAGGGATATTCAATGTCTGCTTTTTTTTTACCCATCTACCAATAGGTGCCTTTCTTTGCGAGGCATTGGAAAACCTCCCTGGTCTTTGGTTGAATCTCTGTCTGAAATTCACTGCTCAACTGAGGGACCTTTAATTGTATGTTTGGGGTGCAGAGATGAGGTAGTCATTCAAAAATCATGTTAATAAACACTTATTTCACACAGTGAGTACATGCAACTTACTTTGACTTGTTGCATATCTTGCATATCTTTACTCCTGAACTTATTTAGGCTTGCCATAACAAAGGGTTTGAATACTTATTGGCTCAAAACATTAATTTGTAAACATTTTGAAAAACTTAATTCCACTTTGACATTGAGATATTGTGTATAGACCAGTGACAATAAATTCAGGCTGTAACAGAACAAAATGTGGAAAAAGTAAGAGTGAATACTTTCTGAAGGCACTGTAGGTAATGTGGTTTCCAGAGTTTAATAACACTACTTTGTCAGGGTGAACAGCTGCTGTTGATTAAAGATGTGAGCTGGGGGTAATGTGTCAAACAGCTTCCCTGCTGATCATTAATCTGCATTTCCAAGTGTGTCTGTGTGTATGAGTGAGAGACATGTGACACGCAAGCATGCTTACACTTGTGGGTGAACTAGGCAAAAATACAACATCCTACAGCTGCAAGCAGTCTGACCTCTGAGAGTTTGGAGGTGTGCCCTTTTTGTCACATGCCTGTCTGTTTCCTTAACTTTGTCCCCAAGCTATTGCACACAGATTGCGTAGGAAGTGCCTGGTGCACAAAATTAGTGTTTCCTTGATACAATCAGACACCATCATACAATATGATACCTAATTTCATTGTGATTGGTATCAGGCATATGCAGAGTGTGTGTATACACACACACTACAGCACATTATAATTATATTTCCAAGCAAATATCCTCCTGTCTTATGTATCTTCATATAATTTACTATGGTCTATCTGTTATCAAATTAAAAGTTGAAAACATTACCTTTTAAATTGGCAAAAATTAGCAAAACTTACACTGTTTTATTAAGATACTTCACACACTCATTTCCTCTCTGCACTTGCAGCATCTCTACCTCAATGCATGGTATGCCTGTTCTGTTCTTTGAGAACATTTAGACATAATTCCTCTTTCAGTAACTTTAAGGCAAAGTAACAGATGCTTCAATAAACCAATTTAATTTCCATCAAAAGCAATAAAGGCTGCTCTTTCAATATATACCTCTGATCCTTTAGACTTCTGCTTCACATTTGTCGTGTTGTTGGGTAACACACTGGCTTTCCCTTTTCTCCCGTTGGTCTCATGGGTCAAGTGTAGCCATTTTGTAGTTGTCCTGTTTGCACTGAGTGGATCTGTTATAGTGATGCTCAGTCTCTCCTCTACATACCTTTTCACACTGTTTTCTGTAATCTCATCAGTCAAGGATTACTTTAAGATCATTAGAGTGGCGCAAAGATACCAGCAGTGCACGAGGACAGTAGAGAAAAAACACACACACACACAGACACACCTCACAGACACAAAGATTTACAAATGCATAGAGGAAATCAGTTAGAATAGGAATAGGTGGATGTGTGTATTCTGGTAGATGTGTGTATTGTGTAAGTGTGTGTATTGTGTAGGTGTGTACAACATACCTATTGTTTTGACGCCAAGTTCATGGATTATTGCCAGTATGCTGGGACTAACCTCAGGCAGACACTGAGCAAAGGAGGACAGGTGGTACTGTCAACCGACAAACACAGACTAGCCTACAAAGAACTTAAGATACATTTTTATACAGTGACATACACAAAACACATTCATGTAACTAACATGATACAGTAAGTGATGAGGATTACTATAATATGTAAATAGGTTTAGGTCAATCGTAATATACACCGGACAAAGTCTTCTGTGAAGTCGAAACATAGTGTATTTGGGTGCAAGAATAAAGCACTTGGAGCAGCAATAGTCTATGTGAGGGCCTCTCATTCATTCCACAATTGTAACATAGTGCCATGTGTTGTGTATGCTGTCAACAAGTCATAACAGGTTGTCATGTATTGTACAGCTTGGGATCAGTCCCACCTCTCATCATACACACCTCATATGAATTTACCTTTGTATGAGGGGTGTTTTGTGTGTGTGTGTGTGTGTGTGTGTGTGTGTGTGTGTGTGTGTGTGTGTGTGTGTGTGTACCCTATTATTAGATGAGATGCGGTGTATAAGAAGTGTTCTGGGGAAGAGAGTGATCCTCATATCCACTGGACAGCCTTCCATGAGATCACAAAGAGGCTAGAGGAGAGACCGTGGGAATTAACTCTTTCCCGTCCATTGTTACTGCAAGGTACTAGACACACGCAACACATCTCTTCTGGTCCACCTTAAGAGAGCAGAGAGGCAGCCTGTTGTGGGGAGAGCCTCACCAGCACATGCCTGGCTCTTTAAGGCAGACTGGGGCAGTTGTATTCCTGTTTAAAGGCACATACACACACAAAAGTGTATACATTCAGACGGACCTTGAATATTAACTTCTGAACAAAATTAACCTTTACAGGGTGCAAGGGTCAAAATGAGGTTTCCTTAAACGTAACAGTCAGTTTAACACTCACTTTTACATTAAAACATTAGGAATTAATATATGGATGTTTTTTTGCCCAACAATAGGCCAACTGAGAAAATGTTATTGTAGCCTGTGTTTGTTTTTTAATTATAACTTTTTTTTGTTTTGCCATTTCAAACAGTGCTTTAGGAACCAGGGTTGTATTCGATCCTTGAAAGGTATTTGGTAAGTTTCAGAATGTACAGTGAAAAAACAAAGATAGATGTGATTCATATCAAATATTTCATTGTCATTCCACAACTTCCTGAATCTTTGAATATAATAAAATATAATAGTCCTATAATTTAATAATTTAATTGAACTTCATAGATAAGCATCCTTTCTGCTACTAGCATGCATGCCTTAATCGTGACCCTTTCCAAGCGAGTACTCGCGAGAATACGTGCCCATTTGAACTGAATGTAAAATGGCGCCTTCCAACAACTGTGTAGGAAGTATTGAAAGAAAAGTGCTAATTATTAATAGAATATACAAAAGCTGGGCCTAAGAGGACCTTCAAGACACATCATAATTTAAATAGTAACAGATAAGACCGTTAGATCAGAATACAAGGGATATGGGTGGGAGTTATTATATCTCAGCGTCTGTACCACAACACTAGCGCCCGTGCAATGCACCTTGGAGTCCTGTTCGCGTACATGCGCAAGATACATGTGGACGCGGGGGCGAGCTGGCCTCGAAATCAGGTGCTGCGGTGGTATCACCGTCCAAATCTACAGAAAATGCAGATAATTAATAGTTTGAATAATTACAAGGCATGTCCAAATATATTTACAATGCATTATCACAACACACTCATTGACTGTATAGACACAAACAGTTTAATCTTATCAGTGTCTGTTGACATAATTATTTAATTGAAATACGAACCTTTACAGTCAAATGTATTTCTTGCAATAAGACAATAGTTCGCTGGACTGGCACAATTTAGGGTCCCCTGGTCTCTCGGGTGCACGCCATGCTCGTTCCCGTAAAAATGAAATGTGTTGTTGCCAATGACTGTATATGGTTGTTGCCTCGCCTTTACAAGTGGAATTTACGGTAAAGGATCTCCGACTCCTCGCCATGTCTGATGAGGCCGTTGCTTGTCAGCAGTCCGGGATTCACGTTGTTCTACCGGGCTTACTTCCGTAGTTTTCTATGTATCGATTAAATAATGTTCTCTTAATAGTAACATTTTACAGTTAGACACATATTTTCCATAAACGCTCGGAATTGTATTGGATAAACTTGTACGCGCGAGCCAAATTCTTCGTGTGGATTTCCCACATTGTTCTATTCGAAACGAGGGTAAATATCTCAGAAATAAGCACACGTCACGTAGCTGGCTAGCAAGCTAGTTAGCTAATTGTGATATTGTTTAGTTGGCTAGCTAACTGTTAAATTAAAATTATTGCAATTCAATGCACACTATACAAAGAATACTAACAAATGGCATGTGGAAAGCAAATGACTTGGGGTTTATCGAATTACTTTTGAACGCCGTGCCTTGGCTGAACCGAGGGGTTTTGGTTTTTATTTAAGGTAGCATGGGAAGATGTACTGCTAGCTAGTTAGCTAGCCAGACAACGTTAGCAACTAGTTAGCTAGGTATTGTTGTAGAATGCTTTGCAGAAGTTGCACGTATGTTTATCACTCAAGTACACTATTTTTCAAATGTTAACTTCATTCAGATTGTGGGATTTTAGTAGTTAAACTAGGCAGCATGAATATAATTACTATAAGAAAAAGCCATCATGTGATAAATGGCTAAGGATGCACAGAGGTTGGTGGCTCTTTACACTGCCCCTGTAGTAAATGTAGCTAGCAAGCAAATCTTAGCATCATGATAATAATACTATCATATTTTTTCTAAGACAAATAATGAATACTACAACGGCCCAATGCAGTATACAGAACATAGTGCCAAGTGTTCAGATGGCGGAATAATTGGTTCAAAGTTCATCATAGAAAGGGGTTTGCCAGTGCACTTTGCCCTAATTGGCTTTACTTCCCCCTCTAATACAGCTCGCCAAACCCGGAAATTTGTCACCTCTGGTTCGTTTATCAATACCTATGGGGAAAATGAATTGGGAATTAATAGGGTTTTGGAATAAACCCCCAAAATAAGGTCTGAGGTTAACGCAGGCTTAGGGGATCTTATACCCTTTGTTCTATGAGATGATCAGTCAGTTAACATGGCATTTATGAGCTTTAAAAAAAATAATGTATTACATAAATGCATCAGAGTCCACAAAGTGGCGTTAGCTGATTTAAGATGATCTCATAGAATAAAACGCCTCTATTTACCAGAACTTATTTTCAGCATTTATCTCCACGGTGAACCACGGTGGAGTTAGTGCCTACAAAAAGATACCATTACTATTTCTCTCTATGCAAACCGTTGTGTACCTGGGCCTTTAAATGTCTAATAGACACTGGGGCTCATTCAGCCGGACAGAATGTTTTGGAACATGACATTTGTCTGCAATGTTCGAGGCTACTGAACGTGGCACTGAAGTGTGTGAGGTTGTATTGGTGACTGTGGCTGCAGTCTATTGACACCAGAGTTAAAGGATGTGATATTGCTGCCCAGTTCTTGACCTGTGATGCTGGACATCTGTGTTAACTATATCCTTTCTTTCCCCACCAGGTGCTGTGGAGGGCAGAGTGAATTGTCATGAACGAGCCCGTAGAGAGCGGTGTGGTCTCATTTGATGAATACGTGCGTCAGAAGGCCCGCAGTGTGCCCCAGCACCGTATGAAGGAGTTCCTGGAGTCCCTGGCCAACAAGGGCCCTGAGACGCTGCAGGACTTCAGACAGCAGGGCGATGCCGCCACTACCACCACCATGGTTTACCAGCAGGGGGGCAACTGTGTATACACAGACAGCACAGAGGTAGCTGGCTCACTGCTGGAGCTGGCCTGTCCGGTAAGAGGAGAGACCTCCTTACGTGGTTCCTTCAGTAGTTCCGTTCTTTTGAATCCACCTCAGGCTGCCGAGTGCCCTTTGCCCTTATCTAGTCTAGTCTATATATGTTAAAAAAAATATATAAAAAAACGGATCCAATTGACCAAATTGATAGTAAAGCCCAACTCATCCTTCAACACTGGCAGCACCTATCTTATTGTCATTATCATTGCTACTTTTACTCTGCGATTGATTCATTCTCCTGTGGCTCAACAGGTGCAGGTGACCTCTGCACAGATCTCACCCCAGATGGCTTCTGGTGTGCACCAGGGGTCTGAACAGCTGATACAAGTACAGGTGAGACCTTCCCTCACTCACCCTACCTATTACACTATAAGCAGTGTTTACACTCAATTATTCTCCAGACTGGACCGATAGGCCTCTTTATTGACATCCAGGGCCTGTAACCAAAATGTTCAAATGAAAATACAGTGGTCAGGGAAACACAGAACCCCACCACCCTCAGACATGTGGCATGTAATGGATGGTGGTGCACTGTGCATTCTCATTCTCTGTGATCAGGTGCAGATCCAGGGGCAGCAGGACCAGACGGTGGACCTCCAGGGCATTCCCACAGCAGCCCAGCTGGTCCAGCAAGGAGAGCTCACAGAGGAGCAGCACCAACAGGTGCACACACACACACCATGCTGCATTATTAAATACACACCCACCCCATCCATGTACTCTCCTCACCCAGTAAGTGTATACACCATGCTCAGGTGTTTGTTCTGTCTCGTTCAGATCCAGGCCCAGTTGGTGGCAGCAGTGTCAGGCGGTCAACAAATCCAGCATATTCAACTACAAGGGGGTCAGCAAATTCAGCTCCAAGGAGGTCAACACATCCAGCTTCAAGGGGACTTACAGGGTGGTCAACAAATCCAGCTGCCGGGCGGTCAACAAATCCAGCTACCTTGCGGTCAACAAATCCAACTGCCAGGCGGTCAACAAATCCAACTGCAAGGTGGGCAACAAATCCAGCACATTCAGCTACCAGGCGGTCAACAAATTCAACTACAGGGAGGCCAGCAGATCCAGATCCAGACGGTGGAGGCCATGTCTCCTCAGCAGCAGCAGGGCTCTCCCCGAGAGCCAGAGAGGAGAGCTGGTGTCCTCCAACCTGCCAAGAAGCGCAAGATGGATGTCCCCATCCAGGTGTCCTATGCCCTCCCTCAGAGCCAGCAGGGCCAGCAGGTGGTTCTGGCCCTCCCCCAAGGGCAGGGGCAGCAGCAGCAGTACTTGTCCATCCGGCCAGACCTGCTCACTGTGGACAGCACCCACCTGTACAGCACCACGGGTACCATCACAGGCCCTGCCGGGGAGACCTGGACCATCCCTGTGTACTCTGGGGGGCAGCAAGGGGGCGTGCATCATATTGCCATTCCCCAGGAGGCATACAGCACGATGCAGGTGTCCTCCAGTCACCACGACAACAAAGACAATGGAGTGGCCCACTCCTCATCGTCGGGTGCCTTGTCCGTCCAGTCGGGTGGCACCGTGTCGGTGTCCGGGACGACGAATGAGGAAGTGGTGCAGACGCTGTTCCCAACGCAGTTCATGAACGGGAACATTCACTGCCCAGTGGTGGTCCAGACGGTGGGCGGGGCTTACAATAGCACACAGCAGCTTCACATCTGGGACCCCCAGCAGCAGCAGGAACACCAGGAGCACCAGCTCCACCTACAGGTCAGAACAGGACCTTCACCTCTTGGGTGACCCTGACTTTGTCCTTGCCTCCGATTTCAAGGTTTTCCACAACATTAATGTAGATTTGTGCTTTATGACATATGTTGGATTAATCAATAATTAACATGTTGGACTGTTAGATTATGTTGTAGATTAAGTCAGTACTCTCCCCCAGTTAAGCAGGATATGATTATTTCAATTAATGAACACCTATTCCCTGTCTCCAGTTTTATGTCCCCTGTGCTGTCTTTCTCCCCTTGGAGGCATTTTAGGAAATATTTAATTCCCTGCACCACAAATGAGCAAAGCATGTAGTGTGCATGTTTCTCTTCTAACGTTTCACTTCAAATGTGTCCCCCTGCAGGGTCACGTGGAGTCAGAGTCCCAGGTGGAAGCCCCCCAGGAGCTACTGATGCCCATCTCCCTGAAGCCTGAGGAGGGCCTGGATGTGTGGCGCCTCTGGGTCCAGCGCAAGAACGCAGAGCTGGACAAGGACGAGCAGAACAAGCTGGCGCCCATTGGACGTGAGTGTCAACAAACTCATTAAATTGCCTTCGCCAAGTATGTGAACTTCTCATCCACTCTCTCCTCCCTTCCTGTCTCTCTCTCCTGCATCTGTCTTTCTCTTGTAGGTTTTTAGGTTCTTAATTCTGAATATGTCAATGAATGTTCTACTAGTCAGAGTTTGGATAAAAGTTTCTTCTAAATTACCATATTTATTTTCTCTCTCTTTGTGCAGGTCGGCAGGCCCTGCGCTTCCAGGAGGACCTGGTGTCGAGTGCGGTGGCTGAGCTCAACGTGGCTCTGGCTCTCATGACCCAGGAGGCCCAGGGGCTGGAGGGAGAACGTTTTGAGCCTGATGCCCTCTACTACATCTTCCTGTGTATACAGAAGGTATGCATACCACATGACCAGTGGCATGTAAATCTTGGTGGGGCAAACACCATTTTTTGTTGTTGTTGATGAATGCCAACAAAGCCACTAGACAATACATTAATTGCACTATAACAGTGACAAACGCTGCGCACAAACTGTTAGGGCCTACATAAAGCTGTCCCAACAGCAGTCCTAACAGCAGTCCAAAAAACCCCAGTTAATTCAGCTTCGTTTACATAGCTGATGGGGGGGGGGCAGGGTTGTGTCATGACGTCCGTGATCTTCAGGTCTGTTCTAGAAAGAGGCTTGAGTTCCCAAGTTTGACAAACGTTCAAAACTTATTTTCCCAGTCAGAGCTTGTTTCTTTCAGTTCAGAGTCCCCAGTTGTCTTGAACTCCCTGAAGTCTGAGATTTCCGAGTTTCTAGTTGTTTCGAACGCGGTAGAAGTCATGCTAGATTGACAGCATAGCCCATGTTTATCTTTTTTAAGCTTGGAAAACAAACCCTTAAACCCAGACTTGGACCACACACCCACTCTACTGAATAATAGGCTAGTGATTTCTTTGCAATGCTTACAGTAGGCCATTGATTCCTTCCAAACCACTCATTGTTGAATTTGTGACGTGTAATTTTTTGTCTAATCGCTGATGAGCACCAATATGTTCTGTCTATAATTTCTCTTCAGATGACAAGGATTGAACAGGATTTGCCAGTAGACTTAATTAATGATGATGCTTTCTAGCTAAGATTCTGAAAGCATGATGTTGACATGATCAGTCAAATTAAAGCTATGGTACATATAATGTGATTTGACGTAATTTTATCTGTAGCCATTGACTTTGAGCCTTCTTGGGTGGGCACTTCTAATGTAACTCTATGGCAGCACCCAAGGGGTTTGAATTTTTGAGCTCTCCCGTAGATTTTGCGGTGACGTAGTGTCCCCATGAGTGACCGAACACTCCATATTTTACACTGGCTGCCCCACCACCAGTGAAAGCACTGAGCTAGGCTGAAACGCCTGCATTTTGGAGCTGCCTTCCGCAAAAAATAGACAGTGTTTGTATGTGGCTTTATTAACTCAATGATTATTATAATTTTTTACATTGTTTGCAAACAGATATGTGACACGTATTAATGCCAAAATAACAGTGGGTCTTTGCCCCACCTGCCCTGTCACTGACATAGCATCATACCACAAACACACATGGTACAAGATACTGACTGAAATGTATTACAGTTGATAGAGGTTGTATTTCTGCTTGCAGTACCTCTTTGAAAACGGACGGGTGGATGATATCTTCTCTGACCAGTACTACACACGCTTCTCCCAGTGGTTACACAAAGCCCTGGATGAGTGGAGGCCCAGCATCCATCCACTAGGTAAGAGCCACAGCGTTTGTCTTTTGTGTTTCTGTGTGTAAGTGCAAGAGAGAGTACAGGTAAAAGCCTGCTGAAGGGCTGAGGGTGGAACTGTAAAAGCACTTTGGAACATTGATTGTTCTGTGCACAGTCTGATATCTTTTTGTTAAGTGCAAGAGAAACTCACAATTCTGTTGTGTATTTTCGCTACTTCCATACCTGAGTACATTTCTGTGCAGAATGCAGTGGTCTCATTAGAGGAGAGTGTATTGTGATTGGCTGCTCTCTCCTCCCAGGGTACATCATTCCCAGTCACGTGACAGAGGAGATGCTGTGGGAGTGTAAACAACTAGGAGCCCATTCGCCAGCCACGCTGCTTACCACACTCATGTTCTTCAACACTAAGTGAGTCTCACACACTTACATTTCAGTCATCAACCAGAAGCTCTGGGCGATTTACAGTTAGTGCATTCATCTTAAGATCGCTAGGTAGGACAACTACATATCACAGTCATAGTAAGTACATTTGACCTCAGAAGCTATCAGCAAAGTCAGAGGTAGTAGGGGTAAGAAAGTAACGTGTTAGTTCAAGAAAGGTCAAGAGGGGGTGTGAGGGTTGGTTCCACCATTGGAGTGTCAGGACAGACGAGCTTGGAGAGCCAGGAGACCAGAGGTGGCAGAACAGAGTACTTGGGTTGGGGATATAGGGTTTTAGTATAGCCTTAAGGTAGGGAGGGGCAGTTCCTCTTGCTGCTCTATAGGCAAGTACCATGGACTTGTAGTGGATGTGAGCTTCGACTGGAAGCCAGTGGAGTGTGCGGAGGAGCGGGGTAACATGGGAGAACTTGGGAAGGTTGAACACCAGGCGGAATGCAGCATTCTGGATAAGTTGCATGGGTTTGATGGCACAAGCGGGGAGGTCAGCCATCAACAAGTTGCAGTAGACCAGACGGGAGATGACAAGTGCTTTGATTAGGACCTGCGCCACTTCCTGTGTGAGGTAGGGTTTTACTCTATAGATGTTGTAGAATATGCAGGAGTGGGTCAATACTTTGATGTTTGCAGAGAATGGCAGAGTGTTTAGGGTCATGCCAAGGTTCTTTGCACTCTGGAAGGGGGACATGTGGCATTGTCAACTGTGATGGAGAGGTATTGGCCTTCCCTGTGGGAAGGAGCATCTCCGTCTTATCGAGGTTGACCTTGAGGTGGTGGGCCGACATCCATGCTGAGATATCTCAGGCACGCAGAAATGCGTGTCGCCACCTGGGTGTCAGAAGGGGGGAAGGAGAAAAGTAGTGTCATCCGCATAACAATGATAGGAGAGACCATTTGAGGATATGACAGAGCCGAGTGACTTGGTGTATAGAGAGGGTGTAGAACCGAGCCCTGGGGGACACCAGTAGTGAGAGTATGTGGTGCAGACACAGTTCCTTTCCATGTCACCTGGTAGGAGCGGCGTGCCAGGTAGGATGCAATCCAAGAGTGTGCAGAGCCTGAGACACCCAGCCCTGAGAGGGGGGAGAGGAGGATCTGATGGTTCACTGTGTCAAAGGAAGCGGAAAAGATCTAGGAGGATGCTGACAGAGGAGAGAGTCAGCTTTGGCAGGGCAGAAGAGTAATCTCGGTTGATAGACCCGTCTTGAGGGTCAATAAGATCATTCTGAGAGAGGTTGGTCAGAGGCAACACGCGTTTTAGAAAGAAAGAAGGGATGCCGCAGGGTTGCAAACTAGTCATCTTAAGGCGAAATTTGCCATTTTGAAACCAAAATGAAAAGCATGACTGGTGAGAAGGTGATGAAGCGTACTTCATGAGCTGTAACCGAAAAACAACTGGCATTTGGAAAGTTTGAGGTACGGGAGAAAGTGTGGTGGAACAAGTACTAGTATTGTTAACGTTACTTAACAATGCTATCTTGCTAGCTGGATCGAATTCTCCATTATCTAACCAGCGAAATGTTGACCAACATTGGTCAAGTAATTGAGTTTATGGTGTGACAATTTGTTGGCTAATAAAGTCAGACAGCCAACGTTAGCTAGCTAACGTTACAGCTAGTGTTGCACCGATATGACATTTTTGGCCGATAACAATATTTCCCTTGAAAATAAAACGATACCGATAACCAATATTTAAAATTTTAGTGGACTTTTAGCATTCTAGTACATTTAAATAGGTAACACATGGACGCAGCGGTCTAAGGCACGGCATCTCAGTGCAAGAGGCGTCACTACAGACACTTTGGTTCGAATCCAGGCTGTTTCACATGCGGATGTGATTGGGAGTCCCATAGGTTGGTGCACAATTGGCCCAATGCCGTCTGGGTTTGGCCGGGCTAGGCCGTCATTGTAAATAAGAATTTGTTCTTAACTGACTTGCCAAGTTAAAGGTTAAAAAAAAAAACATGTAAAGTGTAGCTAGGCCAGGCTTAAGCTGGATGACAGAGGTGAAAGGAACACCACACTTGCCCTCTGTCTCACTTTTCCAATACAGTGGATAAAAGGGGTATGCCAGGTGTACTCTGCCTGAGAGATCAATTATGCCAGCAAAGGGTCTCATGCTCTGCTACTGGCACATTGTAGAACAGATGCCAACAGGCAGGAAGTGTACAATGTAATAACCTGCACTGTAGCCCAAAGATATTGCTTTTGTGTTTAACTTGACAGTACAATTTGTGTGTGTGAGTGAGGGGGGATAATTAAATGTTTTACTCGTTGAACATTATTTTTGCACACATGTAACCTTGTGCACTTGATCGATGTCTATTATAGTGGACACTATAATAGAGCAAAAATAGAATGCCTGTTTGTTTAATTCTGTTTCTACTTAAAGATGTTTTTTTCCCAAGTGCAATTTTTAGATGTGTGTGTGTGGTCACAAGCGTTCTATTATAAAGGCTGTCATGGCTAACTGCAATATTAGTGTATTGTTTTTTTCCCTCAAGACTTGAGTGTCGTTTGCAGTAAAGTCAAAAAAATATTGGAATGCAGATGCCTCACCAGTCCTCAACTGGCAGCTTCATTAAATAGTACCTGCAAATCAACAGTGAAGAGGCGACTCCGGGATGCTGGCCTTCAGGGCAGTTCCTCTGTTCTTTTGGACGTCTTAAACTTTTATTTTTATTGGCCAGTCTGAGATGTATTTTTCTTTGCAACTCTTCCTTGAAGGCCAGCATCCTGGAGTCTGTTGTTTTCCTGACACCACACTACGAGTGCCCTCACCTCCTCCCTGTAGTCTCGTCGTTGTTGGTGATCAAGCCTACTACTGTTGTGTTGTCTGCAAACTTGATGATTGAGTTGGGAGGCATGCATGGCCAGGCGGTCATGGGTGAACAGGAGGGGGCTGAGCACGCACCCTTGTGGGGCCCCAGTGTTGCGGATCATCAAAGTGGAAATGTTGTTTCCTACCTTCACCACCTGGGGATGGCCCGTCAGGAAGTCCAGGACCCAATTGCACAGGGTGGAGTTGAGACCCAGGGCCTCAAGCTTAATGGTGAGCTTGGAGGGGACTAGGGTGTTGAATGCTGAGCTGTAGTCTAAACAGTATTCTTGTCCAGATGGGCTAGGGCAGTGTGCATTATGATGGCGATTGCATCGTCTGTGGACTTATTGGGGCAGTATGTAAATTGGAGTGGGTCTAGGGTGTAAGGTGGAGGTGATATGATCCTTGACTAGTCTCTCAAAGCACTTCATGATGACAGAAGTCATTGCTACGGGGCGATAGACATTTAGTTCATTTACCAAAACCTTCTTGTGACGAGACCACTGCTGAGAAAACAAGGGAGACTGAAGTACTAATTGCCTTGCAAAGGTGAAGAGCACAACTCCTGATACTAATTTCTGACTGAAAGCACTCCCCCCCCCCCCCCCCCCCCCCCCTCCAATACAACCACTGATTACAAAAATGACAACAGTCATGAATTGCCCTGCCCCTTAATCCTGGTTGAAACAACAACCAATTAATGATCCTTATCACTCCTGGAGATGTATCCTGGAGATATCAGGAGTCCTCTAGCTATAGAATGAAGCACATGCACACAATCATCTGGACACATGATTCTGAAATCAATATTCCTGGTTGCTCACTACCCCAACATATGCTCACATATCTTTTTCTCTCTGGTGCTGTCATTGTACTTTCAGAGCCACAAGGTAATTGAAATGTATATAGGTTAGTGGCTGTTTTTATTTCTGCAGGTTAATTGAGGTGATTGTGTGTGTGAGAAAGGGGGGGGGGGGGGGGATTGGGAGGTTTCCAGATGTTCATACCATATACAGGGTATATGGTATTACCATCAGTGTTCACAAGGGGTGCTATTTCTTTCCAAACGTTGGGGTCCGAACAAATGCTAATAATTACTAGCGAAATCCCATAGCGGACTCTAGCTAAAAGCTAACAAGTGCAAGTGAACATAAACTAATTGCAGGGACAGACAACCCAGCTCATATACAATGATCTTTAAAGGCTACGAACAGTTTGCTGCACACACACAAACATTAGACAGCAGGGATCTTGATCCGTGATGAATTGATTCTCTGCTGTGACCAAGAAGCTTGATCTTGCCATCGAGCCACAGCTAGCAAGTTAGCAAAATGCATAGCTGGAGCCCTGAGCTGTAGAGAATTTATTTATTTATAGTTAATAGCAGTGGCGTAGCACACATCCACACAAGGCTGTGTCGGGGACATAGCTTCGGGGCGGGGGGGTTGAAAGTCATACTATTCGGTATTTTAAAAAACCTTGGTATATACGATATATTGCTCAAGCCTAGTGTTTGTGTTTTGGTATTAAACAAACCTATCTGCGTTAGGTATTTCCATCTGACGACGGTAGAGCAGCACTTGAAGGTGGCCTTCTCCAAGGTGCTGAGACACACCAAGAAGAACCCGTCCAACCCCAAGGACAAGAGCACCAGTATCCGCTATCTGAAGGGCCATGGCCCTTTGGGGACACACCATGCTGGGCAGAAAGGTGAGATCTTCTCTTACTTCATGTCAAGGAAAATGAATCTTCTTATATTGTAGTCAGACCTGATTTCCATATACCCAGTCACTGAGTCAGCTTTGTGTTTCATACATTTAGAACTTTCCCTATGGGGCTAATTCATTGGGCCTCTATGATTCTCCCGAGTTTGGTAACATTATGAATTCCATATGCCCCATCACTACTAGCTGGTTCTAACCTCTTTGTTACTTGATTTGCAGTGACTGATGACATGTATGAGGAGCAGGCTGAGGATCCTGAGAACCCGCTGCGATGCCCCATTAAACTGTATGACTTTTACCTCTTCAAATGGTGAGTAATGCCCCCCATTCTCACTACATTTCTAGTAGCTAAGAGGATGTAATTGCACAGGGTGATGTTTTCCTTGGTGTTAAAAGGATAAAAAAATACACAACGACACATTTATCTTCTACTGGAATGCCCTTTTCTATGCATTTCTAATGATCAAATCAACTGTTTATTTTTGTACTCCTACATTTTTCAACTTAGGAGCACATCTACTACTTGAAAAAAATGTTAGCATATAGCCCTGCAACAACTAATCACCTGTCTCTCTCAGTCCCCAGAGTGCTAAGGGGCGTAACGACGCGTACTACCTGACGCCAGAGCCTGTCGTGGCGCCAAACAGTCCCATATGGTACTCCACTCAGCCAATCACAAGTGAGCAGGTGGAGCACATGCTCACACGCATCATCATGGTGCGAGAGATCCAGGAGACCATCGCCATGTCGTCGGTCGACATGCACTGAGCCGGGAGGGGAGGAGGAACCGAATCACACTCTTCACTCCGAAATCAGCCCTTCTCTAGCGTTCCTCTTTGTTGTACCTCCTTCACCCAGTGTCTAACTCTAAGGACCTCCGGTGGCCTCAGTCTCTACCTATCACACCTTTCAACCACAGGAGTGGGGGAGTGACAGTGTTTACAGAGTGGATTTATGGGCCTTTTTTAAGTACAGTACCATGTGTTTATTCATCCAATGACAATTATGTCACCCTCAATGCCCAGTCCAGAATGACTGATGTTATTTTTCACGTGTCACCCACCACTTCACCATAATGTTTTTTCCTGGACTGATGAGACCAATGGATTTTGACCAACTCAGCGCTCCTCGTCTACTCTTGTAGGCCACTGCAGCCCCCCAATAAAACTGAAGTAGGCAGAAATGGATGGTGAAATATTGGGACTAATTCAGTCTTAAATATATTATACACATGTAACTCTTTTACCACACGGACCTCTTTCCTCCAAGCTCTCAGGTCCCAGACATGGCAGGATAACCTACAGACATTTAACAGGACCTCTGCTCACTTTTCTTTTTTATATATATATATATATATATATTGGCATTTATGATCTCCTGTATGTATTGATATTATGGTGGTGTTGGAGGCTAAAGAAAGCCTGTGTTTTCAAATATGCCTTTTGTACTGTGTGATTTGAGATGCATTATGTATGTCAAGCCTTGGCTCTGATGTTGAACAGTTCACAATACAGTAGGTTATATGTTGCCGTCTTCACACATGACTGGGATGTAATGGTAATAAACCTGGCTACTACTTAGTGATTTGAAGTAGTATTGAGATCTAAACACTATTTTCTCTCATACGAGATCCTCTGGTAGAAAAAAAAAGTCCACAGAATAACAGAAGGGACAAATGTAGGATCTGGTTTTGTCAATGTATACCGTGAAGTGATGTCACTTGCCTTGCCAGAACTATTTGTTTATCAGAATTGTCTCTCAGGTGGGTAGAGTTTGCACTGATATTTCAATGAATACCACTATTCACCATTGTACAGGTCTGTATGACAGTAAATTAATTTACTGTTTAAACAAATCTGCATAGATGCTCTGTTAGGTCATCCTAACCTCCAGTCTGCTGTCCCAGGGGGAGGCACGTTATGAAGAAATGGTCCTAGCATGTGAAATTAGGGAAAAAATGGTTTCGTTTATTTTATTTGCCACACACACAGTTAATTCCCAGTCCAGGTACAAACTTAAACCATTAGGCCAAGGGTCCCTTGAAGTGATGCTGCTTCATATTTCATAAGCAAGAAGCAAGTCTTCTGTATCCTGAAGCATCATTCATCTGGAATCGGGATCTGCAGTCGTCGCAAAGTGCTGGTGAAATACTTTGGCAGGGGGCAAGACACCGTAATGTCACTCTGACCTTTGAACTCTGGCAGTGTCAGCTGACGGGCATGCAGGTGGAGAGGCAGATAACGCGCCTTGCTCTGTTCAAGTCCCAGCCTCCGCAACACACCATCTGGCAGTTTCTAAAGTAAAAAAAGTTTTAAAAAACAATGCCCATCAATCACTGGCACCAAAGAGGTCTAAATGCTAGGCTACCTTGTTGTAAAGCTTCTACATTGTGAAGTCTGGAGATGTTCATTTGCCTTACCTGAGGTGCCAGTTTGGTCCAGTGGGAGTATTTGTGATCTCCGAGGATAGGAGATCCCAGAGCGTATGCCATATGGACCCTCAACTGGTGCTTCACACCTAGAAGCACAAGAGGGTGGACGGGGCAAGAGAGAGGGAACAGCTTTCTATGAAGGTTCAAAGTTATTGGTGCTACTATAACATGGTGCATAGTATCCTCTAGGACCTAGGTTAATCTGTGTTATTAGCATGTGGTAGACCCCCTCAACAACATGATTGAAATCAATTCTAAAAGCTTGAGCAAGATATTGTATTTAATTTGAAAACAGCATAACATTTTGCAGTCATGTTATATAGCAATCTTTTGGGATGTGCAGGGTGACTGCAAAAACCAACAACTTGGAACGACCCCAGAGTCAGCTTCAGTAGTGTCTCTACCTGTGATAGGCTGGAGCTCGACCAGGCTGCAGCCGTTGCTGCTGTCCAGGACACGGTACTGAGTCACGGCACCCTGGGCCTGCCGATTGGCCCGCACTTTGGTCACTCCCTCGCCCCCGTCACTCACCCTGTACACAGGACTCAGGCCCATCTGAGAAGGGTTATGGGTAGTTAGGTTCGGTGTATATAAGACTGTCAAGTTAAAAACCTCAAGGACAGCACAGTATACTGAAAGCCACCAATACAAATGAGAGGAAAGACTGACTGGATGACAATACTGGTCATAATGACTAGAATTTAACAGAACTATTGGCAGCACTGGTTAAGAAGTTTGAGAGATATTACAAAATATTACGTTACCTTGAAGTGAGGCTGAGCCCCTGTGACCTCTCTCTCTATGACGGGAATGTCAATCACTCCCTCAGAGGGAACAGGCACACCCACAGCAACAACCCTGCATGGGGAATAGGGAGAATGGAAGATGATTGAAAGTAACGAAACAAGAATGTAGCATGATGTTGCAAGGCGTGAATCAAGCTCAATAACCCTTGCGTCCAGATTAAGACATTCCCGCTGCTCCAAGGGGAAGTTCCATTGGGGGAGCAGTAATGTCTTGTTAATGGCAGGGTCATTGCAATAGCTTTATGGCATATTCTATGTTAATTTGCTGCCCTCAATTGATGGTTTTGAAATGTGAATGATGTGCTGCCTTGATCCTTATTTGAAACTAAATCCACACCAATATTTCCTCTCCACTTGGTGGTTTTTGTGAAGATTTTGTACATAGTCCAGTGCTTCCTCAGTCCTTGCCAGCAGGAGGGTCCCTGTCGTCTCCTTGTCTAATCCAAGGCAGACGTGCAGCCGAGACCCAGCCCTTATTCCATCCACCATCTTGGCAAGGATTGGAAGCACGTCTGAGATGTTGTTTTTGTTGCTTGACCCATCTAAGAGGAAGAATATGGGATTTAAATCACTGTGGATTTGACCACTGCTCTAGCACAGATGTGTGTTCTTGAAGGGACATGAAAAAGAACAGACTTATTCCTCACGTTATCTTTAATTGTGTGTTTGACTCAATACAGCACTTCATACACCTTACCTTGAACAGAAACTCCATAGGGTTTATTAACGACGGCGAGCTCTGGATGTGGGAGGATCAGACCTCTGTGAAGGTGCTTTGCAAGAACGTTGGGGTGAACATTCTGTAGCTGCTGAGTGAACTGTCGCAGCTCGATGACCCTCTTTTGCAGTTGGGACACTGGCACCGACGGATTAAGGACAGCCGCGTCTGACCCACCACCAGTTGCATTTCCTTTCAGTTTCTCCTGGCGAATTTTGCGTGCAAGGTCGATGGCTCTCAGATTCGGTCTCTTGTCAGAGTCAGACACTGGTGGTGGTTCCTCTCGTCTCGGGACAGAAGCATATGCTCGCGTGAGCAAGGATGCTACTCCCCTTGATATGTGACAAATACTGCCTGTTTTCCCTGAGCGAATTGCCGCTTTACATGTCCTTATAACATCATTATTACAAGCCAATGTAACCGTCCTATAGCTGTTCATGATAACTAGCTACTTTGAAGATTGTTAAATCTCATGTCGTTCTGAAGCTGAAAACACTGGAGTGCACCATTAGGGTTACCGTCACCGGAAATTACGTAAATTGACTTCCTTTTTTTCAGATTCGCTACCACAGAGTTTCAAACCAGAGACCCAACATCTCAAGACTTCCGGGAATGCTTGTAAAGCAGACCAGTCCGCGGTTTGAGAAGTCAGCAAGAAGGGAACAATTATTCCTTAGTTGTTCATTTTCTCGAAATCTAAAGGTATAACCTAGATTCGAGCCAAGGTCTTGAGTATTTAAACATGTTATTACTCCAACCTCGTGAAAGTGACAGGGGGGGATTTCTAGCTTTCTCCAATAGAAAGCAAACACAAGTGTTGTCCACGCCTCCCGTATACAGAGAAAACCTTGCCCGACACATGTGGGTGCAAAGGACACTGTCTACCGGTTGTCCCTGCCTCCCCCTGGGACAGCAGACTGGATGTTAGGAGGACACAGTTTGCAAGAGAACTAGCTAGTTAGCGACACGGTGTACATACTATGGGATGGGGAGTGATTCAGACTTGAATTCAGTTTAGGCAACAATACCACCGTGTGGCTGTCAACTACCATTGAACGTGTTACCAACGCCGTACTAACGTCTGCGTGTTACTGTTATGAAAGTCAAAGTCATAGTTTATATTCAATTCAAGGGGCTTTATTGACATGAGAAACATGTTAACATTGCCAAAGCAAGTGAGGTAGATAATATACAAAAGTGAAATAAACAGTAAAAATGAACAGTAAACATTACACTCACATAAGTTCCAAAGGAATAAAGACAGTACAAATGAAATATTATGTATATATACAGTGTTGTAACGATGTACAAATGGTTAAAGTACAAAAGGGAAAATAAATAAGCACAAACATGGGTTATATTTACAATGGTGTTTGTTCTTCACTGGTTGACCTTTTGTTGTGGCAACAGGTCACAAATCCTGCTGCTGTGATGGCACACTGTGTTATTTCACTCAGTAGATATGTGATATATCTAAATTGGGTGTGTTTTCTAATTCTTTGTGGATCTGTGAAATCGGAGGGAAATATGTGCCTCTAATATGGTCATACATTGTGCAGGAGGTTAGGAAGTGCAGCTCAGTTTCTACCTAATTTTGTGGGCAGTGTCTTCTCTTCTCTTGAGAGCCAGGTCTGCCTATGGTGGCCTTTCTCAATAGCAAGGCTATGCTCACTGAGTCTGAACATAGTCAAAGCTTTCCTTAAATTTGGGTTAGTCACAGTGGTCAGGTATTCTGCCACTGTGTACTCTCTGTTTAGGGCCAAATAGCATTCTAGTTTGCTCTGTTTTTTTTGTTAATTCTTTCCAATGTGTCAAGTAATTATCTTTTTGTTTTCTCATGATTTGGTTGGGTCTAGTTGTGTTGCTGTCCTGGGGCTCTGTGGGGTGTGTTTGTGAACAGAGCCCCAGGACCAGCTTGCTTAGGGAACACTTCTCCAGGTTAATCTCTCTGTAGGTGATGGCTTTGTTATGGAAGGTTTGGGAATTGCTTTTACGTGGTTGTAGAATTTAATGTCTCTTTTAACGTCTCTTTTCTGGATTTTGAGCAGGTATCGGCCTAATTCTGCTCTGCGTGCATTATTTGGTGTTCTACGTTGTACATGGAGAAAACTTTTGCAGAATTCTGCATGCAGAGTCTCAATTTGGTATTTGTCCCATTTTGTGAATTCATGGTTGGTGAGTGGGGTCCCCGAGACCTCACAACCATAAAGGGCAATGCGTTCTATGACTGATTCAAGTATTTTTTAGCCAGATCCTAATTGGTATGTTGAATTTTATGTTCCTTTTGATGGCATAGAATGCCCTTCTTGCCTTGTCTCTCAGATCGTTCACAGCTTTGTGGAAGTTACCTGTGGCGCTGATGTTTAGGCCAAGGTATGTATAGTTTTTTGTGTGCTCTAGGGCAACGGTGTCTAGATGGAATATATTTATATTAATTAAAGGTGCATAATTTATATTTATATTAATTAAATCTCAACCATAAATGTTATCATTTACAGTTTTTCACGTGCAAGCCGATATTCCGATGTAGACCACATTGAGCTATAGTGTGTAGCCTATAGCTTGTGTATTTCCTGTTATCACAGTCTAGAAAATATAATACCCAATAGGTAATGTGGCTTCCCTCAATGCCTCATTTTCTTCTTCTTCTTCTTCTTCTTCTTCTTCTTCTTCTTCTTCTTCTTCTTCTTCTTCTTCTTCTTCTTCTTCTGTGGGTTTTATGGCAGACTACACCCAGAAATATGTATTACTGCTACCAACTGGATGGGGTTGGAAAAAAACTAGGTAAAAGTAAAACCCATACGTGACAGGGAAAACTAACTTAATCCACCCAAAATAAAACAATAAAAAAACACATTGACAAAACCAAAACACCAAAACTCCCAATTCTTCCTTCAAATCTCCCTATCTCCCTTCTCAGGTTCTATGACCTGAGAAGATGGTACAGCTTGTGACAATACTCCATGCAACTTCTCCGCTGAGAAGTCTTCCAGTCCCAGGAACCATTCCGCCGCATCCACAATGATATCTATTTTCCTGGACTTCCTCTCCACCTTAGCAGTGCCATCAATCACCATAGCTATAAAGGCCACATTCTTAACCTTTATTTAACTAGTCAAGTCATTTAATAACAAATTCTTATTTTCAATGACAGCGGGTTAACTGCCTAGGAACAGTGGGTTAACAGCCTTGTTCAGGGGCAGAACGACATATTTTCACCTTGTCAGCTCGGGGATTCAATCTTGTAACCTTACGGTTACTAGTCCAATGCTCTAACCACTAGGCGACCTGCCGCCCCACGTATCTGTGTCCTGCTGTTGAATGGCAACCCCTGCAGCCTTCAGTGAAGGCCTATCCACCACCATGGACTCTTCAAAAGCACCATTCGAACCCTCAACCCTTTTAACAGTCGCTGCATATGAAATTCTCAGGACTGCCCTGTTTTTGGCCACCTCATTCTCAAACACCCTTGTTGGGCATTCCCACCACTATTGCAATATGTCACATTTGTATCACTTTTAAAACACATCCTCAACACCTCATGGGATGTTATGTTATCTTATCTCGCTGTATGCAGATCTAAACGTTAGCCAATCACAGACTGTGTTGTTTCCAGTTCCCAGTACACCAGAAAATCAATATGAGTTGTGTCCGTTACTTTCAGTCGTAGAGACGAGTTCATAAGATTTCCCAGAGGGTGCGTGCTATTCGGAATCCTTGGGATGAAATATTTAGGCCTATTGTGTTAAGGAACATGTGGATTATTTGAAAACATTTACTTTTTGCTGAGTTGATAACGTATTGTCGAAGGCACGTAGGCAATATTATGTACTGTGTTGATAGTGTAGTAGGCTAGTGTACAAAATTAACTACTATTCCCTGAGGGAAGGAAACAAGGTACAACATACAACTTTGGTTGAAGACCTAAAATAATGCCTGACAACCAATTAAATCATAACGGTATCCTATTATAGTGTGGCTACAGGGGTAGCCTATTCTACAATAATGTAACTATGTGCTAGTATTATTTATTTAATTTATCAATTAAATTGTGAATGGGTATGCTACTTCATTCAATGATTATGGTATTGTACAAGGTAGATACAGGAGTAGCCAATAGTCAACAATAATAACATAATTGAATGTGCTATAGTTAAACAACAAGGCACGAGGGGGTGTGGTATATGGCCAATATACCATGGCTAAGGGCTGTTCTTATGCACGACGCATCACAGAGTGCCTGGATACAGCACTTAGCAGTGGTATATTGGCCATATATCACAAACGCCCGAGGTGCCTTATTGCTATTATAAACTGGTTACCAACATAATTAGGGCATTAAAAATACATGTTTTATTATGCCTGTGGTATACAGTCTGATATACCACGGCTGTCAGCCAGTCAGCATTCAGGGCTCGAACCACCCAGTTTATAATATAATTTATTTAATTGATGAATGAAATTGTAAGTGGAGATGGGTTGGCTACTTCATTCAGTGAATACTGAATGTCTTGCTATCTCTGGGAGTATGTTAATGACAGCTTTTCAGCTGTTGAACTATGGCAATGTCGAACTAATTTCTAAATCTCTTTCTTTTAGTCAAGAAGATGTGATGAGCCAGATCAACCATTCAGCTTCAATGCAGCTGTTCAACCCACCACTGCCACTGCTCTACCTCCACAAGTAACCACATCCTCTTCTCCTGTTCAACTCATTTGCCACCACACTGAAAAGGACTGTATTTACATACCCTTGTGCCCATCTCAGTGCAGCATCCATCCAAGGCCCCAGCTGGATGCCTAAAATGTGAAAAATTTAATCAAGATGCTACAATACTGTGTGTGTGTGTGAGAGCAAAGGATGGCGAAAACCTTCAAAGGTGGTGGTGCTATGTTGTGGGTTATCTTGAATACCAGGCAGATGTTTGAGTACAGAATTAAATGGTGTAAACTGAACAGGTTGAACTTGTTGAGTACACTCTTCGAAAAAGGGGTTCCAACAGTGGTGTTTGGCTGTCACCAAAGGAGAGCCCTTTTTGGTTCCAGGTAGAAGTCTTTGGTTCCATAAAGAACCCTTTTGAGTTCCATGTAGAACCAACCCTCTGTGGAATGGAACCCAAAAGGGTTCTACCTAGACACCAAAGGAGTTCTACCTGGAACCAAAAAGTGTTCTTCAAAGGGTTATCATATGGGGATAGCGGAATAATCCTTTTAGGTTCTAGATAGCTAGTAAGAGTGTAGGCATATATTGAAGTGGTGGTTCTACGTTTTTTTGTTAAAAAAAATGTAATGGTTAATTGGTGGTGGTGGTAAGTTAAGATAATCAGAAATACCATGAAAAACCCCACTTTTAGCACACATTTGCAAGCAGGCAAAGTAGACTATTTCTACAGTATATACAGTTAATGGGTGTTTGGATACTAATGTTGATTTTGCACTGTGTGGATGTTGTCAGTGTTGTTGCTCTCTCCATGTCACCGGTGGATGACACGTTTATCTCGGGATCATTGGATATGACCATACGACTCTGGGACCTGCACTCTCCCAACTGTCAGGTGAGTAAGAGAAGCTTTAGAAGCCACAGTCCTGTCATTTTGCTCTTCAGATGAGCATAGGAAAAAAAGACAAATCAAATCAAATACATTTTTATTTGTCACATGCGCCAAATACAAGAGGTGAAGACCTTACCGTGAAATACTTACTTATAAGCCCTTAACCAACAATGCGGTAAAGAAATAAGAGTTAATAAAATATTGACAAAATAAAATAAAAAGTAATCAGGCTATATACAGGGGGTACCGGTACTGTTCAATGTCCGGGGGTACAGGTTAGTGTCAAAACAATGGGGGGGTTGTCAATGTAAATAGTACGGGTGGCGATTTGATTAATTGTTCAGCAGGCTTATGGCTTGGAGACATAACCTGTTAAGGAGCCCTTTGGACCTAGACTTGACGCTCTGGTATCGCTTGCCGTGTGGTACCAGAGAGAACAGTCTATGACTTCAGTGACTGGAGTCTTTGATAATTTTTGGGCCTTCCTCTGACACCTCCTAGTATATAGGTCCTGGATGACAGGAAGCTTGGCCCCAGTGATGTACTGGGCCGTACACACTACCCTCTGTAGCGCCTTATGGTCGAATACCAAGCAGATGCCATACCAGGTGGTGATGCAACCGGTCAGGATGCTCTCGATGGTGCAGCTGTATAACTTTTTGAGGATCTGGGAAACATGTTGTCGTGCCCTCTTCACGACTGTCTTAGTGTGTTTGGACCATGATAGTTTGTTGGTGATGTGGACACCAATAACTTGAAACTCTCCACCCGCTCCACTACTGCCCCGTCGATGTGAATGGGGGTCTATTCGACCCTCCTTTTCCTGTAGTACACAATCAGCTCCTTTGTCTTGCTCCCGTTGAGGGAGAAGTGTTTGTCCTGGCACCACACTGCCAGGTCTCTGACCTCCTCCCTATAGGCTGTCTCAATGTTGTCAGTGATCAGGCCTACCTACCACTGTTGTGTCGTCAACAAATGTAATGATGGTGTACATCCTGGCCATGTTCTGTTATAATCTCCACCCGGCACAGCCAGAAGAGGACTGGCCACCCCACATAGCCTGGTTCCTCTCTAGGTTTCTTCCTAGGTTTTGGCCTTTCTAGGGAGTTTTTCCTAGCCACCGTGCTTCTACACCTGCATTGCTTGCTGTTTGGGGTTTTAGGCTGGGTTTCTGTACAGCACTTTGAGATATCAGCTGATGTACGAAGGGCTATATAAATACATTTGATTTGATTTGATTTGTTGGAGTCGTGCCTGGCCGTGCAGTCATGAGTGAACAGGGAGTACAGGAGGGGACTGAGCACACACCCCTGAGGGGCCCCTGTGCTGAGGATCAGTGTGGCAGATGTGTTGTTGCTTACCCTTAGCACCTGGGGGCCCGGCAGGAAGTCCAGGATGAAGTTGCAGAGGGAGGTGTTTAGTCCCAGGGTCCTTAGCTTAGTGATGAGCTTTGAAGGCACTATGGTGTTGAACGCTGAGCTGTAGTCAATGAACAGCATTCTCACATAGGTGTTCCTTTTGTCCATGTGGGAAATTGTGGAGTGCGATTGATATTGGGTCATCTGTGGATCTGTTGGGGCGGTATGCGAATTGGATGGGTGTAGGGTTTTCAGGATGATGGTGTTGATGTGAGCCATGACCAGCCTTTCAAAGCACTTCATGGCTACCGACGTGAGTGCTACGGAGCGGTAGTCATTTAGGCAGGATACCTTTGTTTTCTTGGGCACAGGGACTATGGTGGTCTGCTCTACCAATGGGGGCGCTGTTCACATCCAAGATGCATTCAATGGAGCTTTGCTGCACATTTTCTAAGTGAGAGAACTGTTATCACACTGCACTGATGGACCTAATGTACATATTCACACACAGATCTACTAATATGCAAATAGCTCACACCATGTATTATCTCTAGTAAATACATAGTTATTTTCTGACTGGCTGCATCTTGACATGTGTCTCTCATGTGTGTTATGTAGGGCTACAACAACATTTCACTCGAGGCCTGCTGCTTCACCCCAGACTCAGAGTTTGTCATGATTGGTGAGCCCAGCACCTCCAAGTCCCAACATTAGAACTTGGCAAACTAGGCTGTCTTACCCAGCCCTCCCTGATCCACGGAAATCTAATATCAGAACAACTCAACACAATTTCAAGTCTGACGCTCAAGACAATTCTAGGGTCACCCAAATCAATTTGCCATTTGACCCAATTAGCTGATATTATTACTATCTGAACTCCAATAAATCCAGAGGTTTGTATAACTATTTTCCCTCAATCCATCATCAATAACCACCTAACTAACCCTCAGAGAGTGCGATGAAAATAGCTGTTTTGGATGGGAAGCATTCTTTACTAATCAACACACTGCAGTTGAATTTAAATACATGTTTGCCAGCGCCTGCTCCAATATGGTGAGACACACACACAAACACTTTCATCAGCCAAACACTCACTCACTCAGACACGCGTACATTGTCTTTCACTGGCCCCTGCCAACCTCTACCCCCATGCTCTCTGTTTCTCTCTTTACAGGCATCTTGGCTTCCCAGTGTAGGAGACTGATAAAGGAGTGGGGCCACAGAGAAACTGTCATCATCATTACCCAGCATGTCTTTCTCCTTTCATGTTGCTCTGAGTATGCAAATGCTTAACACTGTGAACTCTTAATGGCTCCAGATAAAATTGTATGCACACTAAGGCATTGGTGAAAGGGATTCCAATGTCGATTATCCCTGAGGAGAGCTGTCACTCTATACACTGATTGATTTGCCAAATAGGGAAGGTTACATAAGGGGAGCACTAGAGCTGTGGTTAGTTATTACTATTGTCCACCTGTGGCCTGCAGATAAGTTGAGATACATTTTTCTAAGAGTAGAGAAGACCTGAGGTGTACTACTGCCAAACACTTGTTTAGATATCTTGTTTTTTTTACTGTGATTCTGAGCAAACTGCCACATAATGTTAATAAGTAGAGAGTTATGTATGAACTTGTAACTTTTTGATACAATGACAAACTTCAATCAAGTGTTAATTTGACCTGCTGATACATGTTTTATTGGGAATTCAATGTTAGTGTTTTTTGTACGGTTTATTCTGAAAGTATTCAAATGTTTTAATGTCTACTTTTTATGTCCTTAAACTCTGGTGTTTTTCATTGGTGTGTGCATTTGTGTGTGCGTGCACATAAAGTGTATCTGTGTGTATAGTAGAGAGGGGGCCTCTGTTGAATAATGTATAGAACCTTGGAGCTTACTGAATTATGGATGATCCCATCACAGGTAACCTCACAGGTACACACTCATCTTTCTCTCACCACCTATGTGTGTGTGTGTGTGTGTGTGTGTGTGTGTGTGTGTGTGTGTGTGTGTGTGTGTGTCTTTCTGTCTCTATCTCTCATACACACAGTCACAATCAGACATATTGCTAATGAAAGAGCTTTGTTCTGAGTTTTTGTACCTGGCCATTGTCTCGGTCCTTAAGTACTGACCATTAAAAAACCTACCATTCCTGCCCCTATGACATAATGCTTTGTAGACCTAAGCCTGTGTGTAATATCATAAACCTATAGTCTACCTATAGCCTACTTTACCATTTAATGTTTAGTTAACAATTATGCTGGGATATGGAAATAGATAGCTTTTACATCAAAAGGTATCTGAGATTTATCAGTCAAGGGGAACAATGCTTATCTCTCACATATTAAACGGGGTCTAATTACATTACAGTCTGTAGCCTACCAAAGGTGCAGTGTCGAAACTTTGGGATTAGCTTCATGCGGGGTGTCGCATTTCTATGACCAGGTGGCTGGAATTTGAGATCTCTGCTGCGTCCGTGTGTGTTGAACCGATCCGGTTCACGATGTGCATGAGTGATAGATTATATGTCATTGCTGATGACACGGGGACAGACATCCAACAAAAGATAGAGACCCAAGGACAATATATTTCAGCTGCGGAGTTCTGAAAGATAACGTGTCTACTGCGCCTGCGTTGCCACTTGTCGCGGTGTATAGAAGCGCGTCGTTGGAGAGGTCCCACTCCCGTCAAGCGCTGTAAAGTGGTTGTCATTGATACACGAATAATTTTAGAGCAGTCGTTAAGGTGGCATATCCACTGACAGTCGCGTTATTACTCACCTGCCACAGTGCCACAGGTCAGGTTTCACGCGTTAGGAATCCCCCAAGTCAACCTTGGGGCTTTTATGTCACTTACGCTGAAGTTGGTTTAGGCCGAACTGCCTGCTGCCAGTACGGAGGATCTAACTGAGCAGCAACAGAGAGAGATAGAGACACGTAGAGACTCACTCTAGAAGGCTACCTTGGAGGAGAGGATTTTGAAGCAGAAATCTTACTGCCAAAGGATGTCGCACCAGACTGGAATCCATGGTAAATGTCCTCTTGGGTAGGCCTAGACGCGCATGATATCATTGGAACGAATGATAGCTAGTGTTGTATTGTATAGAGGGGGAAAGTGATTCTTATCAATTACCAGTGCTCTCTCTTTGCCCTGTGCCATTGTGCGTAAAAGCTCTCCAATCGTGTAGGCCTACCGATCCGTTCTGAGTTTTAAGAATTTGGTGTTGCAACAAAATTCGGGACATTCTGCGACACAACACTGTAATTTGATGTGATGTAATGTGATGGTAATTCATTCTTACTTTAACGGGAATGTTATGCCAGCTCGTGGTATTCAGATGTTGAGTGACACCTCGGGGCGCAGTCTGTGTGAATACGCGTATGGAGCCTCTAACCTTACTCACATAATCATCTTCATTGGAGTCTATATAATACCACACGTATAAACATTTAGTCCCATATAGAACCATTAATTTTTCTCCCATATGAGGGATATAATGTGAAACATTATTTGTCACTTTCCTAAAAGCATTGAACAGTTGGGATATTTCAAACCCTATACTTTTATCATATGTACTGTATCTATGGGAATGTGTGTTTAGTTTATGGCTATGTGCATATGTTTCAGCATGTGAGTAACTGGAGCTTGGGGCGGAAGCATATACATCTCCTCTCTCTCACTTATCTCACCTGATCCTACATCATTTATGAGACTGCTGCTGTGTTTGGTAACCATGGTGAGAGAGGGGAGGCGTACAGAAAATCTTATTATTAAAGAGAGGGAAACTCACTTCGTGTAATAACTCAAATTATGGGCTCAGTCCATTCGAAAGAGAACGACTTTCCCCAACCGGTATCAATTGTTCTGGGATCAGCTTGTTGTGTATAGACTCTATTCACTCCGTGTCAGCTGTACAGTATCTCTGTGACCCCTGTCTATGTCACTTAAGGCGATACCGTGAGTGCCTGGCAAGGGATCAGATTTTCTCCCCGGTGTCTCAAGTTCTTACTGCCCCATCTCTCTCTCTCACTCTCTTTCTTTCTCTCTCTCCATCTTCCTCTCCTCTCTCTCCCCGTCCCCGTCTCCCTCTCTCTCTTTTGCTTCCTTTCGCCCTTTCTCTTGATCTATCTCTGTTTCTACACCTCCATTTCTCTTTCTCTGTCTCCCTCTCCACACCCCACCCCTCTCTCTCCCTCTCTTTCTCCCTTTCTCTATATCTCTCGCCACCTCCCTATCTCTTTCTCTCTGTCTCCCTATACCTCTCTCTGTCTCCCTCTCTCTGCCCCCCCCCCCCTCCTCGTATCTCTCTCTTGTCTACCATACCATTGTAGCATCGGATGAACTGAAGGACTTCCTGGCCAGGGTGAGGGGAGGGACCATCAGAATAGCAAAGATTGTCATCAGAGATGGTAAGTATGGGTGATGTATGTACACAGTATGTGAAGTCTAGAACCAAAACTGAGTAAAGAGTACCTGTTTATCTACCAATTGGCTGATCTTCTAAACCTGATCCACTGGGGACTGGCAACTATTGAAATGCGAGGACTGTGCTCAAAGAGGAGAGTTTGATATGAGTATTTCTCTGTCCGTCTTCCAGAGGAACTGGTGCTAGGCGCATACAGAGAACCTGCAAAGAGCTGGGACAAGGACTATGATCACTTCCTCCTTCCTCTGCTGGTGGCTCAGGAGCCCTGCTACATCCTGTACCGCCTCGACTCCCAGAATGCACAGGGCTATGAATGGATCTTCATCGCTTGGTCACCTGATCAATCACCAGTACGTAAATACTAAGACCAAACATCTCTATTTACAGTCAACATTGAATAACATTATGCAAGCTTGCAATACTATACAAATCACCAGAACAAAATGACAGTTGTGTTTTATTGTCACATACACCGGAGAGGTGCAGTGAAATGTGTTGTTTTACAAGGTCAGCCATCGTATTACAGCTCCCATGGAGCAAATTAGTGTTAAGTGCCTTGCTCAAAATCAACAGATTTTTCATCTCGTCTGCTCAAGTATTCAACAGCAACCTTTCATTTACTGGCCCAACGCTCTAACCGCTAGGCTACCTACAATGCTCTAACCGCTAGGCTACCTGCAATGCTCTGACCGCTAGGCTACCTGCCATGCTCTAACCGCTAGGCTACCTGCCATGCTCTAACCGCTAGGCTACCTGCCTCGATCATGCATACAGTTTATACACATTTTCTGTAAAACATGCACATGCAATGCACTACCCAGTGTTCAGTGTCTTTCCTCATCCGCTATGCCCCCTGTAGGTGAGGGAGAAGATGGTCTACGCTGCCACCCGTGCCACATTAAAGAAGGAGTTTGGCGGAGGCCACATCAAGGATGAGATGTTTGGCACAGTTGAGGTCTGTGGTCTGGAATCATCAAATCCAAAACACTTTTATTTGACTTTGGTTTACCTGACTTGTGGGTTAACCCTATCAATCCCTGGCCTTTGAAATAACTCCCTTCTCCCCCCTTTATTTTCTGCATATTGGAACATTTGACTCACTCCACAGCATACAAATGTTTATACTCTGTTCAGGAGGTCCAGGGCCAGGGGTTAAGATGCTTACTAGACAACACCCACCCCAGTCCACAAAGTAGAGCAAAGTGCCATATTCTATTTGGGTAGACTAGACACAAGAGGGCAGTTGATGAAGGACGGTTTAAATGAGGTCTTGACCTCATTAGGTCAGAAGATTATCATGTGAAGACACTACAGTCAGTGACTGATGTCACCCAGTTGCGTTTTCTGTCTATATATCAGCCTCCAATCAGTCGAATCACTATGTGATTGACAGCTCATGGTAACAGCTGATCACAACCCTTCCTCAGTGGCCTTATCTACCTCCTTACATATGTAGGATCTTAATCTGTTGCAGGACAACATTCCGGCAATGCAGGAAATGTAAAACTTATTGTGTATTTGCATTTTAAAAGGCTTCTGAAGTTTATCATTTCCACTTTGAAATTCCCCCTACGAAACATGTATCAACCCCTACAAAAATGTCCATTATTATAATCCACATAATAATTCACATTTTCTGTTGCTGTAAGATTATTTTCATGCTGTGGGAAACTGGCTCAAATGAAGAGTTAAGATGATGTATGATAAATTGGATAGGAGCCCTCTTTTTGTGAATAAAGTATGTTGGGCCTGTTCAGCGAATCACTTCCTGGTTCCTATGTCCACAGGAAGACCTCTGTTTCCAGGGGTACCTGCGTCACATGTCCTCCTGCTCCTCCCCTGCACCTCTCACAGTAGCGGAGCAGGAGTTGCAGCGAATAAAAATCACAGAGGTAAAGCAAAGGGGAGTGACTGTGCTATATATCCACCAATTAGTATATTATTTTCAGTGTATATTACAAACATATATGATGAAAAGCTACTACTGTGAGATAATGTATCTTGTTATACCTTTGTATGATGTGTACTACATATTGTCATCCATATGTGTTTGTGTCTCTGTAATGTGCCATCAAGGACAAGGTTGTATGGGTAAGCTAGGGTTCTTCTCTCAGTATTCTCACGTGTGTATTTTGTATCTGTGTGTGTATGTGTGTGTGTGTCTGAGCATCTGGTTCAGGTGTATGTAGGCAATGAGTGCAAGTATGTGTGCAAACTGTGTGTGCATGTGTGTGAGAGAAAAAAGAGAGAAAGAGATCAAACATTGTTTGTCCATTATATGCCCACAGGATGAGCGTAGAAGGTTAAGCAACACTCCTAGAGGACGAGCAAAGGTTTGTCCCGCCCTCTCATCTTCAACTCTGTACTAAAGACCTTTAAAAGTGGCACTCCAGTCTCCTGTTCAATTCATTTAACAAAAGGCACATCTCAATAGGTGGTCCAGGTAAGTCATGACATTGCACCTGTGGGGGGGGTGGGCCTTTCCTCTTTTGTTCTCTATTGCTCCTCTATTGTTCCTGAAGCAAGGGGGAGGCCGATGACATCACGACTTCCCATCAGACCAACTCCTTGAATGCCCTACTCCTTGAACTTTGCAGTTATGTCGAAAAAACACTATTTAGCTCAAAACATATTTTTCTACCCTTTAGTGTGCATACTTTATTGTATTTTCAACAGTAAAAGTTCAAAATCCTCTGGAGGATGTCTTTAAAAAGAGGCTTGCTGCTCATCTTTAAGCTACATTTTATAACTATGTTTTCTAGAGGTCTACCAATTCTGATTTTTCAACGCCAATACCGATACAGATTATTGGAGGACCAAAAAAAGCCGATACCGATTAATCGTCTGATTTTTATATATATATATATATATATATATATATATATATATATATATATATATATATATATATTTGTAATGATGACAATTACAACAATACTGAATGAACAATGAACATTTTTTATTTTATTTTAAATAAAAGTCTCAAATAAATAATGAAACATGTTCAGTTTGGTTTAAATAATACCAAAACATAGTGTTGGAGAAGAAAGTAAAAGTGCAATATGTGCCATGTAAAAAAGCTAACGTTTAAGTTCCTAGTTCAGAACATGAGAACATATGAAAGCTGGTGGTTCCTTTTAACATGAGTCTTCAATATTCCCAGTTAAGAAGTTTTAGGTTGTAGTTATTATAAGAATTATAGGACTATTTCCCTATACCATTTGTATTTCATATACCTTGACTATTGGATGTTCTTATAGGCACTATAAGTATTGCCAGTCTAATCTCGGGAGTTAGTAGGCTTGTCATAAACAGCGCAGTGCTTCAAGCATTGCAAAGAGCTGCTGGCAAACGCAGGAAAGTGCTGTTTGAATGAATGCTTATGAGCCTGCTGCTGCCTACCACCACCCAGTCAGACTGTTCTATCAAATATCAAATCATAGACTTAATTATAATATAATAAACACACAGAAATACGAGCCTTAGGTCATTAATATGGTCAAATCCGGAAACGATAATTTCGAAAACAAAACGTTTATTCTTTCAGTGAAAAGGAACTGTTCCGTATTTTATCGAACGGGTGGCATCCCTAAGTCTAAATAGTGCTGTTACGTTGCAGAACCTTCAATGTTATGTCATAATTATGTACAATTCTGGCAAATGAATTACGGTCATTGTTAGGAAGAAATGGTCTTCACACAGCAAGCCAGGCGGCCCAAACTGCTGCATATACCCTGACTCTGCTTGCACAGAACGCAAGAGAAGTGTCACAATTTCCCTAGTTAATATTGCCTGCTAACACGCATTTATTTTAACTAGATATGCAGGTTTAAAAACATATACTTCTGTTTATTGATTTTAAGAAAGGCATTGATGTTCATGGTTAGGTACATTTGTGCAACGATTGTGCTTTTTCATGAATGTGCTTTTGTTAATTCATCACCTGTTTGGCGAGGTTGAAGTAGGCTGTGATTAGATGGTAAATTAACAGGCACCGCTTTGATGCAACGCAGGACAAGCTAGTTATGGTAGTTATGGTTGATGATATTACTAGGTTAACTAGTGATTATGTTAAGATTTATTGTTTTTTTATAAGTTTAATGCTAGCTAGCAATTTACTGTGGCTCCTTGTAGCCACAAGGTCCTTTTGATGCTGCACTCGCGTAACAGGTGGTCAGCCTGCAACACAGTCTCCTCGTGGATTGCAATGTAATCGGCCATAATCAGCGTCCAAAAATGTAGATTACTGATTGTTATGAAAACTTGAAATCGGACATAATTGGTCAGCCTCTACTGTTTTCACCTGCATCACTTTATTGATTTGTGTAGTTGATAACAACTTCTCCATCTGCAGTACCTTGTTCCTTATAGTTTATGTAGGAATACATTATTGATGTGTGTTATGCAGAGACTGTGGTTTTATGGCTATATGTCGGCCCCTACAGGTGACAATGGAGTTTGGTTTGGACAAAAGGCACCAGGCTCTTACAGGCCTGGTGTTCCCTCTACAGGAGGAGGCCAAACGCGCTCTGCAGCAACTCAAGCAGAAACGTATCAACTACATACAGCTGGTGAGCAGGCCTCACGTAACAAGCATACAAAACAAAGTCAAACAAAACATGCAACAAACATTTTCTATCTCTTGCTCACACACAGGTACGCACAAGCACACACACACACACACTCAGTATACACACACTCAGTATTGTGATTTTTTGTGTGTGTCTCAGAAGTTGGACACAGAGAAAGAGACAGTCGAGCTGGTCCACACCAACCCCACAGAGACTCGTGAGCTTCCCTACAGAATCCCTACTGACACACCCAGATACCACTTCTTCATCTTCAAACACTCCCACCAAGGACAGCAACAGGAGGCTCTGGGTCAGTATCACACACATGAACACACATATACACACATGCACAGGCATGCACGTGCACACACACACACACACATTATACTCAATTGAAGGTTATAGAATCTCTCATAATCCTTCTCTCTCTCTCTCTCTCTCTCTCTCTCTCTCGCTCTCTCTCTCGTTCAGTGTTCATCTACTCCATGCCAGGGTATAGCTGTAGCATTAAGGAGCGGATGTTGTACTCTAGCTGTAAGAACCCCCTACTGGATGAGGTGGAGAGAGACTACCGTCTAGATATCGCCAAAAAGGTTCAACAATTACACAACCTCCAAGTTACCCATCTTTAATGTACATTATAATATCAGACTGTCATATCACAGTGTGCTTGTATACTGAGCTTGATCTTTTCCAACCATGTTCCTTCTTTCTCCCTCTTCCCTTTTTCTCTCGCATGTGGTGTGGGTGTGTGTATTTGTGTTGATGTGTGTGTGTGTGCGTGTGTGCGCATGTGTGTGTACAGATTGAGATTGACGGTGGGGAGGGGCTGACGGAGGAGTTTCTGTATGAGGAGGTCCATCCCATTGAACACACTCTGAAGCAGGTGTTCGCCAAGCCACGTGGGCCAGGGGGGAAGAGGGGTAACAAGCGCCTCGTCAAGGGGGCCGGAGAGAACGGGGAAGAGAGCTAGAGAGTGACAGGAACAGACTCACACCCAAACCTCCACGTATAGCCTGGCCTCTTTCTCCTCAACTGTCTGTTTCTTACCTTGTGGATCTGATAGTGCTTATTTTAAGATAAAGCTTCCTCTCAAGGTCTATTTTTTATGTTATGCAACATTACTTGTATGTTCCCTTTTTCCACTCTGTCCATCATTTCACCATCAGTGCCCTGGTGCCCATACTAAAAGACACATCACCTTGCCCTTCCCCGAAAGGACTGATCACAGTCAGATGAAGGTTCAATCAGATACAGGTTGAATCATGTCAGGATGCTCATTATTTTACATCATCTTCCAATAAATAAAAAATGATGTATATTTAATTTGTCTTCTGTTTTTACTAAATGTTTGGGTAATAGGGGATACAAGGGACGATCAAGTGTTAAATAAAATAATGTGTGTGAATGTGTGTTTGTACATACCACAGTGATAATCTGAATGAGGTCAAATTATGTCTGATAAATATTTTTTTGAATGGTACCCGGCCTCTACCTGGAAAATATATGCTTGAATATCGTTGATTGTCCTGTAAAACAGAACATATAAATTAAAGAAGTAAAATTGGAGATGTATTTGTTTGTAAACACTCATAGAGTACAGTGGGGGTCGCTTCCGGCTGGATTCCAGCTCCCCAGGCCCCCCTCACTTGCTGTCCTTCCCTGATGTCTGCAGCCTGGTGCAACACTACGTTGGCTCAGGCCAGACACAACAGGGCAAGAGAGTGGAGTCAGAGGGCCCTTCAAAACCTAATGCCAAACCCAGCCCTTCGCAGCCCTCAGCGAAGGACAATGCAGTACTGCTCAAGCTGATGCGTCCCCTGCCACAGGCCTTCCCCTCTCTCCAGCACCTCACACACCTCACCATCAACTGCCAAATCGACTGCATTGACCAGCTGCCCCTGCCACGCCCACTGGTGCACTACCTGCAGGACTACCCTTTCCAGGTATGAGGGTCCTCTGGCAGCCATCCCTGCCCAAGGAAGGGCACACAGCAGGCCCAGGGACCTCCCAGTGAGGGTTAAAGGTTAGGACCTTATGCTTACACCCCCCTATCCACATCGATGGGACAGTAGTGGAGAGGGTAGTAAGTTTTAAGTTCCTCGGCGTACACATCACAGACAAACTGAATTGGTCCACCCACACAGACAGCATCGTGAAGAAGGCGCAGCAGCGCCTCTTCAACCTCAGGAGGCTGAAGAAATTCGGCTTGTCACCAAAAGCACTCACAAACTTCTACAGATGCACAATCGAGAGCATCCTGTCGGGCTGTATCACCGCCTGGTACGGCAACTGCTCCGCCCACAACCGTAAGGCTCCCCAGAGGGTAGTGAGGTCTGCACAACGCATCACCGGGGGCAAACTACCTGCCCTCCAGGACACCTACACCACCCGATGTCACAGGAAGGCCATAAAGATCATCAAGGACAACAACCACCCGAGCCACTGCCTGTTCACCCCGCTATCATCCAGAAGGCGAGGTCAGTACAAGTGCATCAAAGCTGGGACCGAGAGACTGAAAAACAGCTTCTATCTCAAGGCCATCAGACTGTTAAACAGCCACCACTAACATTGAGTGGCTGCTGCCAACACACTGACTCAACTCCAGCCCCTTTAATAATGGGAATTGATGGGAATTGATGTAAAATATATCACTAGCCACTTTAAACAATGCTACTTAATATAATGTTTACATACCCTACATTATTCATCTCATATGTATACGTATATACTGTACTCTATATCATCTACTGCATCTTTATGTAATACATGTATCACTAGCCACTTTAAACTATGCCACTTTGTTTACATACCCTACATTACTCATCTCATATGTATATACTGTACTCGATACCATCTACTGCATCTTGCCTATGCCGCTCTGTACCATCACTCATTCATATATCTTATGTACATATTCTTTATCCCTTTACACTTGTGTGTATAAACTAGTCATTTTGGAATTGTTAGTTAGATTACTCGTTGGTTATTACTGCATTGTCGGAACTAGAAGCACAAGCATTTCGCTACACTCGCATTAACATCTGCTAACCATGTGTATGTGACAAATAAATTTGATTAGATTTTTTATTTATTTATAGGGTCAGAGATAGCCTCTGACTCAGCTCAGCTGGACAGTGGAGCGTGGAAACAAAGTGCAGTGTTGCCTTTGGAAGAGTAGGACTTTAAAGTCTCACTGGGACTTGGGCTGCTCGTACAGACATCCATGAACCGGACACCATTTATACTGTTTACTTTAATATTAATATAATTACATTATATGGATTTTGTGTCTATTGTTTCAAATAAATCTCTTTTATAGTAAAAAAAATAATGTCTCTTCTACGTCTTTTGTCTGACCCATAATCTATTGTAAACCGTCACTAACAGACTATTACAGAGTAGCAGTAGCCAGGAAAAAATAGAAATTTCTTCAGCAGGAATGAACAGGAATTTTAGGTATAATATTAAGTAAACCGTTCTTACACTTTGCTGCTGTACTCCCTGTCATCTTTCACAGATGAAAGGATGCTGGTGAAAAAAACGGAGTGATCTTCATATTGTACGATTTTAATATTTATCAAAAATCTATGTGTTTTGTGTAAACAGGTTTCGTAAACAGTCACATGGGAAAATTATTAGCATTAAGCCTATTGCTGGGAGCATTTCAATGGAACATTACGCCTGAGTTGGTTTCCAAGAGGGGAATTGACTAGTGCTAAGAAAGCCTCTTATCAGGATTAGAGCCAGAGCACTGGTCATTAATACACGAACAGAGGACAGAGTGTACACACACACACACACACACACACACAAAGAGGGGCAAACAAGCACACACACAGAGAGGGGCATACAATCACACACACACAGAGAGGGGCATACAAACACACACACACAGAGAGGGGCATACAAACACACACACACACATAAAAACAGACACACATACAAACACATGTACACACACACATAGCATTGTGAAGCATTACAGACAGACTGAACTTATTGTCATCCATTGTTTAGCGAGCTGTTTCCAATAATTCAAAATGAGTTGTCTATCACATCTTTTGTATGTATGCTATGGTACCAATGATGTACGGTGCATTCGGAAAGTATTCAGACCCTTTCACTTTTTCCACATATTGTTATGTTACAGCTTTATTCTAAAATGTCTAAAATCATTTTTTTCTCATCAATCTACACACAATACCCCATAATGAGAAAGTGAAAACAGGCTTTTAGAAATGTTTGCAAATGTATAAATAATAAAAACAGAAATACCTTATTTACATAGGTATTCAAACTCCTTGCTATGAGACTCGAAATGTGTAGGTGTATTTGTATTCATTAGGGATCCCCATTTGCTGTTGCCAAGGCAGCAGCAACTCTTCCTGGGGTCCAAACACATTAAAGCACCCATTCCAATTTGCAAACCGCCCCAACAGATCCACAGATGATGCAATCTTCATTGCACTCCACACTGCCATTTCACACCTGGACAAAAGGAACACCTATGTGAGAATGCTATTCATTGACTACAGCTCAGCGTTCAACACCATAGTGCCCTCAAAGCTCATCAATAAGCTAAGGACCCTGGGACTAAACACCTCCCTCTGCAACTGGATCCTGGACTTCCTGACCGGCCGCCCCCAGGTGGTAAGGGTAGGTAACAGCACATCCGCCACGCTGATCCTCAACACGGGGCCCCTCAGCGGTGCGTGCTCAGTCCCCTCCTGTACTCTCTGTTCACTCATGACTGCCCGGCCAGGCACGACTCCAACACCATCATTTCATTAAGTTTGCCGATGACACAACAGTGGAAGGCCTGATCACCGACAACAATGAGACAGCCTATAAGGAAGAGGTCAGAGACCTGGCAGTGGTTCAAGGACAACAACCTCTCCCTCAATGACATCAAGACAAAGGAGATGATTGTGGACTACAGGAAAAAGAGGACCGAGCACTCCCCCATTCTCATCGATGGGGCTGTAGTGGAGCAGGTTGAGAGCTTCAAGTTCCTTGCCGTCCTCATCACCAACCAACTAACATGGTCGAAGCACACTAAGACAGTCGTGAAGAGGGCATGGCAAAAATTATTCTCCCTCAGGAGACTGAAAATATTTGGCATGGGTCCTCAGATCCTCAAAAGGTTTTTTCAGCTGCACCATTGCGAGCATCCTGATGGGTTGCAACTGCTCCGTCTCCGACCGCAAGGCACTACAGAGGGTAGTGAGTGAACGGCCCAGCACATCACCGGAGCCAAACTTCCGGCCATTCAGGACCTCCATACCAGGCAGTGTCAGGTCCTAAAAATTGTCAAAGACTCCAGCCACCCTAGTCATAGACTGTTCTCTCTGCTACCGCACAACAAGCGGTACCGGAGTGCCAAGTCTAGGTCCAAGAGGCTTCTAAACAGCTTCTTCCCCCAAGCCATAAGATTCCTGAACAGCTAATCAAATGGCCAGACTATTTGCATTGCCATCTTCTTCTACACTGCTGCTACTCTCTGTTATTATCTATTCAAAGTCACTTTAATAACTCTACATACCTGTGCATATTACTTCAAGTACCTCGTGCACACGCATGGGGCGGCAGGTAGCAGAGTGGTTAGAGCATTGGGTCAGTAACCAAAAGGTTACTAGATCGAATCCCCGAGCTCACAAGGTAAAAATCTGTCCTGCTCCTGAACAAGGCAGTTAACCCACTGTTCCTAGGCCTTTATTATAAATAAGAATGTGTTCTTAACTGACTTGCCTAGTGTAATAAAGGTCAAATAAAAATGTACTCTGTACATATATCCTCTGTATATAGCCCTGCTATTGTTTTTTACTGCTGCTCTTTAATTATTTGTTATTCTTATCTCTTACTCTTGTTTACGTATTTTCTTAAAACTGCATTGTTGGTTATGTGTAACCGATGTGCAGAGGGTCCCTGGTTTGAGCCCAGGTAGGGGTGAGGAGAGGGACGGAAGCTATATTGTAACACATGTACTCTTATAATCTCCCCCCAACACAGCTAGAAGAGGGCTTGCCACTCCTCAGAGCCTGGTTTCTTCCTAGGTTACTGCCTTCCTAAGGAGTTTTTCCTAGCCACCGTGCCTCTATATCTGAATTTCTTGCTGTTTGGGGTTTAAGGCTGGGTTTCTCTATTAGCACTTTGTGACATCTGCTGATGTAAAAAGGGCTTTATAAAAAAAGGTGATTGATAGAAGGTCTTTTACTCTAGCCAAATATTGGAGTAAAGGAGCCTAACATTACGCTTTAATCCAAGGACCTTACATGTTCTGTTTAAAGGGAGAATTGGCTCTGGAAGCCAAAACATCCGAATACTCCTTCATAGAGACTGGACGGGATTGGCGTTTGGGTGAGGTGTAGTGTGGGGGGGATGGGTCTAGGGCTTCACAGGACTAATAAAATAATAACCTCCCGTACAGTAGGTGGCGGTGTACCCACCTTAAACGTAGGATGCGATCCGCCAACCCAATCTCAAAGAAGACGAAGCCTTTGTCCACTGATTGAGGTGTAATGTAATGGAACTGAGTCATGATCAAGGGCATTTTTATGTTATTTAACTAGGCAAGTCAGTTAAGAACAAATTCTTAGTTACAATGACGGCCTACCCCAGCCAAACCTGGACGACGCTGGGACAATTGTGCCCCGCCCTATGGTACTCCCAATCACGGCCAGATGTGATACAGCCTGGATTCGAACCAGGGTCTGTATGAGATGAGTGAGATGCAGTGCCTTAGACCGCTGCGCCACTCGGGTAACCTTTACTCATTTCTTAGCAGGGACGTTTATACTCGATCAGTGGATTATCATTCATCATAATGATCAATTAACTATGATCATTATTATTTATAATTATTAATTATTTGAGAATCAATTCATTTTCTGGTGTTTTTGCCAAGGTCCATCTAGAGATATATCTTTCTTGTGACAAATAAACACACCGTTTCAGTCTGAACGATGGGGTGAAATAGGGCATCTCTGTTGAAGCCATGTTCGGAACTGTGTGGCTTCAGTCAGTGTCCATAAAGAGGGAGGAAACCCTGACTGTACACAGACTTTGCTGTCCGGGTCATCAAAGATTTTTCAGTTACCACCCGTCCTACGCAGTCCGAGTCAAGCACCTCCTCCTCGCGGTCTGTTTCAGAGCGCCCCCTCAAACACGGTTGGGAGCTACTAGCCTAACACAAGCTAACTAGTCAAGCGTGAGACCGAGACATTATCAAGAAAACAACAAACTAGCTAGCTATCTATTGGCCAGAGGTAAGCCTAATTGGATTACAGGAATGTTGCCAATATAACTCAGAAACCAATAATGCAGTAGTATAGCTAACTAACATAGTTAACCAGGTCTAAATGTATTTTCCTCTTCAACCTTGCCAGTTAGAAAGCTAGCCACCCATCACTTCCGCATCTGATAGGCTAATCTAATACGCTAGCAAGCTATCGTTGGCAAATTAGTTATTTTCACAAAGATAACGTTAACTAGTTAGTTAGCTAGTGTTGTTTACGTGGTATTCTTGCCCTGCAATATCAGACATGGCCGGATCAATTAATAACACGTGTTGACTAGCTACGAGCTAGCAACTTTTATTTCGTGTTGAGCTAGCTAGCTAGAACTAGCTAAGCTATCTAACGTTATTTGTTAGTAAAGTTAGTTAGCTGGGTAACAACCCTTCTGTTAGTTGCCTAGCTAGTTGCTACCATGCAGTGTTGTCATGGGTTGCTGCCATGCTGTTGTCGTCTTAGGTTTTTCTTTATTTAGTGTAGTTTTTTTCCTATATTTGTACTTTTAATCCCCGTCCCCGCAGGAGGCCTTTTGGTAGACCGTAATTGTAAATAAGAATTTGGTTCTTAACTGACTTGCCTAGTTTAATTCATCAACTTTTTATTTATCTTGTGGCTAATCAAGTAGGTAAGCCAGTAAATTAGCTACGTTTGCTGCACCGTTAGCGAGCAAAAATAGCCTACTGTTGTGAGGAGGGGGATAGATAATACTGTAATGAAACAGCAGGGAGCAGGTCTCGACCTGAGGTCCGGCGCGCCATCGACTGTGCCGCAAAAGCATGCTCGAACGGCAGAGTCGATTTCCGCGCCTATAAACCCAGGGTCGTTACAATATATTAGCTTGCTCGTTATCTTGTTTTGATATCCCACTCAGTTAGCTAGCTACTTTAGCTGCGTCAACTACTGTTATTCTGATTGACATTCAAATATGCACAATCGATACATTTTGATCTGAGACTTATGTTCCTGAATGAATTAAAATAATCCTTATCTGAAAAGTATCCTTAGTGTATTCATAACATTAGACACAGTCTAGCTGTGTTGTTCCAGATCACAAATCCTACAGGAGGCCTATTTGATCATATGAATTAATCAATGATTTTGACAAATTCATATTTTGAAGTGAGAGCTGTCCCTTTATTTCATCCCGTTATTTCATTTCAAAATACAGTTCCACCACTGCTACAAAGATAGCTACGGCTAACATATACCCTGATCATAACTCATTACATTACATGGCCAAAAGTACGTGGACACCTGCTCATCTAACATCTCATTCCAAAATCTTGGGCATTAATATGACGTTGGTCCCCCGTTTGCTGCTATAACAGCTTCTGCTCTTTTTGGAAGGCTTTCCACTAGATGTTGGAACATTGCTGGAGGGACTTGCTTCCATTCAGCCACAAGATCATTAGTGAGGTTGGACACTGATGTTGGGGCGATTAGGCCTGGCTCGCAGTCAGTGTTCCAGTTTATCCCAAAGGTGTTTTGATGGGGTTGAGGTCAGGGCTCTGTGCAGGCCAGTCAAGTTCTTCCACCCTGATCTCAACAAACCATTTCTATATTGACCTCACTTTGTGCACAGGGGCATTAATGCTGAAACAGGAAAGGGACTTCCCCAAACTGTTACCACATGTGGAAGCACAGAATCGTCTAGAATGTCATTGTATGCTGTGGTGTTTAGATTTCCCTTCACTGGAACTAAGGGGCCTAGCCCGAACCAGGAAAAACAGCCCCAGACTATTATTCCTCCTCCACCAAACTTTACAGTTGGCACTATGCATTGGGGCGGGTAGTGCTCTCCTGGCATCCGCCAAACCCAGATTCGTCCGTTGGACTGCCAGATGTTTAAGCGTGATTCGTCACTCCAGAGAACGCATTCCCACTGCTCCGAAGTCCAATGGCGGCGAGCTTTACACCACTCCAGCTGAGGCTTGGCATTGCGCATGGTGATCTTAGTTTTGTGTGTGGCTGCTCGGCCATGGAAACCCATTTCATGAAGTTCCTGACTATCAGGTCTTGTGCTGACGTTGCTTCCAGAGGCCGTTTGGAAGTCGGTAGTGAGTGTTACAACAGAGGACAGACGATTTTTATGTGCTTCTGCACTCGGCGGTCCTGTTCTGTGAGCTTGTGTGGCCTACCACTTTGCGTCTAAGCCGTTGTTGCTCCTAGAAGTTTCCACTTCACAGTAACAGCACTTACAGTTAACGCGGGCAGCTCTAGCAGGGCAGACATTTTTAGAACTGACTGTTGGAAAGGTGGCATCCTATGACAGTGCCACGTTGAAAGTCACAGTTCTTCAGTAAGGCCATTCTACTGCCAATGTTTGTCTATGGATATTGCATGGCTGCGTGCTTGATTTTATACACCTGTCAGCAACGGGTGTGGCTGAAATGGCCAAATCCACTCATTTTAATGGGTGTACACATACTTTAGTGTATATATAGTGTAGCTAAGCGTCATTGGAAGAAGGTGTCATCTGTAGGCGGAGTTTTATTAAGAGCAATGATGTTCAGTCTGAACATTAACACAACGCTTGCGGTATGGTTTTGGAAGTATAAGATCATTTCATATTGGCGAAAATAAATTGATACACACCTTTTTATAGTGTTAGGGTTCCCACATGGCCATATCTCCATGTTATAGCGCTTGTTTTATGGAAAACAGATGGAAGACAGTGGACTACCTGTGCTAATTAGCTATATGTGTCCCCGAACACTTGTGTGTAAACAGAAGACAAACTTGTTCTCACTGAAAAATACTGTCTGTTGCAACTTTAAATTTTTTTTTGCATTTGTAAAATGATTTTGATATATGAAAGTAGAGGTGTTTATGTTTCTAGAACTGTGCTGCAATTGAGAATCGTTTCAATATGGAGTATTTGGCTGTTTTGGCTACCGGAGTCAATTCTCCCTTTTAACAAAACATGTAAGATCCTTGGACAAAAGAGTAACAATTCATCCAACATTGGGCTACCCACTAACATAGCTCTCAAACTCTTCTCTCCATTGGGTTTTCAGCGGTTAGCTATAATTTCAACACTGCGTTAGCAATGTCAATAATGGAGGTCGGCCGATTATGATTATACAACACCGATACCGATTATTGGAAGACCGAAAAAAGCCGATACCGATTAATCGGCAGTTGTTTATATATATATATTTGTAATAATGACAATTACGACAATACTGAATGAACAATGAACACTTATTTTAACTTAATATAATAGCTAAATCAATTTAGTCTCAAATAAATAATGAAACATAAATAATGCAAAAACACTGTTGGAGAAGAAATTAAAAGTGCAATATGTGCCATGTTAAAAAAGCTTAAGTTCCTTGCTCAGAACATGAGAACATATGAAAGTTGGTGGTTCCTTTTAACATGAGTCTTCAATATTCCCAGTTAAGAAGTTTTAGGTTGTAGTTATTATTTGACTATTTCTCTCACTACTATTTGTATTTCATATACCTTTTGACTATTGGATGTTCTTATAGGCACTATAGTATTGCCTGCCTAATCTCGGGAGTTGATAGGCTTGTCATAAACAGTGCATCAAGCATTGCAAAGAGCTGCTGGCAAACGCAGGAAAGTGCTGTTTGAATGAATGCCTACGAGCCTGCTGCTACCTACCACCGCTCAGTCAGACTGTTATATCAAATCATAGACTTAATTATAATATAATAAACACACAGAAGTACGAGCCTTAGGTCAGTAATATGGTCAAATCCGGAAACTATCATTTCGAAAACAAAACGTTAATTCTTTCAGTGAAATACGGAACTGTTCCGTATTTTATCGAACGGGTGGCATCCCTAAGTCCTAAATATTGCGGTTACATTGCACAACCTTCAATGTTATGTCATAATTATGTAAAATTCTGGCAAATTAATTACGGTCATTGTTAGGAAGAAATGGTCTTCACACAGTTCGCAACGAGCCAGGCGGCCCAAACTGCTGCATATTCCCTGACTCTGCTTGCACAGAATGCAAGAGAAGTGACACAATTTCCCTAGTTAATATTGCCTGCTAGCATTAAATTATTTTAACAAAATATGCAGGTTTAAAAAAATATACTTGTGTATTGATTTTAAGAAAGACATTGATGTTCATGGTTAGGTACATTGGTGCCATGATTGTGCTTTTTTCGCGAATGTGCTTTTGTTAAATCATCACCTGTTTGGCGAGGTTGAAGTAGGCTGTGATTAGATGGTAAATTAACAGGCACCACTTTGATTATATGCAACGCAGGACAAGCTAGTTATGGTTGATATTACTAGGTTAACTAGTGATTATGTTAAGATTGATTGTTTTTTTATAAGCTAAGATTTTAATGCTAGCTAGCAACTTACCGTGGCTCCTTGTAGCCACAATGTCCTTTTGATGCTGCACTCGCATAACAGGTGGTCAGCCTGCAACGCAGTCTCCTCGTGGATTGACATGTAATCGGCCAAATTCGGCGTCCAAAAATGCAGATTACTGATGGTTGAAAACACGAAATCGTCCCTAATTAATTGGCCATGCCGAATCGGTCGACCTCTAGTCAATAACCATCGCTTTGAAAACAGTTCTGAAAACATTTTCCCAATTTTAAAAAAGTACCACATAAAATTTAGGCGCACCAGAAAATACTTTTTTTGATTGAGATACAGGCAAAGGAATTCTTGCTACTTTTGAAGCACATGTTGTGCCCTAGAAACTAATATACTGTAAATAAGTCAGTTGTGGAATATTAGGTTTCTATATTGTGTAAAAGCTCTTGTCCTATTTTTTTAAATGTATTGTTAACTAGGCATGTCAGTTTAAGAACAAATTCTTATTTACAATGATGGCCTACACCAGCCAAACCCGGACATGACGCTGGGCCAATAGTGTGCCACCCTATCGGACTCTCAATCACGTCCGGTTGTGATATAGCCTGGATTCGAACCAGGGACTGTAGTGATGCCTCAAGCACTGAGATGCAGTGCTTAGACCGCTGCGCCACTCGGGATGCACTTACTATAATGTTAGCAGATTGGCACAGATCCATACACTGTGTGTTCTTCCAGTTGAAGGACTACACTTCCTCATGCTTACACACAGGAGCACAGGTGGTCTCTTCTGTCTGTTTTCAGTAAACATGTTATGTAACATGGAGATATGATCACGTGGGAACACTAACCCTATGAAGGTGTGTAATATTTTTTTTTTTTTTTTTTTTTGTCCTGATATAAAAGATACGTTCATTATGTTTCCAAAACCGTACCGCAAGCAATGCGTGTTAGCATTTTGAGCAAGTGTCCAGGCTCTTAACAAGTCCCCCAGGAAGAAGATACCTTCATCTATATGCACTAAGGGAGTTGGTGCCTATGAATGGGCTACAGCTAACATACTGTAACTATTAACTATGTAATATGAGGCCCATGCAGGACTTGAAAACATCTGTTGCCAGTACCATCCATGCTCCAACTCTTTGATCTGTAATGTATTTATGTCTGTCTCAACATTCTCACTCGTTTGTTCAGTCATGGCAGCAATCCGAAAGAAACTGGTCATAGTGGGAGACGGAGCGTGCGGGAAGACCTGTCTGCTCATCGTATTCAGTAAAGACCAGTTCCCAGAGGTCTACGTGCCCACTGTCTTCGAGAACTATGTCGCTGACATTGAGGTCGACAGCAAACAGGTAATGTCTTCTCCCTTTCTTTTTTTCAACCTGTATTTCTCTTGCTGTAAATTACATTTATCATACAAAGCAGGACGATCAATGAGAATTACCCAAATAAAAATCTGCCAACAGTCACCACTGGCTCCTCCCAATTTGCAACCTCACTCGAGGCTTGCCCAAGTTGGTAAGCGCCAATAGTGGCAGACAATGTTGGCAGATTTCACATTTTGTTTCAATTGATTTTTCTAAGCAGTAAGTTGCCCAGCTGTGTGTAATTATGTCGTATTGCTGACTTTTCCTATGATTAAATTTGGATTGGCCATTCTGCATCATGCCTCTTCATTGTTTCATAATAGGTCAGATACACAGTATTTATCTGGGAAGTTGGGCACAGTTGGTTGATGTCTCTTGAAATCCTTTCTCAGGTTGAGTTGGCACTATGGGATACAGCAGGCCAGGAGGACTATGATAGGCTCCGTCCCCTCTCTTACCCAGATACTGATGTCATCCTCATGTGCTTCTCCATTGATAGCCCCGACAGTTTGGGTGAGTATTTATGTCGCTACGCGTACAGACACCCACACATACCAATTCTGTCAGACATCAATACAACTGTGCAGACTTATACACATTCACTTTTGTGACACCGGGTCTTGTTTTTGTGACAGAGCTTTGACAGAATCGCAAAGCACACTTACACCCACAATCAGAGGACTTTTACCTGGACAGTAGGGCTGGGTGATATGGCCAAAATCTCATATCCCGTTATCGGGATATGAGAGGCCTATTTCTTATTACATTTTTAATTATACTCAACAAATAAAAAGGTACTTACTCATATTTGATTATTTTATTTAGAACCTGGGCAAATTTTAAATTAAGCATGTAATAAAAAATGAATGTATAAAATCTAAAAGTAAATAGAAAACAATTAAACTATAGTTGCAAGGCCTAAAAATATATATATATATATTTTTGGGGGCTTGCCTGTTTTGCATGTTATTTTGGCATTAATACGTGTCACATATCAATTTGCATTTGGTACCTTGGGTCGAGTGTAGGCACCAACCCACAAAACCCCCGTTTCTCGACCGTGTAAATTGGGGCCAAGTCTTTGCAGATGTAAGTTGGAAAGGCAGCTGTTATCTCCTTCCATCTTCGTGATTCTTTGCTATATGGTGTGCCGCGGGCAAAAGCCTCTTGTAACGTCTGAGTCGGGGGTTTGTTTTGAGCACTCAACTGTACCTTTTTGGGTTTCATCCATAGACTTTCTCCGTACTGTTTCACATGATTCTTGCGTAGGTGGTAAAATAGGTTAGTGGTGTTTGAGCCTGTTGTCGAGACCGACCTGCGCCATATTTTGCAGAGGACGGTTTTCTGGTCTGTCAGACTTTTCATACCCAAACCACGTCCATGCGACCTAAGTTGACCCTCTTTTAGGTACGAGCTCCGTGTCTCCGTGCCACATTCACAGAGTGTGATTTGCGACACAATGAAATAAACGATAGAGCATAATATGAAACGATAGACGTTTTTCTATCGTCACACGATATATATCGCCCAGCCCTACTGGACAGCCTTGATTAGTATGCTGAAGAAGTTTGCTCTCGCTAACTCCTACTGGCCTTGACTCCTGCCCTTCCCCGTGGTTTAGAAAACATCCCGGAGAAGTGGACTCCAGAAGTCAAACACTTCTGCCCTAACGTTCCCATTATCCTAGTGGGCAACAAAAAGGACCTGCGTAACGACGAGCACACCCGCAGAGAGCTAGCCAAGATGAAGCAGGTACAGTCAGTCTCTCTCTCTCTCAATCTCTCACACACAATTTTCAGAAGATCCATATGTGGCTTTCCTGACTCCACATTCTGACCCCCCCACCCCTCTCAGGAGCCTGTGAAGCCAGAGGAGGGGCGTGACATGGCGAACCGGATCAGTGCCTTCGGCTACATGGAGTGCTCCGCAAAGAGCAAGGATGGGGTGAGGGAAGTGTTTGAGATGGCCACGAGGGCGGCGCTACAGGCCCGGCGGGGGAAGCAGAGACATAAATGCCTCCTACTGTAAAAGGAGGGAAGGCGTGAGGGACACGGCCTCCCACTGGGTACAAGGGGAACGATGGAAGATAAGAAATTAGGTCTATTCCCCCCTTCGCTCCAAAAAAGACTGTGCTCACCAGTTTTTACTAAAGGTGTAATGCTTTTAATTTTCTGTCTTAAAGCAAAACAAGTTAAATAGTCATGGTTTTGTCAGTATTCAATGTTGATGATGGGGGTTATGGAAATGCTTTTTTGTACTTGTACATGAGTGAATCTGCCATATCAACATTTCCCTTGTGAACCTGTACGGCCATGTAACTGATGTAGTCAGCCAGAGGTGTGTGTAATCATTAGTCCAAAACGTTTTTCAATGGAAACTTAATTTCTAATGGACAAATTCAGGTCGGTCCCTCCCCGTTTTTTATCTGTTTGGTTCCTAGTGAATACACCCCAGGGGATCTATTGTTGTGTCATACCTGCCAATTAAGTGCTTGAGCCCTGCCCACT